>NC_137454.1:284407083-284798423 GCF_964235325.1 Thermobia domestica | reverse complement strand
AGTACGTTCGTTCAAAGTGTGTACTTTTTGGCCCAGGAGGAAATATCACACACATGTGAACCCTTAATTCAGAGGATTTTATATAAAAGAAAGATTTAAAAACAGTTATCTTGAGAAATGGATTCAATCTCAAAGTGAACGCTCTACATATTCAAGTAGAAATATAGCTTCAAAACTTTCAAGTTGCATTGGGGAGAAGTTGAACAGTCAGCATGAATCCATGCTTCGCAATAGACGTTATTCTGTAATGGCGGACGAATCAACGAATATTAAAAAATTAGAGTGAGTTGCCTTTGTGTGTGCGTTATGTTGACCCAGTTTCTTTTGAAGTTCGAGAGAGATTTTTGTGTATGGTTGATCTAAGAAGTACAGACGCTGAGTCAATATTTTTGACGATTAATAATGAATTTAAAAAGCGTAAACTTTGTTATGAAAACTTAATATCTTGTTCATTTGATGGGGCAGTTAACTTCAGTGGTTGTGTTAATAGTGTTCGTGCTCGACTTTAGAAGGAAAAGGGACAACAAGATACAGTGTAGAGCACACATTTTGTCAATCGCTGTCACAAATTGTAGAAACAAGCATCCGATTATCAGGCGCACGCTACATGTTGTAAAAGACATATATAAACTCTTTCATGCTTCCCCGAAAAGAGAAAGAATTCTACATGAAATTCAGAAAGTTTTGGAAGAGCCTGTGATAATGATTTCTGAAGCTGTTGATGTGCGTTGGCTTAGTCATTATCGTACGGTTCACTCAGTGTTTGTCTGCTATAATTCCATATTAATAGCAAGTGAGCAGACCCATAAGGACGGAGCTGATCTATCTACTTTGTCAGGGGAAATTTTGTTAGAAATGATGACTTTCAGTTTTATTGTTGGTTTGGTGACTCTGGATGAGACATTAATTGCAGTTAGAAACCCCAGCAAACTTTTATAAAAGGAAACTATAAAACTTTCGCTTCTTCCTGCTCCTGTATCTGGAACTGTAGAGCATTTTAAGAGCATCGCCTCTCTTTGCGCTACACGGGATGAAGAAAATGAGGTGAATAACAAAATCAAGAAACTTGAGGAAGATGCATCAGAAGTCAAAAGTGTATGTTTTAAGGACGATAAAATAAAATGTTTAAAGGCGCAAAACAATTTGTGGAAAGTGTCGTTAATGAAATGCAGGAAAGATTCAATGATAAGGCCATGAAATTAATTCAACTAAGTGCGTATTTTCAAAACTTGGATACATTTTTGCAGCTCAGTGAGAGTGAATGTAAAGAACTCTGTACTATAGATTTGGAATTAATGATGTTGATGCTGTCGTTGCGGATGTACGTTCTTTTAAATATGTTGCACGCAACAAACTTGAAGATTCTTGAAGATGTTGCTTCTTTTTTTTTCTTAAAAAAAAAGCTGGTATTGGTTACGAAGCTCTTAAACCTTTGGCTGAGTGTGTGTTGTGTATCCCTGTTCCTACTGCTACTGTAGAAAGGTCATTCACTGCTATGAACAGAATCATGACAATTGCGAAATCGTATCGGTCAAGATATTCTTCAATCATGTTTAAAAGTATCGATCAAAGGAGACATTGAGCCTACAGAAGATTTTATTCACGAGACGAGGTTACCAGCAGGTATGCTGTGAAGAAACCCAGACGCACTCGACTGATATAATTATAAAAATGTGACTGTTCTAATTTGTTACATTTTAAAATAATTTGAAATAAGGTTTGTGATTGGAAAACTCAACAAAGCTTTATATATATATATATATACAATAAATAATTTTCATTTACAGAATTTGTGCGTACGTTTTATCAGTTAAAGAAATCTAGCTCCATACTTGTCTTTCAGTGTAATTAAACATTCTCAACGCTGGACATTTTTTAGTTATCACTTTTTTCATATTTATATTTAATTTATTAAATTCTGTATTTATTTTTTTAAACAGTGTAAAATTTATATTTTACAGAATATTAAAATATAATTATTTACTCAAACACAAACACAATTTATATTTAATACAAACTATATAACTGTGAAATAAAAAGGTTATCAACGTAAATTTCTCTTTTGTGTATGCGTCCCTTTATCCATTAACTGAATGACTTTTGCCCCCCTATATGGGGTAAAAGTTAAACACTGAGTTTGTTACTTTATCACCGTCTAGAACATATATTATGAAATCCAGTTGTCATCTACCCAGTCTGTTTTATAGGCAAAAGAATAAGGTTTGTTAACTGGTATGGATCATCTCAATATTGTTTTTGGTATAGCAGCAATAGCATGCTGAACATTAAGTGTGACCTTTTGCTCCGCTTTACTCCACTAAAGAAGAAATATCTCCTCCAGTTCCCTTCCAGCCGACAACGTACAAAGAACTGACGAAACGTTGCCACGTTGGACCGCAATGGATATACGTTGTATTAAGAAAGATGCTGAACGAACATCTCCAGAAACGATAGATATACGTCTGCCTACCTCTCTGATAAAATCAAGGTTTCTAGAACCCCATGCCCCATTGGTCTTGATGGCTATTGGAGCAAAAATAAATTTGTCGAGGAGATTGTTGTATTTCCTTTTCTGCCTCTCTACGTCTAGCAACTTCTCCAGCATTCATTCATAACAGTCAATAGAAGCCTTGAATGGGCAAATGTATCCGAACGTGTAAATTCCCATACTAATGATTTGCCTCTCATCCAAGGTATTAATGTCATGCCTTCAGGTCGTTTACCATCAGAACGACAACAGTCTGACTTTTCACGAATGGAAGGAATTCCTGCCGTTGTGAGGGCTCGTAAAATGATGTCATTAGCAGATGCATGTCTGGTGTTCCTGCCAATGCTCTCCATGCATGAGACGCCATGCAGGCCGCGTTGGATAACTTGATCACCACAAGCTGGACAGCGATGTGGCTCACAAACATCTGAACCTAGTCTTAAGGCTACTGCGATTCGAAAGGTTTTATTAGATATGTGAAGACCTAATTGGGGGAAAGGTAACACATTTAACCATGTCCCAGCATGGGGGGGATGACGCAGCAAGAAGTCTAGCTTTATCCTCTGGAACAGCAACGGATTGTAAAAGAAGTTCATCAAAATGTGCTGCTATTGGTGTGTACCAAGATGCCTGAATATCCATTTTGCTGATTTCTGCCTAACCCACCAAACGAATCCAAATCAATTGTCTAAATAAATAATAATAACAATAATAATAATAACAATCGCTTTAAACTCAACTAGCTCGGTCCGACAGAAGGGGCTTGAAGGACGGACACCCCTACTCAAACCTATGTCTGAACGGTGATACAATCCAATACTCCTTGCTTTTTTATTCTAATCAATTTAAACAAAGGATAGACAAATAATACACACACACACACACACACACATATATATATATATATATATATATATATATATATATATATATATATATATATATATATATATATATATATATATATATATATATATATATATATATATATATATATATATATATATAGAAAATACCAAATTTCAAATTTTACATAAATTTTATTACAACAGTATAGTGGTAGTGTATATATACTAATACGTTAGATTAATATACAGTATATACACAATCAACAATAATATAAATATAATTAAAAAAACTTGTTATATATCAGTAATTTAAATAATATTCTGATTTTCTTCGTTGTCAAAATTCAAATGATCAGTTATTAGTAAATCCTAGAATTATTCAATTCAGACTAATGAAACACAATATCGATATTCAATTCAAATTTAGAATGTGTTATCACAAAAATTCTAAGACAGAAAATATCGACCACAAAGTATTCTCAAGTTTAATTAAGTAATTCGCGAAAGAAAATTTTAATTACTATCTTTTGAATATAGCTTAATCTCATCAAAATCGTCAATAATCATTTAATACAATCCAATCCAGAACCAAATATTCTTCATTTCCAACTTTTCTTATTTCTAAGACATAATGAAAAATTTCAGGTCCAATTACTTTCTGAATAGTTTGTATATTTTCCTCAAAAATTCTCAAAATCTTTAAAATAATGAGCATCAAATTTTTCATAGTTAATTTAACCGTATTTATAACCATAAGCACTTTCGTTCATTTCTTGTACAAAAATTGAATTTTACTCAAAATCCTTTACGAGAGAGAGACTTCAGAAAACCATTTGATACGGAAAAAAATGAATTTTCATATCTGCGTATAATCAAAAAAATATAATAACCAATCAAAAGTACAATAACTTAGTCGCAAGGAATATTGGATAACATATGTTTCGTCTGACTCAAAATTAAAAAAATCTCCAACATTATCATTCCACTGCGAATGAAAATATATAGGGGAGGGCAATTCTACTACTTTGAAACAGATCTCTATTAAGAAAAAATGACCGACAAATTAAACCAATCAAAGCGGAATTGGAAACGAAACATGGAACGAAACATGAAACGAAACATGGAATCAAAGCGGAAGCGAAACATGGAACGAGACACAACTACTTATTATTTGAAAATTCATTCACCTATTTCGTTCCTTTTTATTTTCCTTATTACCTCCACTCTAGCCATCGCAATGTTATCCTCGGCACATTATTCTGACCAACTTCATGACGTTCTGAGCAGTCGAACATATCGGTTAAATGTATGCCAATTCGTTTGCAACACAATCCCGGTTCCAAGCCTAATTTTTCTGTATATAAAACAGATCTTTCAAAAGAAAAGGAATAGGCTTTTTTTTTAAAAAAAATCCCGTTAAAGCTGTTCAACACTAAATAGCATTCTGCAAAAATATTTAATAGGAACACGGATAACAAACCACACTGTTCTGTTCGTTTCAAAAAATAATTCTCTATTTCACAAAATTCAACCACTGAGGCAATTACTACAAAAATAATCAGAATACCAAGGAAAGAGACAATATTCACAAAATGAATACTTAGGAGAATAAAACCTCCAATATAAGCGGGTATAATATAAGTCCCACTTTAGCCCCCTTGGCTGCGGCTCCGGCTCCTTTCCACAAGTTTAAGAAAACTCTCAAAAATGACTTAAATTCACCAAATACACTAATAATATCGAAGCTAATATATTTATCCGGGCACAAAACACGATTGAAGTTATTTTTTCCATCCTTGGCAAGCACTTCCAATTTGTTCGTTACTGACCACTTTAACAAATAACCTAGGCAACAGCACAACCAAAGCACACAAGGAACACAAGCTAAACAGGAGTTCCGATCCTCGTAAAACATTACAGAAGAGTCAGCGACCAGAACAAGGTCTCGCTGACTCGAAGCTTCGCGCTAATAGCCACGCCCACCTTTAACTCGAATAATTTCCGTTTTCTCTCTTGTAAAGGCTTCTTTTCTCTCTCATTTTTTTAAAGAAGAATAAATCTAGTCAAACATTATTCTATTAGCTTATAATTTCTCTTTTTAAAATAAACTCTTACGTTAATAAAAGACACAAAAGTATATACATATCTAGTCCCTTATGCAAATATATATATATATATATATATATATATATATATATATATATATATATATATATCAAATCATAAACTGTAAATTTTTATCCAACAAAATACATCTTGGAATGAGTCAATTCATCCATAGGGTACAAGCAACGGTCTAGGGACAACTCCACAGGTAATGGTCGAGGGGCGACTCGGTTGGCAATGGTCCAGGGGTGACTCGTTACAAGGTCCGTACCTGTTATGTGTATCAATTTACTTGAGCCTTCTTGAACTATTTCATCTGGGTCCAGGTGGTAACCTTGTGAAACGAGAGCCTCGATTAAGCGAAGAGATCCGTGGTAGGACGCTGAAAAGGTAGGAATCGCCATATCAACGGTTCGTCGAATACCAAGACCTCCTAATCCAACAGGTAAGAATGCTTGCATCCAAGAGTCGTCATTCAAGGGGCAGTTCAAAATTGACTCCAGACCCATTTTAAGGATAAGATCATATTTTTCCAGTAGTGGAGTCTCATTCCAAGATGGAAAGCATCTTAAGAAGTAGTTTAAACGAGGGATCGACAAAGAGGCACGTTGAAGAAAGAAAGCTGCCTGGACAGAAATCGAGGCCAGACGAGATAAAAAATATTTTAACTTCTATATTTTGCTTAACAGGACATTGGTAAATGCTTCCTTTGTGAGAGCGGCGCCTAGAAGACAAGCATCCTGGTTAGTTAGAAGACGTATTCCTGGGACAGCTTCGTCAATTTTTTCAAATAATAGGTCGAACTTGGCTGCATCTAACCCAAGAAATCCAACTTCACACTTTGAAAAATTCAAATGTATGCCAAGTGCAGATGCCTTCTCATTTATTTGTGCTAGAGTTGAAAGAACTACATCAGGTTCATCAGCGATAGTTCCATCATCCAAGTACCAGATGTTTAATTGAGTATTGATTGATTTCACTAAGGAATGAATGGTTATAGCAAAGAGTGCTGGGCCCAGGGGATCGCCTTGTTGTATTCCTCTCTGGGGTGAACTAGTGTCTTCACCTAAGAATTGATCACTGGATTGAGCGTAACATTGGTAAATATATGGATAGATTGAAGGAAATTCATTCAACACTGTAGTGAGCATGGAGTCCCGGCGAAACTCGTTAAATGCGTTGCGAAAATCCAGCTTTAAGATAGCTTTAAGAGCATTGTGAATGGAGGAAAAATAAACTCGGGTGCATGTACAGCTGCTTCGGCTCCGTTGGGAATACAAACACCAAGTTGGTGGGGAGACAAAAAGTTCTTAAAATGCTCCCGTGTTCTGAAGCTATAATTTTGGCTGATGTTCTGCGCCAGACATTACCAACTGCGATAGGTCTAATTCCACCACATTTCTTTTTAAGAGCAGTAGGTTTGGCTCCGAAAAACAATGGCCGAACTTCCAAGGGTACTTTTCCTGAAATAATTAAATTGAGCAAATCGCATAATGATTTTACGAGCTTTTCCTTCGATTCAAGTACTTGACAGGATAGGAGATCTTTGAGAATCGAAGGGCGAAGACCATCGAGACCTCCCGCGCTACCAGATGGGAAAGAATTAATAGTTACCTTAACTTCATTAATCGAAACTCCTTACAGCTCTTTGGGTCATCAGGAAGATTCGATAAAATAAATTCACCAGGTTCGGCTGGATGCTTCTCCAATAGCGTCTCAAACACAGGAGTGTCGGGAGTTGTAACAGTATCATCTGACATTAGTAGACGGACTGTTTCACGGGTGTCACCATCTGCAAGTTTGTTTTCTACAATCTTAAGATTGGAAACATTCTGTTTTGGAAGAGATTTCCTGATCTTTGTTGGATGCCAAGATGCCAGTTCAATAACTACATCACACCAAAGACGAACTCTTTGTTTTACCCAGGAGGTAAGATTTTTTACATTTTCTGATTTTTTGGGAGCAGTTAGTGCAACTAATGGAAATAGAAACAAGTTGATCCAATCTTTTCCGTCGTTTGAAATAGTTACTTGAAGTAACACATCAGCAAGTGCATCAGCAACTGCAGCTCGAGCACCTCGAGGGACACGCCTTAAAATATATGTTGAGGATCTTAACGATATTAGCATTTTGCCCAGGTTAGACAACGTCAATTTCTGTGTGCGTTTATTGCGGTTAGAGATGTTAGTACTTGTATTTTTATAATCAGGATAGCTATTATTATCGATATGACAACAGCCTTCGTCCCCATTTATAACCTGATGCTTTTTACCTATGCGTATAGCTAATCCTCTGGAATTCGAATAATGTTTTCCACAGTGAGGACATGGTAACACATTCGTAGATTTAGTAGTAGTAGATGAATGGCCATTACTAGGCCTGCTAATGTTGGCAACTGTATCATTCTTAGTGGTATTAGATTTATCTGATTCGGTTGATTCAACCGATGGAACACTTGAACCGTCACTTGATGATTCCATTAGTTCGTATAGTATTTTTTATATTCAATTAAGATGTATATTAGAAATAAAGTTGATTTTAAATTTTAAATAATAATGAACGATGATATCTTTGCCGTTGTTGATGTCAACCGAAATACCGAAATTGATAGTCAGTTATTGTTAAAATTATAAAATTAATGCAATCAAGAATATTATTGGTAGTTTCTCGACTGCGAAATTCAAAGTACCGTCATCTATCTTAGAACAAGATCAAAAAGTCACTCACAAAATAAAAATAAAAAGAGAAATGTAACACAATGAGGTCCTTTCACTTTAGTGAACATCAAGGATGATCATCTTGGCCAATTATATGCGTTTATTTAAATATTGAACTATTGCTCATTATTTGAAGATTTCGAAATTATAATCTACACCAACCGTTGTAACACTGTTATCACTGAACCGATTTAAAAACGGTTTTCACTAAAATCGTCTTCAAGACATTGTGAACACTTTTGTATCAAATCCACTCTCCAAGAGGAAACACTCTCCCCGAAAAGATAACTCTCACAGGAGATAACATTTTCATGTATCGATATTTCATATTTATTATCTCGAATTGCGTTATTGTCAGTTAGAAAAAAGTGGAAATACTGAAACTTAAAGTTTAAGAATAGTGTTAAGTTTAAAACATTTTAAGTTTAAGAATAATTTATTATCTATTATCAATATATTATGGTATTTATAATATATTCAGGTTTGTAACTATTGTGTAGATTTGTCTCTCGTATGAGACACAATTATAAGCTGTACGAATGATCAGTAATGTATAAGTTCTTGATATATTATCAAAATTTCCTTAAGTCATATTCTCGTTTATGCTCAATGTAGGTTACAAGTATTTGTGTGTGTGCCTTTGAATTGTCAGTTCAAATATATAGGAATATCGACAACCCAACTTTCTAAAATTTAAAAATTTTCTCTCTATTAATAAATTTTAACTGTAAAATATTTTAATAGTTTTCCACAATTTTTGTCGGCCTTTCCAGAATCGATAAATATTTATGACTCTTCCTCAAATAAGAATTATAGCGGGAACTGCTGTAGGACATTAATGATTTGTACTTTTCTCCCCCCCCCCCTGTGTATTAATATAATATTCCACCCCCGAGGAAAATGTTCTGAAATAATCACTGTTCTACAGTTATGAACTTGTGCTCATTTCTGTATAAATACGTAACGTATCGGTGGAATAAATTCTATTTCATACGTGCTTTCGTACTTGATGTTAAAAATTTCATAAAAAGCAGTGAATTATGAGAAAATTTACAACTCCTTATAACTTTTTGTCTTTCTTCATCTTTTAAAATAATGATAAGTTTTTGGAGAATTTGTTATACTTTTTATATGTTATTTAGAGTCCAAGAATTTCTTTTGAGCTTGTACGTCAAGTAATTTCACTTAAAAACCTAAGTTATTTGTGCCAAAAAAAATTATAATATATAATCCTTTAATCCGCCTATATCAGAATAATTTAATTGGAAGATGCAATGATACATCACCTTTTGTCAAAATAAGATACAAATAACAGGAAGGCTCAGCGAGTGTATTATGCAGAAATTGTGCACTAACTTCATATGTTTGAGACAATAAGTAAGGTTTACTACATAATTGTCTTCGATACTGTTTCTCTGCCTTCAAACGAAATTTGTCCTTCTCTTTCACTACAATAGACACCTAAGTTCTTCCAGTCTCTTGCCTCTTTCCTCCACCAAAGAAGTGAAAGATCCTAAATCTAAATGAAAGATCCTGAAATACCGTGACAGAAGTCGCTTTTTGTTCCCTTCCATTTTGACTGCGCCCTTCGGTGACCATACTTCTCCTTAGGTGACTTAGGGGCGTATGGTGACTCACTGGTAAAACACTTACATCTGGTATGTGGGGTCTCTGGTTCGATCCTCGGTCAAGTAAGTTTGTGGTGGACAACATCGCGTCCGTGGGGAGTACTCTAGTTTATTTCTAGATGCTCATTCCACCACTTCTTCCATCATCATTCACTTGCCTTAATCATCGTCTCCTTTAGTCTACAGGGAATAAGCGTGGGACATTAAAAAATTTACTTTGGTGACGTGTTTATTAATTAATTCTTTTTTTCAAACATTTGTTTCACGGAATTTTTCTTGACATCTAACGAAACGACGAAATGTACAGTTGTTTCACTGTTATATCGTGATCATTTCGTCGTTAACTTCGGAAATAATTCGTGGAACTGTGCAAATGCACAAAACGTATATTATTCTCGTATAAACGTAAGTTGTTTATTCTCTTACAAGGTAATAAATGCAAGGTTAAGGTGTAACATTACATTTGGCAAACTTTACTGAGATAACACTTTTCTGGATACAATATTGTAATTTACACTGTCCAGTGGCTAGAGCGCTACTTTGATGCATGTGATTCCGGCTTGAACACATTACTGTGGTTCGATGTTCATGTCTCATGTAGTCTCAGTAATCAGAAGGAACGTCAAACTTCAACAAATAAACCTATCAGGATAACTTTACATAGTCTCATGAATATGTAGAGTTACACCTATCTCAATTATATTAGAAAAAGATAAAAATTAGATAAATTCATATTTTAAAGAATTTGTATCTTATTTTCCTACTTAGATCAAAAGAATGGCTATGCTATTGTCTCTGCATTGCGTATTTAACGTTTCAGATATTTTGTGTACAGTAGTGAACTAGAAATCATTATCAATGTTCTTAATAAATGTATTTACTTTGTTTTCTAGAATACACCTGTTGGAACAGAAGTTGAATACATTCTTGCAAAGAAACATCCAAGGAATACAAGATTTGTTCATTTAGAATTATGGGTGAGTATTTCACAGATTTTACACATTAATTTTCCAGAATATGCATATCTAAACATTTTCTTTTTTATAATAATAAAATGATATTTAATGTAACATTTTTCTGTTCAATAATAGAAACAAGAGGGATTGTAAAGAGGAAACGAGAAATATTTGAATCTCTGGTACACAGTTGTTATATTAAAGTTTAATAATGTTGTGATTTAAGGCGATAATGCTACCACTATGTAGCGTTCAGTGAAGTAGAAGTATTTCATGTTGCGTATCTCAAAACGAGATAAAACAAGCAAGATTGATTGCTGTTTATCAGACACAAAAACACTCTTTACGATTTGTTCTTTCAACAGGTGGGGGCACCTTCATGCTGCTGTTCTTGCTGCTCTACCAGGCGTAATTAATCTTGGAGCGTAATTAACCTTGCCTAACTCACGGATTTTGTACCTCAAGAATTTATGTGGCCCACTGTACATCATTAGCTGTTATAGTAATTTTTCACTATCCTACTCGACTAATGACTGCCCAATGCTTTCTAATTTCAACTTGTAAGAACATGAACAGAATTATTCTTTCCACGTGCTAAATATTAACTTCATCGTCACAGGCAAAATTTTTACCTACATCTTAACTTATAACTCTGAATACGGTGTAAAGATCACAGCTTGGTAGACCTATATATGAATGAAACTGTTTCGAACATCAATGTCAAATTTTCTAACGATGTCCATGAATTAGTTTCGTTATTAAATTACTTGAGTTAAGCGAAACTGATTGTAACTCATCGCTTATAAATAAAATCAACAGTAGGTCTGTAGTATTTATATCTTCGGAGGTTTCAATCGTTTAGTATTGCTTTTTTCCTTGCACCGATTGATAAACTTCTGTCATATCATCATCAAAGTTCTGTTCATGTTGTGTATTTGCAAGTCTAATTAAACTATTAAAGTCTGAAAAGAATAATATCAAATGCAACTTTGAAGAAAGGACCAAGAAATTAGGTGCAGTAAACCCAATGTAAATTAACCCAATTCTAGTGTTGCATCGACAAAAGTGAGTGCCAAATCGTTTTAGGCTCTTTGGTCTTTGCGAGGTCACTAAAGATGCAAGGCCCTTGGCAGTTGCCCACTACTTTAGACGCCTCTGCACGAATACACATTCCTTCCTCGTCCAGAAAATCTCCTTCCCTTCTGCATTGTCAATAATAGTGAATTTGTTCCTGGTGCATTTGCTTATTATTGTAAGGGAGGTTCAAACCAGAACTTTAAAATTTGTTCATTTTTTGGGGTGATGTGAGTAATGTGAATTAAGAAATATACACATAATATACAAATGTCAGAAAAACTTGATATCAATTTGAGTAGACCTTTTACGTAATGTTTATTTTACAAATGATAAACTTATACAAATATTTCGATAATTTGAAATTTAATGTTAAATAGTGGTGAGTGAGCCAGAAGGGGCATGCACTATTTAGTTAGTCAAGGAATTCATATATGTAGCTTGAAAACTACTACTATTTATACCAATATTGAATTAGACCAATTTGTAAAAAGTAAGGTCACCATAGTTGGAAATAGTGTGTGTACATATTTTTATAGGAGGAAACCCGGAATGGCATCCACGGTGATAATAATAATAATAATAATATTAATAATAATAATAATAATAATAATAATAATAATAATAATAATAATAATAATAATAATAATAATAATAATAATAAAATCTTTCTCACCTCAACCATAGCAACATGGAATTTTTAAAACTTTTCTCTCCTTTAGGAGAACTGTTTTATAATTTAATAAGATCTCTTCTTCGAAACTGTATCTAGATATTCTATGCTTGGTTGGGCCGCGGTGGCTCAGTGATAGAGCGTTCATCTCGAGCATGGGGCCCTTGGTTCGATCTCAGCTCGCGCCAAGGAACTTTGTGGTGGATAAACACCGTATATGTGGGTTTTCTGGAGGTTCTCCCGACTTACATTCCATCATTTCCTTCATTTCTGATCATCACCACCTCCTTTAGACTAGCCGGCATAAGCGTGGGGCGTAAAACAAGATTTTTCTATCCTTGGTTCTCCTTTTCCTGGTTTTCCTTCTGCCTTTCCCTGAAAGCGTAAAAAGGTTTTTCAGGCCAGCCATCCTGAATCATTTTTTCCTGGGTGTTTCTCATTCACATCAGCCAAATGCTGGGGTGGTACCTGATAGATAAATCCCAGGTCGCTTTCTTCTTTACCCAATTCTTTCTTCCTTCCCTTTCCGTGTGATCGACGAGAGACGTTATCCCTCATACGTGACTCGCTAACATGGCCATAAATACCGACATCCAGAAATCGAATTCCTAAATCCCCGTAGAACTCCTTCGGAATGGGATTGGGAGGGGAGAAGAGTACAGTGCTGTGACACCTGAAATGCGTTTTGATCTGCACACTTCAATAAACTTTTCTTATTAGATTACGCAATTTCTTGTTTCTTACTCCTATTATTCATTGTATTGGAATGCCCCTCCCTTTAATCCGTCCTTGGAATCATTCTGACCTTAGTTTTTGTTTTTACCCTGCTAATTCAAAATGCTCACCCATACAAGTTTTCTTCTTGAGACTGTGCGGGGTTGAAGAAACAAACCGTGAAAGAAAGAAAGAAAGAAATGAGTGGTTTTGGGCTCTTCCAGTCCAGGTCATTCTAACCACCATTCAGCAATCCCCCCTCTCCCATTTGTGCATACTTTTTATTCTCTGTTGTCAAACTTACTGAAGAACATATTGCAATTAATCTAACGCATGTAACGTAAATTGGAGACCGTGGTTGGATTTATATGAGTCTTCTGTATTTCTATTAATAATTTCAAGTCATTACCTGCAATACTTTGTTAGAAATTACCATATTAAAATTTACGTGTTATCAAAGGGAGAGTTAGAAACCTAAGCGAAGAGGTATAATAATAATAATAATAAACTCCATGTGGACACATTCAAAACTAGGTACCATTTTGGGCGAAAATGTTTATCTTTATTATTTCATAACCATGTAAAACAACAAATATTCTCTCTAAAATTTAAAAATTGCTATGCAAATTTAAATTTGTATCGCAAATTGCTACGCAAAAAGCAAAATCTAAAAAAGACCACTGATTATATACATAGCATTATATAGTGTATAACATGCAGACATACTTATACAGATGTTTACAAGTAATATGTTCGTCATTGTCACAAGAAATCAAATAACAAACACAATCTGCTATAAAAGGTTCATATTTTTCTTATGCAGTACACAAGATTAATAATAAAATAATTACTACAGAAGAATAGAAATATAAATTCCATCAGACTGATATCGACGGACATACAATTTTAATTCCACAAAAATTAATTTCTATCGATTTTCTCAAAAACTACGCATAAAAATTTACGTCTAAGCATGTTACTTGATTCATCTTGATTCTATCTGTCGATTGGTACAAGTCTTGTTATTGGACAATGCTATAGTTGAACAAAATTTAAGGGCTGATAATAATTTTGGACTATATTTCATTAACCGTACTGTATACTATCGTCTTACTAGTATTATAATGAAATGCTTGATTAATGTACGAGTACATTTTATTATTAATTTCATCTTAATTAGTGGTGTGATTATTGTACAGCATGCATTTTCTGGTTTACAAAAATAAACTTGTTTTTTCGATTTTCTCGAAAACTACACATGAGAATTTACACTTACCCATATCATTTTGTTCAACTGAACTAAATCTATGGATTGTTATATGTTTCATCTTTGGACATTCTCTTCATTATCCAGTAGTAATATTGTTGGATATCCAATATTTACTGCGCAATGGTTTCATCAATATGGGATTTTTCTTCGCCTCTGAATGTCTAATAGTTTGAACTTTTAGCTCCATTTGGTAAATATGAAGGAAGTACACTTGCATCTTAGAAACTCACTTCACTCGTAAATAAAAATCAAGAAATAAAATTATGTTTCTAATGTACAACTCAGAGAAAATTAGAATACAGTAACTGAAGAAAAATACATTCTAAAACCACTATATTATCTTACTTTTAAAACTAGTAAGTTTGGTGATCAGTTATCAGAGTAAATGTAATCTAAATATGCCTTATGTAACTGCCTGTTCCCGTGTTCCGTTACTGAAGATTTCTCCATGCAATGATATCTCCTAGGTAATTGTTACTCTACCTTGTTAATGTTATTTAAAGTTTATATATTCCATGTTATACATTTATTCCTTTCCAACTCTGTTATTGTGTAGATGATTCTAATAATTTATTACGTTGAGTATTCGTACATTAATTATGTATTTCTGTTGTCATATATTAATATATGTATTCTGTATTTTAAACTGTGTATTTTTGATCTAATCAAAAAAGTTAATAGTATATGACATTAGTGAAAATCGAGTTAATATAACCAAATGTTGCTAGATATTAAAGTACAATTAACGCAACTCTTAGGACTATGTGTGTCACTGCAAGAAGTGTGGGCCATTCCATATGAAGTCACCAAATTTAAAACTGAAATGTGACTCAGTTGTTTTACATTTTCCTCAAAATTTATACAAATGTTGTGGCACCGAAACATAACATACCTGTACAATTTTACTTCTCTACCTCAAAGGAGCTCCTGAAGGAGCCATTGGAAAGTGCCTATGCAGTTTGCCATAAGGACCAGACTGTCACGTGATCAGGTCAAAAGTCACGTTGCGTGCTAAATCGAGTATTGGAAATTCCAAATCCAGATGTGAGAAATTTCAAGAACATACCACCACGTGGGGCGCCCTGGGTAATTCGCAGAAGATGCATATACTTTTTCATTATTATTGATTTTATTCAAACAACTTGACTTCTGGCAATGTTCTATCCATATTTACCTTACGTGCTATACATCATTTTTAAGGTCTTCGTTATGTTTTTGCAATAAGCTTTCAACTAGCCATCTCCTTATTATAGTTTTTGAGATATGTGGACGACTTCGTTTTTTTCATTGATTTTTCATTGACATTAATGTTCAGGTTTCGTGATTTTTTTACTTTCATCCATTTTAGGACAATTTGCTTTTGGAATATAGAATCTCCACAGTCTCTTCTACATTTGAGCTGAATTTCAGCTATCTCCACCAAAGTCTGTTCACATCATAGCTTCCGGATAGACTCCTTCGAGGCTTTGTGCAAAAAGCACCAAAGTCCACCCTCTGCTTATTTTTTATTTTATTATTATTATTATTTTTTTTTGCTTGAACATATTAAAAAAATCTAATTTTTTATATAATAGAGAGGAATATCACAGCTACTTATTTTGAAACTTTGAGGTTGATGTTAGGTGGGCCTTTTACAGAAAAAAGTACCAAATTTTGTCATTGTGTATTTCTCTTTGTTTGTTTCTCTATGATCGCGAAATTCATATGCGTAACCCCACCTAGGAAGGTCCTTCCTACAATGTTTTAAATGCTACAAACTCTAGAATTGTTTTAGTGAAAACCATTTTCAAATAGTCAATATAACCAGAGATCTAGGAGTTTCAGTAATTTAAGTCGAGGGTAGATTTAGGCGTTTTTTGCACAAAAGATCAAAATCTCGAATGACTACTACAGGAGCCCCCTTGGAGGTAGAGCTGTAAAATTGTACAATTGTGTTATGTTTGGATACCACATTTGTACACAATCTGAGGAAAAACTAAAACATATGATGTAATGGCCCGTGTGTGTGTGTGTGTGTGTGTGTGTGTGTGTAACTGCTAGAAGACACGACCTCATATTTAAAAAAGTACTATATACTAAGTATATCGTATATATATACAGGGTTTCCTATAAGTCGTTTACATAGGCCATCTTGGTAACTATTGAAGATACGAAAAAATGATAAGAGAGCAATGTTACTAGAAAGTATGTGTTTTCAATCTAAACTGTTGGAATTTTCAGAATTGGACCAACTGTTTGGGCTCTAAACTGGTATAGCGCCCAATGGTAAAGAAAAATGCAACGTTACCACGTCTTTGTTCCGCCAAGTGAACCTTGTGGTGGACAAACACCGTGTGCGTGGGTTTTCTCGGGATTCTCCCGTTTCCTCCCACTTTCTTCATTCCACCATTTCATTCATTACTCATCATCACCGTCTCCTTTAGCCTAACCGGCATAACCGTGGGACGTAGGCCTAAAACTCAAATATTTCATTTTTTTTCACGTCTTTGTTGGACAAGAATGAAGGAAAGAGTGGGTAGTTTTAAATATTCTGGACCAAAGAGAACAGAAAGGAGGGCCACAATGAAGGATATGAAGAAGAATCACAAGCGACGTCAATCCAATTCAATGGTGTCACCATCGGAAGGGAGGCAGGTACGAAAAATAAATTGAATTGAATTTATTCACGGCAAACTGGTATTAATGGCTAAGTGAGGTCTACAAGACAAGACAAGAGGGCAATTGAATAAAATTAGAAAGGTCCTATGTGCCAAAACTCTAAAACCAAAGAAAAGACGATAGACATGAGTTATCGCAATATAAGTTAAACGGGTACTGATGGTGACGCCACTGCCTTGGATTGATATCGCGTGTGAACCTTCTTCATATTCTTCATTTGTTAAGCTCGAAGTGATGTATCAACTGATATGTGCCTTATCTCCGGAAGATATTTTAGTTGAATAGAAAATAACATTTAATAGTTAATCATAATTTTGGAGTATATCTCATTAACCATAAATATGTGCTGTCGTCTTGCTAGTGCCATAATGAAGAGCCTAATGAGGTTATACTTCAGAATCAGTTTGGCGTTAGTAGGTAGCGTAGTTCTCGTTCACCATCAACTTTAAAATTTACAAAATTATTCGGTTTCCTCAATTTTCTAGAAAACGTTACATCTTACTTTATGTAAACTAAAACTAAAGAATCAAAAATTAGCAAAATGGAAACAATTGATAAATATTTTAGACATAAATTTTGCTTAGATAATCATCCGAAACTAACAAAATGTACTGTATTTCTATACTTCTCAACATTTATTTTCAAATTTACTGTCGACATAGCTTCCATACCTATAAGTACGAGTATTTGGTGATTATCCAATAGTGTTGGATTGCACACGAAGCAAATTATAATATTACAAACAGTGCAGCTAACTTTCAATTTACACGGCCAATGGTCTTCATTAGTCGCGCATATAAGCGACAAAAAATCTGGGAAATCCAGAAAATAAACTAGTCTACCATCTGCACTATAGAAGTATTAAGTCACCAAGGACATACGCAGCAATTTATTTCGGGAGGGTCCGATGATTTTCGAAGGAAACCTAAATCCAACATGAGAATAAGTTGTATTATTTTTTTTAATTACGCCTAAAATTAGAAAAAAATACAGAAGAAACGGGATTTCGGAGAGAAACGGGCCCCCTGACCCACCCCCTGTGTACTTTCCCGCGTCTCATAGTAGTGTTGAACAGAAGATCAGAAAAGATTTCAAACCAAGAGTACGGAATTGATTCTTTATTAGTGGCTTGAAAGTTCTGTATTCAATACCCAAATGGTCTTGAATAATTTATTCTGCATATATTTTCTTGTAAATAGCCTTCCCAGCAAAACTGCTACTTCACACCTGAAGAAGATGCTTATTGATTAAAATGTTTTTCGATGACCTCAACAGAACACATATCTGTCATAATGGACAAACAGAATTCTGTCAAAGAAGACTATTAATATTGTTCAACAAAATATGCCTAATTATGTTTGGTATTTGTGTCGGGTTTTACGTTCATCATGTTTTTAGTTTCTTCAGTTCTATAGTGTGTCGCAATTGCCCTCAATTTTAACGTCAAAACACCTTCAAGAACCATTTCTTCAATCTTTCACTTTATCTGAAATCGATGTTGAAACTGGTTACACACGTCCTACATTACGTTGACAGAGGCGCGTTCTACTTTGCAATATAAAATATTTATTGGTACTTAACATAGTTCATTGCCCTAACAACTCTTACATTTTACTTGGCAAAGAAATCAGAACGTCTTAAAATAGATTAGGTATTATACAATGTATGTAGGCTATATTGATATAAAACTGGAATATATATATATATATATATATATATATATATATATATGTGTGTGTGTGTGTGTGTGTGTGTAGAACTTACGTTTAAAACGTTGCTATGGCTATTGAAGTAGTTATGTAAGTAGGATACAACTCTCTTCCCATAATTATACAATGAATAGGCTTGTGCTTACACAAGGCTAAGCGCTTATTCTGTCACGTAGTAAAGCACTTCCCACTACTGTTTTGTACAGCAATAATAATAATAATAGATATACTGCCATTATTGTACAATAATTAACAAAACTAAAATTTGTTTTGTACAATTTGTTTTAATAGTAAACAAACGAAATCAAGTAAATTCTGTTTCCGAACGAGTGAAAAACTACCGCTTAGTCATAGTCTCTGCAATTTAAAATAAATATATAAATTATAAAGGAGAAATAGTCAACCTTTTACTGTCGACAGGCTTATTAAGATTTGTACAATGTTTTACTCTCTATTCATTCTGCTATATGCGATCCAATGTTTCACAGTAAGAAGATAATGTAAAGCCTGTTATAAATTCACTACATGAAATATTATTTTAAACATTGAGCAGGCTAGCCAAGTAGTCTGTCGACACTCAGCATTGGGTAGATCGCGAAATCTTTTAGGAAAGAAAAAGTGCTATGCTTAAGATAAATGAGTTTCGTTTTAAAGTGTGAAACTACGGTAGACTTCCAAACTATGGGAATTCAATACTAAAACTTGAAATAGTACATATATAACTACTGGTTGGAATAGATTAATAAGATCAACGATATAACCTGTTCCTCGGGCGTTAAATTCATATCAAAAAGCCATTACTTGCTGTATCTTACTGTTTTTCTTTTATGGCGATAAGGGTTGAAACCGGAAATAGTTAATTTGAACCAATTCCGGATTGAAAGATGGTTAAAGGAAGATGTGACACCTACTTTTGGTAACCTGAATCGATAACATTTGAATCTCGAGTTCTTACTGTTTTACTTCTACGGAAATCAGTATTAAAACTGAATTAGTAGCATATTTCAGTCACTTTTGGTTTCAGTAGAATTTTGCGGGTTGTGATAGTAATGCATTCTTGAGCCCCTGAATCGACTGAACCAAGCCACTTGTATCTGCTCATTACCACTTTTGTTCTATAGTGGTAAATGTTGCCAATAGAAATGGTTAGTTTTAATCACTACCTTATTTAAAAGAGGGTTAAAGGAGGAGATATAATCTACTTTTGGGAAACTGAATCGATTACAAAAAACTGTATATCTGTATCTCTTACCATTTTTGTTCTATGGAAATCAGTATTGAAACCGGAAGTGGTGGTAATTTTAAACCACTTCCGGTTATGATTGAGTGTTACTGGTTTGTAATGGTATGTTGTCTTGAAATACTGAATCGCTTGCAAAAAACCGCTTATCGTTATCTAATACCATTTGGTTCAATGGCAATAAGTGTTAGAATCGGTTGATTGATTGATTGATTTTGAGTTTTACGTCCCGTTCAGCAGCGAGGCTATATGAGACGTGGACCTACTGATTAACGTGGAATCCGAACCACATGAGCTCCCGCCGGGAATCGAACCCGAGTCTCCCGCGCCAAAGACGCGTACGCTAACCGCTTAGCCACGGAGTAGCTCAGTGTTAGAATCGGAAATGCTCAATTTGAACCACTTCTCATTTGAATAGGGAGTTAACGAAGGGCATAGAACGTATTATTAGGACAATGAATCAATTAAATCACAACTGAAGATCGATTTTACTGTGAAAATCAGTATTGAAACCGGAAGTAATATTATATTTGAACTACTTCCAGTTTTCGTAGAGTGTTCAGAATAGACGTGGTATACGTTGCCTTGATACTGTGAATTGTTTGCAAAAACTCGCTTCTAGCAATCTGTTACCGTTTTGGTTCTATAGTGATAAACGTTGAAACCGGAAATTACTTATTTGAACCTCTTTCGGTTTGAATAGATAGTTAAGAGAGGAGATGGTATCTATTTTTCTGACACTGAATCGATTACAAGAAACTGCATCTCGATATTTCTTACCGTTTTTGCTCTAATATCTGTCGACAGACGGGTGGATGGACAAAGACTTTCTCTAATACTTCCGACACCTATGCATGGTATAGTTTAGAAGTCTAAAATACTTATACATCAAGCGCCAAAAAGTAAACATGAAGAGAAATAAACGGGTAACTTTTGTTTGTTTCTAGATCTGTTTTCTCGTTCTCCTTGCTAACTGACTTTGCCTATAGATATTACTTTTAGGAGGAAGACAAATCGATATGGTTAGCAACGTAAATGCCTTCCAATCGAAATTAATACCTTTCATTCGGAACTTTAGAAAAACAGTCCGGCAAATTTCCCTCATTTAGAGGTCTTTGTTAAATGAAATGCCAGTAGGAATTGCACATACGGCGAATTTTGCACTGAAATATACAATTTCGAGAAACATTAAAACACACTCTTTTATTTGCTTCGTATACAAAGAACGCAATACCGCAATTACAACTGATATTTTCATGAAGACCAGAGTATCTAAAAATAATTTGTGGTTCTTTGCTCATGAAAAGAAACTTTTGCTTGAGAAATGCAACTCCTCTTCTGAAATAATTGTCTGTCTCTTTCTATCTTTGTGAAGCATCCTTCTCAACAAACGAAAATTATCAAATTGAAATATACGTATAACATATGTAATCGATGAACATCTAAAATGTTGTCTTCCTTTCGGTTGACTAACTACAAACCGTCATTTTCTCAAATGCAGGGCCGTGTGTGTATATATACGAGGTGTGTCAGAAAAGTAACGATGGCACAACTCCTTTGTTCTTGACCCAGTCAGTACAAGTGTGACCTTGCTCCAGTTGGTACGATAGGTGAGTGTGTCTAAAATGAAGTTGTGTTGTGTTTGTGTGGGGTTACGAAAATGGATCGGCAAAATTTTAACCAAGTTGTACCATCAAATGTTTTGTAAAGCTTGCCAATCCGTTACTGTGACATAAAATATTATGAAGAGTTTATGGAGAACATTTCCTATTCAGGGTAAAAATGTTCAGATGGCACAACTCTTTTCTAGAATGTTGAGAACAAATGGAAGATGGACTAGTAAGAATGAGCAAATTGAAAGTCAAATTGATATTCATTTATTTTCTTCTTGTTTTTCTTTCTTGACGCTCGGGGATCGTTAACAAGCAGTTCGTGCTACAGAACAACTTCCAATGAAACGTTTCATCAAGAAGTCCTTGAAAGACTCAGGAGAAGGATTGCACGCATTTGGATGCTGTACCACAACAAAGCAGTCTCCGACGGAATTTGGCAGAAAAATACATTCCTCACTTTTTATTCACCGAATTTGAGTCCCTGTGACTTTTTATTCCACTTCGCTTAAAAACCACTTAAAATCTCACAATTTTTGGTTCTTTGGATGATATCCAGAAGAGCTCAAATCGACGAGATGAAAGATATTCCAGCAGAAACCTTCCAGCATTACTACGAAGAACGCAAACAACGCCTCCATCGTTGTGTAGCTGCTCATGGAGATTATTTTGAAGGGGATATAATTGATTTGTAAGCATAATAATATTAATCGTTGACAAACTTTCATTACTTTTCTAACACATGTCACATATATGTTGTGGCACTTTAATTAAAGAGTTGAGAAAAGACTCATAAAATGCTTCCTGTGGATGTATTCTTCTATATGGGTCAAAAATATGGATATTACGCAAAAATGATGAAAAACGATTGGAAGCTTTCGAAATGTGGGTGTGGAAAAGAATGGAGAGAATTAGTTGAGTCGAGCGAGAAACGAATGAGAGTGTCTTAGAAATGGTGGGGGAGAAAAGTACAATTTTAGACATTATTAAGAAGAGGAAGAGAAGCTGGTTGGGACATTGGCTACGAAGGAACTTTATTATGAGGAACGTACTAGAGGGTATGGTGGCAAGAAAGAGAGGAAGTGGTAAAGGAAACTACAATTAATGGACGATATCAAAACAGAGAAGTTATACACGAAAACGAAGAGGTTAGCGGAAGACCGTAGAACATGGAAGCTTCCGGCAAGTAACTTGCTAACACTAGCAAAATACCTATGATATATTTATATAAGTTTATAAAAAGTGTTTACATGATAGAGGATTCTCTTTTGATCTCATATAGTTGTGATACATCTCTCCTAGAAAAGCCCAGCGTTTTGCTTTATGTGCCTCTTGAGTCTCAATAATATACACCAATCTACTGTGGACTATATATCAGGAGATTGGCTGTAGAATTGACGGAACATAGACGTGTTCACTTTGATATTTTATGGTAATGAAAATAAGGAGCCTTGATAAGCTTTCGAAATGCAAGATCCCAGCTTACCTTTCGGAAAGTATGTAACTAGCGAAAATGCAGGACTTTAGCAGCACTCCCTTTTCTGTTGTGCTTTCCTGCTCTAGGGTAAGAAGATCATAAATCACATATATCCATAGTCGTTTCATAGTATTGGCCCAGAAATATTCTTTCCCTGTGTCCTCTTTTTTTCACTGAAATGAAGGACGAAAAGTGTGTTCCGTTTGTACCTTTAAAATATGAAAAAAAAAACTTCATTTGGCATCATTTGGCTACAGGATTAGTTAGGAAATTAGTTCGCGTGTGATTTTTTTTAAATAACAATACAGGTTCATTTTGTGGTCTTTCTCATGCCAATACCCGTTTCTTGACGGCAGTACGGGTTTAACATTTAATAAGAAGTTCCATATAGACACATATAAATCCATATACAGGGTTTGTCCGGGAAGTAATAGGACTGATTTTATTCCGCCATGACTGTACTTCGGAGCATGCGCGCATCGACTGGATCCGGTAGAGGGCGTTCCTAGCTAACGAACGAGCGGCTGGTCAGTTGTCTCCGAGCACACGGAGAGTCAGGGCAGGCTTTTTCGCGCGACGTGTTTCTGTGCGTGGTGCCAGCCGAAAATGCTGCGTTCGTTAGAGCAGAGGTACGCGATTAAATTCTGTGTTAAACTCGGTAAATCTGCGACAGAGACGTTTGATATGATCAAGCAGGCTTACCCAGATGATGCTTTAGCAAGAAGTGGTGTGTTTCGGCGGCACAAGGCCTTTTCGGAGGGCCGGGAAGAGGTCGCCGATGAAGACCGTGTTGGAAGACCTTCGACTTCGACCGAACACCGACAATGTGACTCGTGTGCGCGAAGTTTTGAACTCAGACCGTCGACTAAGTATTGGTTTAATTGCCCAGATGTTAAATTTACCAAAAACTGTGGTTCATGAAATTGTGACGGAGCATTTGAACATGCGCAAGGTGTGCGCGAAGATTGTTCCAAAAGTGCTCACTGACGACCAGAAATTGCGGCGAGTGGACAAACCGTCAACGCCAAGTTTTACGTGGAAGTGCTCAAGAGACTCAAACGAAGGGTCAATCGGGTCCGACCAGACATCGGAGCCGACTGGACGCTGCACCACGACAACGCCCCGGCTCACACCGTCTTTCTTGTGAACAGCTACCTGACCAAGGCCGGCATCCCAACGCTTCCGCAGCCTCCCTACAGCCCAGATGTGCCCCCCCGGACTTCTTTTTGTTTCCTCGCCTGAAACGCCCGATGAAAGGCAAGCATTTTGAGACGACAGAGGAGATCCAAGCAGCTTGCACCGCGGCTCTCAAGGCTATTCCGGAGAATGATTTCCGTGACGCCTTCAATGCTTGGAAATCGCGCTGGCAGCGCTGCATCGGCACAGAAGGAGCCTATTTTGAAAGTTTTTAAAGAATTGTAACGATTATTTTTTTTTTAAATCGACTCAGTCCTATTACTTGCCGGACAAACCCTGTATATCATCTTAGGCAATTTGTGACATGAGAAAGTTAGATTTAAAAAGATAATCGAGCCATTACTTTTACTCTACTTTGCTTTTCATTACACTGAGAAAAATCCGTTTTCCCGACAGTGGTATATTGTACAAATATACGAAATCCTCTTGCTTACCACAGAAATCAGTATAGAACATACGTTATCCGTTTGCTACATAGGCACTGCCCGTAGATGTTACATCATGCCGTTGCAAGATGTCTGATATGTAACAGTCTTTCTTATATTACATAGATATGTATGTTACCTTCGTCAGCTATATGTTATATGTCCATTTGTATGTGAGATCCTGACCGCCTTATTGTTTCATACGTAATTTACGTACAGAAAGAGAAAGAAAGTATTATAAAACATGCATTTTCAGTTATACGTTTGCTGTACGTTAAGTCCCAAAACTACAGGATTTACAAATGTAACATACGATTTTACGTACGCAACATACATTTTTTTCTCAGTGTACCATATAAGCACCCCGGACAAAAAATTAGTCAGCCTCTTGCTACTTACGTTAATACCGTGTAACGCCGCCCCTAGCCTGGAAAACCGCCTGGATACGGTCGGGAAGGGAGTCCACAAGGGTCTTGAAGGCCGTCACACTCAGTTGAACCCACTCACGGAGGATAAGATCACGCAATTCCACCAAACGTCGGGGATGCTGATGTCGACGTTTCACCCGCTGTTCCAACTGGTCCCACAGATGCTCAATTGGGTTAAGGTCCGGCAATTTTGCGGGCCATTCGAGGTGTGGTAGAGTACCTGAGTATTCCTCAAACCAGTCACATATGGGTCCAGTTCTGTGAACCCTGCTGTTGTCGTCTCGAAAAATGGGAGTGTCTATAGCAAAGTCATCGCGAAGAAACTGACTGAAGGGCAACACCTGCTCGTCCGGGATGTTCAAATAAACGTACTAGTTCATGTTCGTGGACACCTCAATGAGTGGGTCCACCCCATAGTACGAAAAACACCCCCAGAACATGACAGACCCACCCCCGGCCTGCACCTGACCTTTCACACACTGCGGGTGAAATGCTTCATGTGGCCGTCGGTGGACACGAAGCCAGGCGTCATTCGAATACAGGCAAAATCGTGATTCGTCAGACCATATGACACCGCGCCAGTCTGCTACTGTCTATCTCTGATGATTATTGGCCCACTGCAGACGAGCAACTTTATGTGCATGTGTGAGCCATGGTTTTTTGCGAGGTACCCGAATCCATATGTTCACTGCATGCAGTTCCCGTTGCAATGTTCTCTTGCTGACAGGTTGAACTTGGTCTGCATTCACAGACTATAGTAATTCCTGGCGGGTTTGAAAGCGATTTCGAGTCACAAGCCTGGCAACACGTTTTTGGGCCCGATCTATGAGGATCCTTTTCCGACCACAGTTCTAACGTCGTGTTTCATGGCCACGTGTGTTACACCACTGCTTGTAGACACGTTGAACAGTCCGCCACGAAACACCAACAAATCGGGCAACTTAAATCACTATGTGGTCATGGGCACGGCCAAACACGATTGCTCCTTTTTGCCACTCCGTCACGTCCGCGTTCTTCCCCATCTTGCCGCATACACACCGCTTCGATCGGTTCTGTGTCACTCCACAGTAATGCCCTCTGATCGTCTCGAGGTAGTGTAGGCACATTTGGCCATGTGATTCGACCAATACGCCATCTGTACCTGTTTGCCGACGCAGCCTTGCTCTCGCACGGGGGTGACTAATTTTTTGTCCGGGGTGCTTATATTTGTTACATACAAAAATATTTATTTTTATTATTTCATGTCCACGTAAAATAATAAAATAAATAAATAATTTTGATTACATTGATACCAAAAATAGAATATTAAATGTTAAACTGCGATTCAAATTTAAATTTGTTTCAGAAATTGGTACTTGTAAAAGCAATATAAGTAATTAAACAAAATTTAAGAGTAGTGAATGTACAGGAGAAAACATTGATTGAAATGGAAGTGAACTGAAAAATTGGTATTGATAACACAGCAGCAGCACATTGATTGAAATGGAACAACTGTCTCCAAATGAGAGACAAGTTGAATTTCTTGTCAGATTATGGATCAGTGGTTAGTTAATTTGGAGTTTGGTGCTTGTTTCAGCATCAAGGCTGTATATGACTTGACCTACAGCTTAACGTGGATCCGAATCATACGAGCTACAATTCGGAATCGTACTCAGGTATTCTATGTCGAAGGATTTTACGCCATAAATAAGCTATAAGTAACCACATAGCTATAAGTAAGCTCATTGGTAAGATTTCTTTTTCATACATAAGCATTTCTTACTATCATATTACAATCACTCGAATTTTCAAACAGAAATGACAGGTCAGCTCTTTAATGTAATGTAATGTATCTTTAGATTATTTACTTCTAGGCAATAACAAGTTAGTAAATGTCATATTTAAGGAAGTCATGAAGGAATATTTTAAGAAAAAAATACATTCTAATTATTAATTGGAAAAAACCTTAGAAGAGAAAATGTATTGTGTGTGGTTGCTTGTGAAAATAATATTTGGTTTTGCATGAAAGTGAAAAGGATATTACTCATTTTCGATCACTAACAGAGAAATGAACACACCCTCTGTAACGCGACAAATTACATATACTAAGTACGATGTTCAATTTTGTTTTCGAATTTAGTTTTCAATATTATTCCTCACTATCACTAATGCGCCAAATTTTATTTATTAGTTCATGATAATCTATGCTTACGTAAAGGTGCCAACATAAAGATACAATGAATCTCTCTTCCTCCATAATAATATATTTTCAAAGAGAGAACTCATAAATTCTCTTAAAATTATAAGTTCAAAGTAAACTCATGTTCAAAAATAAAAGTCTTCAAAAACGAACAATTTCTTCTCGTACACGTAAACAATAATAAACTGTCTTCCGTAAATTAATCACCGCCTATGTGGACAATGTGCAAAACCATCATTACCCTATGATTTGACTAAAAATATCGTCAAAAATCATAGGATTTCTTAAGAGCATACAATTTTATTTCACTTATTTCATAATCTTCATTATAAAAAACGGTCTATATTTCAGTTCTAGATACTCTACCCATTCTGAAAATGAGAAAGGTATGAAATTTTCAATTTTACGAAATATGTTTTCGTCTATTCAATTCAAACCTCATTCAATCATGTACACAATGCTATTTTCCTATTTCATACTAAATAATTAGTGTAGAAATGTTCGGTGATTATCTGAGGTTAGATCATTTGCTAGTGTTTTATAATTTAGGGGGCAGGGGGGGCAATTGTCCCCCCTGAGTTTGAGATTAATAAAGATTTTATCAATAGAATAGTAATAAGTCAGTAAAAAACACGAAATTTTACTTATATCAAGGGGTCTTCCCCCCCCAATCAAGATCTGAAATGACGCTCCTGTTTCTAATACATTAATGCAAAACTTAGACAAATATTTATTTTATTTAAAATATCTGTTTCGTTCATTACAAATATTTTATTGTGATATCCATCTACAGTGCAATACAGTTTATAGGGTTTCAATATGCGATACTTTTATGTAGTTAAATCCATTAACAATTTTAATGTCCATCTGCTTTTAATACAATAGGTATCAGCCGTTAAAAACAATTAACTCACTTATTTTAATGTTAATCTATTTGTAATATGATTAATACCATCCCTTAAAATACATAGAGAAGTTTTCATTTATGTTTATAGTACAGTTTTAGTAATTATATTAAATTTATTGGATGTGACCTTTATAGCATAATTCGTAATAGTAAGAACAAAAATATTACGTGACCTCCTTCCTCAAAATTAGCTATTACGTTGGGAGCCACGGTGACTCAGTGGTAGAGCGTTCAACACTGGTGCATGGAGTCCCTGGTTCGATCCCAGCTCGCGCCAAGTGAACTTTGTGGTGGATAATAGGGATAGCCAGACGGATCCGGATCTCGGATATCCGGATCCGAAATTTCAAAGTTCAGGTTCGGACTCCTGTTTTGAATATTTTATGCCTTATTTTCAGACCCAGAACTAAAATATCCATATGTATAAAATATATATAAAATTTACTAGGTGAATTTTATCTAACTCAGATATTGGGAAAACAATTCAATTTAATTGACAAGATGTGACATCAAAATCTCATTTTCACATTTTTCGGGATTAGACCTCTGTTGCGCACACCCCATCGTTTAGGCTTTAGTATATCTTTAAACATACTACGAGTATGCCACTTTCATCTCAAGTCAGTAGTATGGATCTGCCTTTTGTTGCATATTAATCGAGTTACGATTAAAATTCGATTGTTTGTGAGACCTATGATAATATTTTCAGATTGAGTTATAACGTTGAAAAACTGCATAGTAATGCAGCATATTTTCTTTGTCCCACATTGGAAATTAAGGTAGTCTATTTTATACAGACGCCTCTTATGATTAATCCAATGGTCTGAACCCCTCCAGCATTACGCTAAAATCATGGATGTCTTTGAATTTTCGTCATCATTTCTATTTTTTTTATTACAAGCAAAATAAATATTATAAGCAGTATTTTACATAATACATATAAACGCAGATCAGTCAGTTGATTGCTTAAAGTTTACCGCAAAGCTATTACATCTCTAAGAAATTGTCGGTCTTAGAACAAAATCCATGGCTTTCCCATAAAATCTTAAATCTCTCTATATAAAAAGGGCAAAGTCATGAATGACTTAGTGAGTGAGTGACAGATCATTGTTCAGGCCAAATCGCTTAAGGTAGAAACTTGAAATTTGGACAGTATATAGGAACTGTGATACCACTAAGGAAGAATTTTGAGAAATTCGACGAGGAAGGGAGAAATGGGGTAAAAAATATTTCAATAAAATGGCCATATCTCCGAAATCCTTGACGTTAGATACTTCAAATTTGGTATTTGGGTTTCTCATTGAAAATAATTTGATACTTGTTTAAGTGTAGGGATGCACGCGAGACGCGAGAAGTCTCGTGTCGCAAATGCGAGACGAGACACGAGACGAGAGTGAAAATTTTATGCGAGACGCGAGACGAGACGCTAGAAAAGACTCGGTTAAGTCTCGCACGAGAAGTCTCGCGAGACTTCTCGCAGTCTCGCAACATTTATGAATTACATTTAATTGTATATTTAGTGATTTTACATTTATTGAGTTTTCTAAGTTGAGCGTTAATGCCTCCAGGAACAAAAAAGTGATTGGGGCAATTGCCATTTTATGAGATTTATTATTATTCAAGGTTGATTTTCAGAATTAAAGCCTTCTTTAGTTTCTAAAAAAGAAAAGCTTTGTAAATTGGAAATTTATTACAGCATCGATTTAGGACTTATTTTGCGACACAAACACATACACGCGGGCGCGCACGAATACATGAACTTCTGTTTTTGGTCTGAAAAGCGAATAAGCTCCCTATTGCTGCAAAAGGTGATATTTCTGTTGTTTTTGTCTTTTTCACATTACTACTAGCGATTAATGTTGGGGGATGGCGGGGAAATCCCCTCTCGTCAAAGTTATCCCCGGCCCGGCTCGCAGAAATAAGATGATATTTTTACATGGAATAAGTATTTTATTTCTATATATTTATCAAAAACATCCACCTATAGTTCGGAAGTTTAATTCAAACACTGGTTTGGCAGGATGGCCCTATAGTTTTGGTGGGAGATGGTTGGAATGGCCCTATATCTGTCAGTAATTTTATTTTCTAAATCTGGCAACACTATATAAGTTCAAAGCGAAAGTTGATAAAATGAGATAATGCAACATTGCTACAAGCGCGAACGAACCGAAAGAATTGGGTCGTATTGTGGTGTGAGGAGTTCCTTTGTTGTCTACAAGCGCTTTGGGTGGTATAAAAACATCTTTATAATGGAAAATCACCCTTCAAGGAAACGACCAAAACGTGTAAATGTTGATTGTGGCGACGATATTTTGGAAGAGCCAAATATTGCTCGAGACCTCTAAGCTGGAAAACAATGTTCGATACAGCAACAATTTATGCTGGTTTTGCTGTAAATTATGCTATTAATATGACGAAAATTAATGTTCCGGCAATCAAATTCCAGCACAACTTTTTTTTTTTTTAATTTGGAGCGGAGGGGACACAAGTTCGGATACCATGTTGAACTCTAGGTTCCGTCTTCTTAGGATGTTATGAACATTCATCCCATGGAAAGCAATGGCAAACCACCATGGATTCACCTTGCCAAGGGACTTTTAGGTCAAATACCTGCCTTCGGACAGAATATCACACCATCATTCATTAACAGCTATAGAATAACACATTGCAAAATTTTGACCCAGAATATATGCGAGCCAGACTTAAAATTTTATGCGAGACGCGAGACGAGACTTCACATTTGCGAGACAAGACGAGACCAATATTTGAGGCTGCGAGACGAGACGAGACTTTCCATTTTTCGTCTCGTCTCGTCTCGCGTGCGTGTTTTGGATATTTAAATTAGAAGAGGCAGGAAAGATATAGGAAGTAAAGAAAAGGGGTGGAAATTGCAATTATTGCAATTAGTATAATAATATGCCTATATCTCGGAAACTTAAAGGGTTGGAAACATGGAATTTGGTATTTGGACTCCTCACTTAAAATAATTAGATACGTATTTTAACGTCTTTATGATATGTGGCCCAGAAGGGAAGAAAAAGGGCGGGAAAAAGTTAAGTGGGGATTACAATTATTGTATTAATATGTTCAATCCTTTAAGGTTAGAGACTTGAAATTTGGTATTTGCATTTCTCATTGAAAATAATTTGACATGTGTTTCAGTGTTTTTTGATGTTTTAGTAAAAAAGAAAAGAAAAGAAATGGAAAGGAAAGAGGGTGGGGATTGTAATTATTATAATAACATGTCGATATCTAGGAACCTCTGAAGGTTAGTAGCATAGAATTTCGTATTTGGACTTTTCATTTGAAATAATTAGATATGTACTTAAGCGTTTTTGATGTATGTCTTAGAAGGGAAGAAAAGATTTTTATATCTCGGAATCCTGGAATGTTAGAGAAATGAAACTTGTTATTTGAACAAAAATTCGTTATGTTTGCAGGCATATGATGTGCGAGGCCATAGCCAGAGCAAATATGTGGGGAGGAAACACCCACGTACTCGCACTGAAATTCGGTATATCTCGGGATACCGGAATGAACTAAGGCGTCACACCAAAAGCACGAACAGTTCCAACAAGTGACTCACGCAGAAACAGTTCCAGTAAGTGACTGAACCTATAAGAACCGATTAAAGTCACTGTTTGAGTCGAAGTAAAGACTTGCCTTACTTTCAAAATGACTACAAGAAATATTACACGTTTTATCTTCCGTTGTTTATATATTTTTTAAAAAAATATCTCATAAAGCTTTGCTTATAACCAAAAGGTATGACCAACGTAGATTAACACTGTTACTTAGGAGATATTTCTGGTCTGAATACAAGGAGTATAGCAAATTCATAATGGAATGCCTAGAGATCATAACTTGAGAATCATCTTAATGATCTTCCTTCACCGACCACTGAATCCGACCTATCTCATGCTCTGGATTCTATCGTCACTGTTATGCATAACGCCACAGAAAAATACATCCCTAAATCAACAGTTTCAAACTTTCGACCCTCTTTACCTCCTCAATACTTACCACTGATAAAACGATCCCTACAGTTTTATAGAGATTATGCTGCAACTGGAAACCTTGACTCTCTTCAGCATCACAGACAATTGCAACGAACGGTTCACAACTATCTTAAAGCTTACAAGTTGCGCTGCTGGGTCAAAACATGCAATAATCTCGGCTCTCTTTCACATCCTACTCAGTATTGGAAACGTTTCCGGCAATTTACAGGTCAAAATACTCATACAACATATCCTCTCATCGACAACAATACTCCGCTTCATACTGACAAAGATAAAGCCAATGCTTTTGCCAGGTATTTTCAGGACATCTTTAAACTTTTCGCACCTGAATATCCACATCGTTCTTATCCAGTCGACAACCTCAATCTGGATTCGCCTCATCTACAGGCTAATGTTCATTACACTTTACCCGAAAACAATCCTCTTACTGCACCGTTCTCGATTTCTGACCTAACCTCAGTGGTAGCTCATAGACGTAACACAGCCCCTTTCATGGACTCTATTACATATCGACACATTAAAGGAAGTCCGTACGTAGTCTTATATCTTCTTTGTCTCCTATTTATTCTTCGCACTAGCTTTATACCGGCTGATTGGAAAACTTCAAAAACCTTAATGTTCCTAAAACTATATAAACCTGTTGCCTCTGTCAGCTCGTACCGCCCTATTTAACTAACGTCAACCTTTAGTAAAATACTGGAACGCATCATTGTTAAACGTCTTCATTCGTACCTGGCACTACACAACGTCATTCCACTCGAACAAGCTGGTTTCAGACCTTCTTTCAGCATAAATGATCAGTTGCTTCGCCTTTCCAATTCCATCTATGATCATCTTAACACAGGTAATCCATCAAGTTTGGTCCGGTTTGACCTCAAAAAGGCATTGACAAGGTCTGGTATCCCGCTCTCATTTATAAACTCAAACAGCTCCGCTTGCCTATTGCTTACATCAGATTCATTTTTAATTTTCTCTCTTGTCGCCTGGCATATCTATGTATTAACTCCAGTTTTTTATTTCCCATTTTCCTACATTCCGGAATTCCCCTAGGATCGGCTTTGTCGCCGTTATCATATATTATCTTTGTTTCCGACTTTTCTGCTGTTCCAGCTAGAGTTAATACTTTCTTTACGACAGGAAAAACCATCCACCAACTCAATCTCGCTCTACAGGATTCTATCAATGCCTTTGTTGACTGGTGCTCTCACTGGAGACTAAAAATAAACGCTGCAAAAACTCAAGCAATTCTCTTTCTTGCTCCGAAGCATCGTTCCCGTGTCCACAGAAATCCAATACTTCTGCACCTCACAGTCCGAGATGTATTGCTTAACCCTACTCGCAGTGTCAAATATCTTGGAGTCACTTTCGATCAGCATCTAACCTGGACAGCACATCTAAAAGATATCTGTAAGAAGGTTTACTCTCGCCTCAATCTCCCGAAACGTCTTGCTGGAACTACCTGGGGACTCAATGCTCATACAATTCTCAACACATACAAGGTCTTTCTCCGTCCTATTCTCACATACGGATTTACAGCTTGGATATCTGCTCCGATCCACTACTATGAGAAATTACACATCCTGGAACGTCATGCTTTGCGAATCGCTTTCCGTATCAAATTACCAAGTTCCACTCAAGATCTTTATGACAGACTTACATTTCCACACATCTTGTATCATTTAGAAGCACTCCGAACCAAATACATCAACCAGCGCCTGCACAACAATCATCCACTTCTCCAGAAAAGTTTTGAAGATCACGCCCGAAGCATCTCCTTTGCTACTGCTCTTTTCCCTCCGCTCTCATTACTCTTTACTCTATACCGTTACACTCTACCTCCAGACCACCCTGACACCGCCTATTACGGACCATACTCTACAGGCGCTCATCTACCTCACATATGGCCATCATATGCACAGTAATACCTTCTGTACTAACAGGACTCCTCTGTCTTCATTGATGCCTAGCGCCGCCCCTAGGCGAGAAGATAACCTGCATTTGTTCAACTTACAGAACCTATGTGTTGTAGTGAGTTTCGCACTTCATTTAATCTTCTCATCTCATTTCATTTTACAGTTATGCATTTCCTTCACTGATGCTTATGTATTTCCTTTACCTCATGATTATGGTTAAAGACCATAATGACAATCACAATTTGAACAATAAAGTTTATGTATCAATCCGTATCCCAACCAGTGCTTCCTGAACAGCACAATATATTAAACCTCTCTTTCTCTACCGAGGGCGTAACCCTCTTCGGGTAGTAGCTAGCGTCGGCTAGCTGGCAACAACCAACAAACAACCAACCAACCAAATTCATAACCCGCATTACAAATACTCATCCGCTCTATCTTAATACGTTGAGAGTTGATGCCCTTACAGTTGCTCCGTCTCAATATTCTCACCACGCTCTATGTTCAGACAACAAATTTGGACGCCGCAGAGAGAGCAATATTTGACATTTATATCGTCAGAGATCATCTACCTCATATTTTTCCATTTTAACACATGTTCTTCACTCATCACTAACATTGGGCTATCATTACGTCTTACATCAGTCTCGAGTCGCCCCGAGACGGAAGATCTAACCCTCATGTGTCTCAACTATGTTCCCAATGTGATTCTGACGTCAATGCACTTTATATCATTATAATACCTGTTTATATATGATATCCCCAATTACGTTTATTCTTTAATTATGGTGCACCATTACTATAATACCTTGCACTGTAGTATATATTGTTCATTTCTCCAGACTAATTTTAAGTGCTTTTTCTCAATTTCTTGTTGCTTTTGCACTGCACTTAGACCATCTATTGTATATGAATTAGCACCACCAACATGTATTGAACCTTTACCAATGAGAGGGCGTAACCCTCTAATGGCCGGGATTAGTTTGTTTTAATATGAAACCAAATATGATGAAATAAACAAAATAGATGATTAAAGAAATTTTCCAAACCTAATCCCTTACCTTTAAAAAAAATTATAAATAATGACAATCTTACAAGTGTTGTCACACCATCTTTTCCGCTTGCTCTTGTAGCATTATAGTGTGTTTAAAGAGACAATACCACCCTTAAGATACTTTTTGAGTTCGAAGCTTATGGTGAGATTGTTACCAAATAGATTGTTGCCATAGCAAGTGCATACGTTACAGCAGTCATTCTGACATTTTAAGTATGGTTAAAGCAACATATCTTATATTGTTGGGATAACCCTAATAAATCTTGTGATGGTCTCGACAACCATTCTATATGGTATTTCCAACTATATAGCAGTTATATAGTTGCAAGTACAATAATTGGCATAGTTGTTAATAGTCTAACACAGCAACGAAACAAAAACAAATTTTGAGTAAAGGCAATTTTAATAGCTATCAATATACTTTAATAGCTATTAATTTTAATAGCTATCACAGCTGAAGACCGTGGAGCATGGAAGCTTCACAGTTGGAGCAAGTGACCTGCGAACAATGATTATGATGATGGTGATTAGTTAATAAAAATTCCTGATTTCTATACTTGTTTTTTTCTGTACTTTACTCATAGAAATATCTTGTAAATGTTTCATTGCCATTTACAAAATAATAGTACTTAATACATTTCCGTCATGGAAAGTTGCTATTGGAAAAATTATAATTTGTTATTTAATATTTGTAAATGTATTCAATATATTTCGTAGCTTTAAATGGAGTTAATACTTGGTCGTGAACATTCGTTGGGAACGAAAAAAAATCCTCCTCATATTACTACTGACCGCTTTCGATTCTACATATCTCAAAATTGTTGAAACAGTTATACTCTTCTCAGGTACGAGCATTAACATGCTTGCCTCTAGATAGTGTTTTAACGTTTTATCTAGAGTACGTGTATAAACTGATGAATTGTGTATTTTTGGAGAGAAATAACTGGATCACTAGAGTTAAATAGTTTTGTACGTATACTACACTACTACAGCTTAACTAGTATATCTTCATTGTTTCTTCACTCATATATCGCTTAAATATTGATGTTTATTTGTATAATGTGCAAGTAGTATCAACTAAGTTATTTCTTATATTACAGGGGTCCACGTTCTTCAAACTAAAGCAGCTTACACTGGCTTCTAGTCAAGTGGTAAATGGTACTCTTGCGCTGACCAAGGAACTTGATTTTGAACAGCAGTTGACACACCAGTTAAGGATATTTGCAACGGTAAATCTATATATATATCATACAGTAAACTTATAGTAGTATTACATAGTAGTATAGTACAGAACATAGATAGAGGACTCTTTTTAAAGAAATTGTGGAAGCATTCTAAACGTTTCCCTGGCGTTCTTACTAATTACATCATGTGATACCACCGTGAATACCGAGATGGTATCAAATAAATCAGCCTCAGTGCTACTTAGGGATGGTATCGAGACGAGACGAGACGAGACTTTGTACAGTCTCGGTCTCGTCTCGGTTGATAAATAGCGGTCTCGGTCTCGGTCTCGTCTCGAGTCAAAAATCGCCGTCTCGGTCTCGGTCTCGTCTCGGTCAATAGATGCTTGTCTCGATCTCGGTCTCGGTCTCGAGGACCAAATCTCGGTCTCGTCTCGAAAGTCTCGAAAGTCTCGAAATAAATAGTGTGAAATTAAAATTGTGAAAGTATTATTATCGTACAGTCTGTCGTTTCCGCTTCTTATTTTTTACTTTCATTCTTGACTATTATGGTATGCTGTACCTCTTCATAGCTAATTTGCTAGCGCTAATGCTTTCCATGCGTGTGTTCCAGGTTCAGTCATCTGTGGGCAGTGGCGGAGGTTGGACGTTAAAAGTGTGTGTGTGTGTGGGGGGGGAAGACATGATCTGAATATTTGATATCAATGTTAGTTTTCCTGGTTACTTGTAACACTTTGTTTAACGAAAGGTTGTATAACTAATAGGATACTATCTTTTTCAGTTAAAATACCGTATATCGTATTTCATATTTTATTAAGTAAATTGACAAGAGAAACGCAAGTAGACACTAGCCCTTTGTACTCTTAAACAACGAAGGTGTAAGAAGAGATTTGATTCCTTGCTCATGAATATCTGTGTGGAAAATTGTGTGATCAGATTAGAGGCATATTTAATAAATTTGCAAAACAAATAAACAGAAAGGATAATATTAATCAAATAATCATAGTAATGAATAATGGGGCTTGTTTTGCAAAAGTTATATTGAAACTGGAAATTAATGAACAACTTATTTTTAATTCCACGCATGCTATTATATATGTTATTACTCTTAGAATGACAGTGAATACTACAAGCATATGCTACGACATTTAAAGAAATACTTTTGCAGCTTCCCGAAACATGTTCGCTGCCATTAAGTACAGTTTTTACTTTCTTGGAATATATCAAAACTCAGCAATACTTAGTGACTCCACTTTTCAGTTATACAAAATAATCCTAAAATCTAGAATTATGCTAAATTTAATAAATTGAATTGTATATACAAAACTGTATATGCACACCCCTAAACTCCTATATTATACTGCAAAATTAATATTCCTTACTGAGCTCCTTCGTGGCTAAGCGGTTAGCATAAACGCCTTTGACGTGGGAGACCCGGGTTCGATTCCCCGGGGAAGCTCACGTGGTTCGGACTCCACGTTGATAATTAAGTCCACATCTCACATAACTTCGCTGCTGAACAGGATGTTAAACTAAAAACAATCAAATCAAAATATTCCTTATTATTAGAAAGAACAAAATACATTTTAGGAACTGTCGATTTTTGTGCAATTAAAGAATAACTTGTGAAGGACTTCTTTTCTTGCGAAATGTTATCTCAATTAGTTCCAGAGCAGCTGACTAACATATCGAGAACTCGCAAGAAGAAATTAAAGTACAGTAGAGCGTCGATTATCCGAACGTCGGTCAACCGAACGACCGCTTAACCGAACTGTGTACTCGCTCGCACCTGTTACTCTCCCACCCTACCGTCCATCATCCCCCTCACTTCCAAACCAAGTTTCCCACAGTAGTCGCCGCACTGAGCCACCGCTGGCGGAACATTGCTTCTAATGGGGCTTTCATAAGGCGCTGCTGACCGGCCAAGCCGCCAGTCTCTGTGTTTCAACAATGAGCACACTTCTGTCGGTTTGGCACTGGCTGTAGAAGTACAGTCCAGTACAGTGCAGTACAGTACAGTACAGTTCGATTATCCGAACAAACCAATTTCCGAACACCCATGTCCCCCAATTACTTCGGATAATCGACGCTCTACTGTACGCTCTAATTGTGGCGCTCCAATAGGTTAATTTTTGGTCCATTTTTAGTAGCAGTTCAAACGCAATTCCCGTAGCTTTCTTAATTCCACGGGAAGACAACCAATACGTACTCATGGAACGACAAATATTTTATGGCACCATTTTTATTCTATGAACCAATAATACATACAAAACTTTATATTTCCAAATGAAACTATATACATTAATGGGTAATTTCAAAAAAGTGGGGGGCAACTGCCCCCCTTTGCCCCCCTAACCGCCGCCCATGTCTGTTGGTATATCATATCTGGAATAAAACCCTAATAGTAACCCATATTTCACTTTCTAGCAATAGACTTTGTCTCAAATAGCCTTACTACTGCCTATACAATTAAACTCTATTAAATTAACACCAGTACTATACAGTAGTTTATTTTCTTCCTTTGAATCAGAATTGATCAATACCTCCTAACGGATAACACAACACATAGCAGCTCGAAAGTATTAAATCGGACCGAAATTGAAATTTTACAATACCTCATTTATTGTCCAATACATTCTTCTTTGACTGTCATTTCAAAAACAGAATATAACTTTCATGATCTTAACAAATATGGTAAATTATTACTACAATATATTTTGTTTCTAATTGATCAAATGCTTTATTAGCGTTTCATATATACGTATTTAATTTACACTTTATAACACGGACTTCCTGAAACTTGTGGTGGGAGCTAAGACACCCACCTTTGTTATGTGTGGTCTTGGGTTGAAATCAACAAACAAGTTAGATTCAAAGTCCGATATTTCGCATAGTTCGCGTCTCAATTTAAGTACATTCTGTTTCTTATACGAGATCGTAAGGTCGTAATGCATTACTATGCATAGCCGTAACTAGGCAGGAGCAACTGAGACAGTGTCCCGGGGTCCTCACCTATAAGAGCGTCGAAAAACCCAGTCAGGCTTACAAAATTTCTACTCTGAGAAATATGGAAAGGATAATACGTAAGAAATTGAAGAATTTAGTGCTATAATTTAAATAAATTGTCATGAATACTGCAGATCTATCTCTTTGTACGCTAGGGAAAATGTCGACCCTCGGTGGCGACGAAATCAGCTTTGGGAATCCATAGAGTTATTGTTACTCATCTAAGTAGGACAAAGCAATAATTTGTTTCTTTTTTCAAATATCTTGTTTTACTTTTCGTACTACTCTTCGCAGTAGTTTATGTGAAGTATATTTATTTATTTTTATTTAATTTAATTTACGTTTTGCTCTCATTTCAATGATGTCACGCAGAGACGTAAGCAGACTACAGCAGAGCCGTAAGCAGCACGCTTAACTACAATTCGCGTGGTTCCAAGTTCGATTCCCGGTGTGGGTACAGTTGAACGACCAAAGTGGTTCCACTATAATCAGTAGCTCCACGTCTCCTTTAGCCGCCCTAGCATAACCGTGGGACGTTAAACTAAAACAAGTTAACCCAAAAATCAACACAATGCGTATTACTAACTGTAAGTCTTTGAATAATTGCATATACACTGAAGAAAAAACCCAAGTCCAGATTTTGGGATAAAACGAGGATAATATGCTTTTTGTTGGGAACACTATGACAAGACAGTGGTGTCAGTCTTAATACTGGGTGAAACACCCTCATTTCTATGGCGACATAGTCAGTAAGTGAGAGTGATGCTTACTGTTCTCACAGGAGTAATTGATGCTCTCACTTGCTGACGTACGTAGCCACATGAAATAAGGGTGTTGCACCCAGTATTACAATTGACGCCTGTGTATATATATATATAAAACAATACCGACGATTGGGAGGTGATTCCTGACACCAATATAAGACAAAATGCTTCCTTTCGGAGTTACACGCTGCCAAAAACATGAAAAAAATGAATTTTAATGTTCCACAGCTCCAGTGGCGGAGCCAAGGGAAGGTCAGGGAGGCCAGGCCCCCTTGCTCAAAATCTTGGCCCCCTAGTGCCCCCCACACAGTGATATAGCTACAGGTTTACAAACGCTAAGTGAGTCGTAGCCATAAGTGAAACTACTACCAAAACATCTCTCCACAACAGAGTTATCAACTGCAGAATACCGTATGTTGCAATAGTCTGCGTTCCGAAATGAAATGAAATCAAGAATTACGTCCCACGGATATGCCAACTAGGCTAATGGTGACGGTGACGACGAAAGATGAATGAAATGGTGGAATGAAGAAAGTGAGAGGAAACGGGAGAACCCCAAGAAAACCCACGCACGCGGTGTTTGTACGCCACAAAGTTCATTTGACGCGAACTGTGATCGGACCAAAGGTGGACGCTCTACCACTGAACCACTGCTCTGCGTTTCGAGTAAAATAGCTCTACTAGTTTATGTTCGTAGTACAGCAAGATCTAATTCACCGAAATCTGTGAGATGCATGCATTGATCTCACCACCTGAACTACCTTTTAACCCCTGTATCTTATTGACGTAGTTATCTCTTTTGTTTTCGACAAAGAGCCAGAAAGAAAAGCAAAATCAGTCGGCATTCTCATTTGCTTCAATGCTGAAATTTATACTAAAATATGAGACACTTACTTACAAATAGCATACACTTTAGTAAACCATTACACTTGCGTTGGACGAAAGAAGTGTTCGTACATTACCTATTACAATTCGTACAGTAAGTTGTTAATTCTCATTGACTATGGTGACAGAACAAATGCATAGTAATCATTAAATAATTTGGTACTACTACTACTACTACTACTACTACTACTACTACTACTACTACTACTACTACTACTACTACTACTACTACTAATAATAATAATAATAATAATAATAATAATAATTATTATTATTATTATTATTATTATTATTATTATTATTATTATTATTATTATTATTATTATTATTATTATTATTACAGTTTATCTACATAATAATATAAATAACTATTTATATTATTATGTGGTATTAAAACAAATCTGGAACTTGTGATATTTATTCACTTCCATCATTCCATCAGGCAAACTGGTCTCACGTGTGCAAGAAGGAATGTTTCGAACTGGTAAAATTTGAGATGACTACTGCCTATAACCTTGAGCTTCGCCTTATGTCCAATTCTATTATAGCAGTCAACCTCCGCCGTCACGTCTAAGGATGTCGCGGCATGTTCTGCGAACAGCTTGTTGTTTACAGTTTCCACTCAACTTTCAGAAGTAATGTTCCACTGTATAAATATGATAAACAGACTTGTTTCCTAGTTCGCTTTGATTTTCTTAACGACTACTAAAAAATAAGTAGTTATCGTATTTCTGCTTTTTTTTTTTTTAAATAGTGCATTTGGATAGGATAGGCCTAATGGATAGAATAAGATATGTATATTCAATGATTTTTAAATTATTCAGTACATTTTAGCTTGTGATTGAACCTTACAAGTTTTGTGACTATATGAATCAAGTTTTTCCATTCATTGAAGATGCCCCCCTCAAAATTTTCGTGATCCCTTCACTGGCCCCCTTGAAAAACATTTTAGCTATGCTACTGCATAGCTCCAATACTATGGGATCTACCGTAGTCGGGTCAAGACTTCAACTAAGAACTAGTATGTGCCCTATCCAAATATCCATGTATCAGTATCTTGCGGTACTTCTGCAACTGCTTTTAGAGGTAGTTGGTGAGTACTTAAAATTATATGCCCTTAGCGAAACTCCTTTTTTTGAAAATTGTTGCGTGAGTACCGCAGGATTCTGAAACATGTATTTTTGGATAGGTCACATAATAGTTCCTAAGTAAAGTCTTGATCCGACTACCGTAGATCCTATAGTATTGGAGCTAGGGACCATTAAAGTTCATTTTTTCATGTTTCCGGCAGCCTATAATTCCAAAAGTAAGCATTTGTGCACCCAGGTTGGTCTATACTTTTTGTCTTATCTTGGTGTCAGGAATCACCTCCCAAACGTTGTTGATATATATATATATATATATATATATATATATATATATATATATATATATATATATATAACAAATAAAACACAGTTCTGACCAGAGCAGAATGAAATATATTAAAAACTATACTTACAATGTGTTACAGTTTCAAGGACCTAACGTCCTCTTCATCAGACACAAACAGGAGTGTTTGTGTCTGATGAAGAGGACGTTAGGTCCTTGAAACTGTAACACATTGTAAGTATAGTTTTTAATATATTTCATTCTGCTCTGGTCAGAACTGTGTTTTATTTGTTACTCTACTTATCCAGAGCCATGGAGTTTGTTCATATATATATATATATATATATATATATATATATATATAGATAGATAGATAGATAGATAGATAGATAGATAGATAGATATAGATAGAGAGAGAGACAGACAGACAGACAGACGGACAGACAAGGCTACATCAGCAGTGGATTTTGTTTCGGGAGAGGTTTGAGAAACGGGTAAGAAACATTTGTGCTGTACGTGCAGTGCGAAAAATAGTCACAAATTTATTTCGGGAGGGGCTTGAGCCTGATAGGCACCCCCTAAATACAGGACTGTACATCAGTCAACCGTTCCCATATTATCTAACACTGCGACGAAAGAAATTTTGAGTGAAGACAATTTTAATTTTTATCAATATTCGAGACGAGACCGAGACTTTCGAGACTGACCTAAGTCTCGTCTCGGTCTCGTCTCGATTTATAGAGGCCTGTCTCGGTCTCGGTCTCGTCTCGGTTATATAAAATCCGTCTCGGTCTCGGTCTCGTCTCGATATATAAAAGCCCGTCTCGGTCTCGGTCTCGTCTCGATAATTCGAGACGAGACCGAGACGAGACCGAGACTAGTCTCGGTCTCGGTACCATCCCTAGTGCTACTTCTTTGCATATTCTTTCTCTTATTATACCTATATTAAAAATACAAAACCAGACTACAAACTTTGCCCTCAACTGCGAAAAACCTCGTGGATGTATTTTTTTTTTCAAGTCAGGGAAGGCGAATGTATATTAGTGGATACTGAATAGGTGGCTTCTTATGAAGGTGTTTCTTTTAACTCGAATAATCCAATGGAAAATATTCATCCATCTTCCATCAGTTCCTTAAGGTTTGTGATTGCCTCATCACCATTTCATTTTGTCTCCAGTCGATAACGAATTCAAACTAATTATACTTTTCATAAGTATCTACCTACGATGTTCTCACTAACGTACATTAGGTTTTCCTGACTTGAATTATTTATATTTATATTTTTATATTTATTGAACAATTTCCCAGATACAGCATAACTTTGCCATTTTACACAGGGACATGCTAACAAAAGAAAGAAAAAAAACAAGACAACAATAACAACAACATAGAAAAAAAGAGTGTAAAAGTAAAACTATTCCGTCAAAGCTCCTTTAATTGCTCTTTCAAACACTGGGTAGCTCGAAAAAATGTCCACATCAGTTGTTACTTGATTATAACTGTTTGGTATTCTATAAAAAAGAGACCTCTGTATAACAGCCAACCTAGGACGGGCAAGATGGAATAGGTGGGTATTCCGAGTGATGCGGGAAGGGACACGTAAGGATAGTTCCTGAAGTAATATTTCCGATCTTAAGGTTCCATTGACTATTTTATGTAGATATTTCAGGTCAGAGATAATTCTGCGTACTTCAGGAGTCTGAATATTAAGATGTCGCAAGAGCTCCTTCTTAGATAATATTCGAAGTGCAGGAACACGAAATCGGACTATAGCAATGAAGAAATTGAGAACAGAATCAAGTCTAGAGAGATGTGTAGGTGCTGCCATGGCCCATATGGGAGAGCAGTATTCGATCTTCGGCGCTATTAAAGTCTTATAAAAAGTTGCTAATGAAGAAACAGTGCGTAGTTCGGTGAATCGATAAAGAAGTCCCAACATGCGCATTGAATTCTTTAGTATTGAGGAGATGTGGTCAGAGAAGGTGAGTTTTGAATCAAAGATGACACCAAGATCGTTATGACTAGCAGAATGTGTGATAGGGGAATCGTTGATATGGTATGTGGAGGGAACAGGAGACTTTTTCAAAGTAAAAGTAATACTGTCACATTTCTTACTGTTGAGTTTCAAGTGCCACATTTCACACCAGCCTGTAAGGTAATTTATGTCATCCTGTAGAGCAATTGTGTCATGGAGACACGATATTTCTCTGTATAACTTACAATCGTCAGCAAAAAGCAGAAGGCCACTAGGTTGAGCTGATAAGTGCGTGTAGAGATCGTCCATATACAGGACAAACAGTAGAGGCCCAAGTACACTCCCCTGAGGCACCCCTGAGATCACGGGTTGGGGGTTAGAAGTCGCCCCTGAAAGAACAACTCTCTGTTTACGGTCCTTCAAGTAGCTTGTGATTAGAGAGAGAAATTTGCCATGTACATTAAATCTATTGGAGAGTTTATGAAGAAGATGAATGTGACTGACAGAATCAAAGGCCTTCGAGAGATCAAAGTAGATAACATCTAATTGAGTATTGTTATTCATACATTTGACTGCACAGGAAAGAAGAGTACTTAAGTTTGAGAGACTTGAGCTTTTCGGTAGAAAGCCGTGCTGAGAACTATGGATGTAAGGTGAGGTGAATTTAAGTAGCCTGTCTTTAATTATTTTTTCGCAGATAATTGATATTACAGAAAGAAGAGATATTGGCCTATAGGAGGATACATGATCTTTAAGTCCTGATTTATATATTGGGGTCACGTGAGCCAGTTTCCAACTGGTGGGATAATACCCTTCCTTGAAGCATCTATTGAATAAGATAGATAGAGGAACCGCAATAACTGAAGCAGTTTTGTTGAGAAAGAGAGGACTAATTTTATCAGGTCCAAGTGATCTATGTGGAGATAACGATAGCAAGAGAGCCAGAACTTCGCCCGGGGTGGTAGAGAGAATGGATAAGGTGTCCGAACAGATGGGATGGAGAGGGGGGAGATGGGTTGTAGAGGAAAGGGAAGTAAATGTTTTGCAGAAGTAGTTATTGAAGAGGTCTGGTCTTTGATCATCACTCGCTTCAGTATTTTCATCTTGAATTGTTGCCGGTATGCCCGGAGATTTTGTTCTAGATTTAATTACAGACCAAAAGACTTTAGGGTTACTAACAGTAAAATCACCAATTGAGTCCATGTATTCAAAATATTTACGTCGTTGTACCTTCTTGGCAAGACTTCTAATTCTAGCAAAGATTTTATATGTGTAGTCACTCGGATGTGATTTCCATAGAGTCCAGGCAAGCTTTTTGTTTTTAAGAAGGTCACGAAGTTCATTGTCGTACCAGACCGGAAACCTGTTCGATTTTGATGCTTTCACCGGCACAAAGTCCTTTATGGCTGAGTGGACAACGGATGTAAATAAGTCCACAGCGTCGTCAACAGTTCCTACCTCTAACAAACACCAAGGAAACGGTTCAATAGCCCGGCAGATGTCACCCCAGGGGGCTTTCTTCCATAGAAGTTGTGACCTACTTTTGAGGGGCTGGTTTGTAGTAGTGGAGGGGAGGAAATCGAAAGAAACATCCAAGGAATCGTGATCCGAGGGAAAAAGGTTTCTGCATGGGACAACACAACGAGGTTCTAAGTTAGAAGGAATGTAGTCAAGATTGCTATTATTGCGGGTATTATGCATATTATGTTGACCTAGACCAAGTCCATGAATAAAATTGTCCATGAAATAACTGTCGTTTCCATCTTTAGCGACTCCATGCTTGCTGTCCTGCCACGTGATGGAAAAGTTGAAATCACCCAATAGGATGACGTCACCGTGTGACAACGCATGTAACAGTGAGTCATGGCAAGCTTCTAAGATGTGCTGGGGGGTGTTCTTGTGCGGCCTATAGAAGCATCCAATAAACACAGAACGACGCTTTGGAATAAATACTTCCACCCATATAAGTTCACAATCCCGTTCGAGATCCAGTCTTCTCTTGCTCTTCCACTTATTATTTACACAAATCATCACTCCACCTCCACGAGTTATGCGGTCTTTACGATAAATGGTGAAATTATTTTCAAAAAGATAGAGATGTTAAGAAATCTTTGAACCAATGAATTCATATCAATATGCATTTCATTATGTCTTACAAATATAAACTTATTGAAACATAGATATCACCATTATATTTCTGGTAAAATTCTAACCCAATTCGATATATTACATGAGCCCCTTCCTATTTTTAAAAAAAAGTCGAGCGAGATACAAGATGGCCGACTTCAAGATTGCGGGCACAATAAGCATACCCCCAAATGGATGTCTACTTCCTCCCGGTATCGGTTAATATGCTTTTGTTTTTCATACATTTACCCGTTTTACAAATAAAATGAAAATTTTAAGCTTGAAACATTGTTATGGCTTATTCTGATCAATCAGGTTTTTGGTCACTGCGGCCGTCTTTATGGACGGGAGTACTTCAAATTTGGCTTACGCTCGTTTCTTGGTATTCCACACTTCTCTGCCAAGCTTGGTCAAGAAACTAGATTTTGACATCGATAGGCTTACTTGTAAGAGAAGAAAACTACGAAATACTGGTGCAGAACCTTCTTGAAAACTTGCGTACACTTTCTGCATTTCCATCTGAATTATTTCTCTGAAAAATTAGCTGCTACAAGCAATGAACAGGGTAAGCGTTTTCACCAGAACATTTTGCATATGGAAAAACGTTATAGAAGGAAATGGGTATAACTACTAGACCAGCAGGGAGAGCGCAATATTTAGTATATATATATATATATATATATATATATATATATATATATATATATATATATATATATATATATATATATACAGTGGCGGATCCAGGATCCAGGATATGATCAAAGGTGGAGCTAAAGCGTAGTTTGCCACTTTATCCAGTGTAAAGCAGGATTGAAGCCCATTTTATCGAGTGTATACCTGAGCGTCAAGGGGGCTATAGTCCCTATAGCCCTCCCTTGGATCCGCGCCTGTATATATATATATATATATATATATATATATATATATATATATATATATATATATATATATTGATATATATATATATATATATATTGATATATTGGTTCTACAGATTTTGGTGCAAGTAAGTTGTAAACCTGGGGTCAAGCAAAACGTTCCCAATCGGGTCACGCACCACCTAAGGCCGGCCCTGATATGCTATGTCGTAAAAGAGAACAAAAATGTCACCTGTGTAATTTCTGCTTTTTTACAGAGTTATTAGAGGGGTCATAACCTTTCTTGATTAAGCTCTACTATGTGTATTTTTTCTATATCACATAGGGGTTAAAAAGGTGATCAAGTCTTTCTTATGTAGGCTATAAGCCATATTCTTTTATCAGCTCTGCTATGTTACATAGAGGTTGAAAGGTGGTCATCTTCTATGTTATCTCTGTATGTTGCATAGGGGTTGTAGAATAAGCCATACTCTTTTATCAACTCTACTATGTTACATAGGGGTTGAAAATTAAGCGATACTCTGCTGTTACATAGGAGTTAAAAACTAGTCATAGGCTTTCTTGTTAATGAAAGGAGGTCATAAAAGAGAACGAGTTTCTATTTCGGGATGGAGTATACATAATTAAAATGCAGAAGTACGACATATCGTACATCATACGGCACTGAGAAATTGACTCCTTGTTCTCACCACTGCCTGAGAAAAAAGGTCTTTTTTTTTTCAGAAATATGGTTGGCGCAGAATAGACATTTTGTATATACTGGGTTATATTGGCTCGTCCAGACTTACGTGAAAAGATTTTAACTAGCTAATAGTTTGTGTGCAACCTCAAGGAACTGATTAACTTAGGTAACTGGGTAACATATTGGATTTTCACGCAGGATATCGTGGTTCGAATCCCCGCTGCTTCAATTGCAGTTTCAATCGATACTAAGTGTAATAAGCATGGTCTTCTTCTGTGGTCTTGGAGTGACAAGAATGACAAGGAATTTGAGTAGGACTATGAATGGAGAGAAAAATATATTTGCTTCAGTTGTTCCAGATTTGATATATTTAGTTAATTTCATCCATTTTCTAACTCACGTATGATCAGTGATTTTTCTTTCTTCTCATATGCAGTATGTAGTGAAATCTTTAAGTTTTACGTACCATGGTTACGCCTGCTAGGCTGAAGGAAACGGTGATGATTAGTAATGAGTGAAATGGTGGAATGAAGGAAGTGGGAGAAAACGGGAGAACCCCGAGAAAATCCATGCACACGGTGTTTGTCCACCATAAAGCTACCTTGGCGAGAGTTGGGATCGAACCAATGACCCCATGAATCAGAGGTGACGCTCTAGCACTGAGCCACCGCGGCCCCAGTATGTAGTGAAATAATACATTATGCACAAACGAGTTACAATGTCTGATATGTGGCATTCATTGGACAACACACTCCCAATACTAGAGTTGTTGGAGATTTTTTTCCATGCATGAGCTGCATACCAAAAACTTGTTTCAGTGCTTCTTAGGGTTCCCAACTAATGTCCCCGGGTTGAAATGTTATATGTAAATTGGGTTTCATCTACAAAGTACTGGACCAAATCTAATTGAGTTGTAGCAATCACGAGAGCAATTACTTGTGTGACTGACTGTATGACCATGCTTTTTCATACATTGTTTTTTATACGAGATTTTGGACTTATATTGAGCAAGTGAAAGTCTTTATTCATATATTATTCAGATATGCTAGTCTAACATTTATTCGAATACTAAGACCATCGTGAAATTCTGAATAAACAGAATAAATTGAAAAGTAATTCTACTTAGTTGAGGTAAATAAAATACAAATTAATGTATGGAGTGTGTTTATATTTGAAATAAGATACATAATTTTAACATTAAAAATCTGTAAATAATAAAGTTTCGAAGACATTGCGGTATATAATGTAGTAATTATCCATTTGGACATTCGTGGCAGGCTAAGGCTGGAAATATTGCTATGTTGCATCATATGCATTTATTTTGGTACAGTAAATTAAGGCAGAAAGCGACGAACATAGGATCGACACATCTAACGTAGCGTCACGCAAAATTTTAGTATTTTAACTTTGGAAAACTTGAGTAGATTTATTTCGATGATTTTGTAAATATTAATTACTAGAGCACGAACATATAACCACAATCAAACAATTAAATACAAAGCATTCAAATATGTAAGATTTATTATTTAAAAAGCATCAAAATAAGCAAAAACAAATATACGAAATTCAAATGAAATATTTGCTTTGGTGAAATTCTACCTTATTCGAGGTATACTATACAGCATTAAGGATTTTCTTGTATGAAATTCCTGCGTCTGTCACAGTGAAAATGTTCTTTTCACGTCGGATGATGTCACAGAGGCAAGCACAGAGCAATTACACATACTTCGACGATTTCCTCTTCAATATCTATTTCCTCACAGCTTTCCAAAAATTCACTGTGTTTTGCAACCATAATATTGTAGTCATATCTGATTAAACTTGTCGAATGCAATTTTAGAAACATCACGAGTCTCTGAAGACAATACTACGACAAAACAAGACAAGACAAATGTCCTGTTAATGTGATTTTTTAAGTAAAATATGCAATTTTAATTGAAAATGGTAAAATAAGTAAGCAAAATATTTGTTCATCAGAATAAGTGATTTAAGCACAATTAACCATGGTTAAAATTTCTTGTTAGAGTGTACCGGTATACTACGAAGTTCAATAATTCTACATACCTTTAGAAATGTGGACAGAAATATGAATTTTGAATAGAAATCCGTGCTCTAGTAATGAGTACGTCGAAATTACAATATTTAAATCAGAGTGAGAACTGCGAACACACTTCAGTTGGATATTTATTACATGTGATGTTTTTACATTGCTGAAATAATTTCGTTATTAATTGGTTGGTTCGGAGCTAAGCATAGATTTCAGCACCTAGACTAAAGGAAATGTGCACGTACAGTTTAACGGGGAATCAGATTTATATGAGCTCTTATAAATCCCGCGAATCGAACCTGGGTCTCCCGCGTGAAGTTGCGTTCCTTAAGCATATCACCACTTGGGAGTTCTGATATAATTATTTATAAGATACAAACTGACACGTGGTAATAAGTAATTATTGCATTAGAAATGCACATATTATTATCTATACTAGATATAGCTTCATAATACACTTACAAAGGAAGGTCATGAAGTGGCTCCGCTGAGATTCGAAAAAGATAATTGTGTTTGCATTTGTTGCTATAACTAGACGAATCCCAAAGCTATACGTGCCATCGGCTGGAATATCGTCAGTTACAACATATTTTGTAATGCAAAAGCTACAAAGCTGGCAGAATAGTTTGAACCTTGTCATTTGTTCGGAAAAGATTGGGTAAGTGAAATGCTCGGCGAACATATATCTTATCATTTTCAAGAACACACTTTTTGGAATAAAAAAGTTTGCCCAGGGTCTCCAGCAGGGTCCCAGACGGGGTCCGAGTCAAAAATTTCAAATGGCAAAGGGGGTAAGTAGCACATCGTTTGATAGCTGTTGTAAAATGAAAGAAAACGGAGCAAGTCTCAACTCTATTCGACAACCCTGTGCAAAATGGCGGCGGGTCAAAGTGTAAACAAAGCTTAATTGAAAAATTTATGTCGACACTTATAAATCGGAAACTGTGGGACAAATATAAAAACAGGAATAACTTGTGGCATCATTTTCAAAGTACAACAATTTAAGTTAAAACGTCTTGTCCCAGGACCCCTATAGAGTCCAAGGTGGGGTCCAACTAAAAGGTTTCAAATGGCAATTGGGGTTAAGTAGCACATCGTTTGAAAGCTGTCAAACGAAATAAGATGGAGCAAGTCTCGACTCTCTACGATAATCCTGTGCAAAATGGAGGTGGGAAAAAGTGTATTGAAAAGTCTATCGCCACCTTGAATCCAAGATGTCCGCTTAAAACCTATATAATTCATAACAGTACAAATCTAAATCTATCGCCACCTTGAATCCAAGATGGCCGCTTAAAACCTATATAATTCATAACAGTACAAATCTAAATCTCTATTTTTTCTTTATTATGTATTTAGAAACAATAGGAAGGCCAAAGAACAATTGAATTTCGATTTACTTTAACTATTATTTCGTTCCGTAACAACACATATATGTTTTGTTCCTAATTCACTTTCGTCACGGCTCTCTCGATATCATTTACGATTAATGGAAAAATCGCGAATATAACATATATACGATAAACACACAACTCTAACTATTTATTCACACTGTTAAACAAAAGCTGAATACGTTCGGGAATTTTTCTAATTTTATCATGCGTAGTTCATACAGAAAGGACTTGCTCCACCAGTCTGGTTGGGGGCTCTTTAAAAGGTATTTGTGATGGTTACATTTGTATGCCATTCGCTGGTTTGATCGCAATACTTCAAGCAAAACCTGGACATCTACTATTGATCATAAGCGTAAATGCCACATTTCACTTCTCCAACACCAGTGGTTTGTGCTAGACATGCGTTCGTTACATAGTGCGACATTTGAAATCAAGATGTCGCATTTCTGGACGTTTCTCATCTTTTCGTCACCTACTGATCAACATTCATGCCAAATTTGGTTTTCCTAGTTTGGTATGCCTATCCTTTCGACATACGTTTTAAGCGGCCATCTTAGATTCAAGGTGGACATAGACTTTTCTATTAAGCTTTTGTTTAGATTTTGATCCGCCGCCATTTTGCACGGGGTTGTCATAGAGAGTGGAGACTTGCTCCGTCTTCTTTCATTTAACAACAGCTTTCAAACGATGTGCTACTTAACCCCAATTGCCATTTGAAACTTTTTAGTTGGACCCCACCTGGGACCCTGTGGGGGCCCTGGGGCAAGACGTTTTAACTTAAATTGTTGTACTTTGAAAATGATGTCACGACGTTTCCTGTTTTCACATTTGTCTCACCGTTTCCGATTTATAAGTGTCGACATAAATTTTTCAATTACATTTTTGTTTACATTTTGACCCGCCGCCATTTTGGACAGGGTTGTCGTAGAGAGTCAAGACTTGCTCCGTTTTCTTTCATTTTACAACAGTTTTCAAACGATGTGCTACTTAACCCCAATTTTCATTTGAAACTTTTTAGTTGGACCCCACCTGGGATCCTGCTGAGGACCCTGGGCCAAACTTTTTATCCCAAAAAGTGTGCTCTTGAAAATGATGGATTAAGTGTTCACTGAGTTTTCCATTTACGAACCGTTTCCGAACAAATGACTCGGTTCAAACTATTCTACCAGGAAATTTTTTGTAGCTTTTACATTACAAAATATGTTATAACTCACGATATCTTGCCCGACTTTGGGAATCGGCTAGTTGAATTTTGAGCAGGGGCGGTCTTTTTAGAATTATAAACCAATATACTGATCTCTTTGATCTAACTGCTATGCACTTTTGGTGCTCATTGGTTCCGAGTTTGATTCCCGGTAGGATTATATTCAAACCTGAAAGCATTACGGTGGTTCGGATTTCACCTTGAACTGTAGACTCCACATAACCTCAATGCTAGAAAGGACTCTGAACTTTAATAAACGGACAAGCGAACACTGAACAGCAGAGAAATATGGAATCCAACTGCTAGAATAGAAAGATGGGAAATTTTTAAGAATTTATCTGACAGTGAATAGAAAGTTCTTAATTATATATTCAGCATGTTTTAATATTTTTGCGCCAAAGAAAATTTAGAGAATTTGTAAAACTCAATTAAACGCGAAAAATTAACAAAAAGAAGGAAAAAGAGAAGGTCAGTTGAATTATTCTTCAAACATTTGTGCACACTGATATGAATCTTTCAGAATGATTTATCCATGAAAACGGCAGATTGTTCGCAGTTTTAGGGAAATTTCATAAGTAAATTTAGCAAAAGGGAAAAAAGGGATTTATTTCGATAAACCGTGAAAATCCAGGGAAATTCTCACACAGACTGGTTGACCAATAGACATGTTTAACTTTTCTTTGTTCTTCAGAAGTGAACCAATACAATAGCAATAGTGTGTGTGTGTGTGTGTGTTGTGTTTGTGTGTGTCTTTACAAATTTTATAAAAAAGAAGTGAAGGAAAAAATAAAAAATCAAGCAAGTAACAAATGAACAAAACGAATGTGGTTGTTACTTCCTTTGAAATAGCTAAATTAATCGTATCACATAACTTCTGTCATTGGAATTGGACACTTAATAAACTAGGGAAAATTTGATAAGAAAACGGAAATTTTGTGTTAGTCCAGGGAAATTATCTTAAGGAAACCTACGAACACTGGAGCGGCATCCTTCAAGGCAACGTTCTTCGTGTTTCAGTCTTTGCAATGCCACCAACAATATGTAGCAGATTCAGAATTCTGTCTGTGGTCTACTGAAGATATTATTTATTGTGGCTCTTGATACCTTCACGGTATTACCGGATACTTTCTACTAACGTTAAATCATCATCTTTGGTTGAACGAGACAAGCTTTACGTTAGAAATTGATAATTGAATATTAGGAATTCAGAGTTAGTGATATACTTATAGCAGATCCCCACAGAGATAGGGAAATAGTGAACTAACAAGAAAAATCAAAATGTTAATCAGAAATAATACATGAACATTGTCTCAGAAAGAAATGGTAATCATATGTGTACTTACAAGTAAATATTCTTTCCTAATAATCCGGAAAATTAGTATATTTTTAGACAGAGGTTAGTGAGGAAAAAAATATAATTAGGTAAAATCTTCCGTGGAGACATAGAGGAGTTGGGTTGAAGAGCCGGAGGCCTCTAAATCAGTGATGCGGAAACAAGTCAGGGAGACAGAAAAGAGAAGGAAACATGTGCAATAGGGTTAGGGAAGAAAGAAGAGAATATGGCGATGCACACATGTATGTCGGTTCATTTGAGCATCTACATATCCGCTTCTCTATTTCTCTGTTCACTCTAGACTTGTCTCATTTCTTCTTTCACCCCTCTCCACCAGATAACTTCGCTTCTGGCCCCTTACTCACTCCTTCACTTATCCTGTGTTTGGCTTCGTCTCTCTCCCACTAGCGTCTGAATCCTAGTATACTACTCTTATGTCGTTTCGACTGCTACCTCTACTCTGCTCCACCTCCACTTTTTAACATGCGCCATCCAACCTCTGGATGTCCATTTCTTACGACAGTACAAGTCATTCATTAAATATATCACTAATACAGTAATTCCAGAATTGGAGACAGTTGTCTGGTACCATAACAACTTTTTATGGCTTTAGTCGTTCACCTTGTACCAATTTTGTGATGCTGCGCCTGGATCTTGGATTCCACAGCATGACTTCTTACTCTATAGTGAACTACAAATGCTACAAAATGACACAACTGCATTTCTAAACTGTGTTTACTACAAGGAGAGTGTTTCCATAACATATGCTTTCTTATCTTATCTTTATATTGACTGCCAATAGGCATTTGTTATCATTTATTCTCATTTCAATTGTTTCAAATAATACTATCCATTCTAATCAAACTCTAACTTTGCAATTCCTGTCTTCCAGGCCTTTATCATTCTGCGTACAAACATTTTATGCAGTAGAAATGTGAGAAAAACGTGCAAATAAGATCTTTCATTTATTATAATGTTAGCTTTAGACCTTTCTAATTCACATACTCTTTGATGTCTGCCGCTCAGATTTCATACTTTTAATAATCTCAGTTACTACTTTACGCATATGTTGTTGATATTTTCATCAACTGTCCATATTTTCCTGTATCAGAATCTGGTGAATGTCCGAAATTTGAATTCTTAAGTTAGTGTCGCTGTTAATATTTGAACAATTTCTAATTTTCCTATCAAAATATGAAACCTCATTGGGTATTGTTTAGGTGGTAAAGAGAGATAATATTTGGACGAATTTGAAAACTAGTATTGTGATAATTTCTTGGACCGACGAATATGGAACTTTAAGTAATTAAAACATGCTGCTTACTTTGGCGTGGAACAAATCATAAATTTATTACATAGTAAACGATATGGAGCGTATTATAAAAGAAAATTATAATCTTACAACTTAACAATTTATGAATGAGCTAATAAAGTCTTTCATTGCTACGTTTCACACAAAGAATTATGGAGAAGAGGTCCGAATGAATTCGCCACGAACTTGTGGAAGTTTCTGCCGACAAAAGATGAATAAGGTGTAAAACAGCGTTCTTTGCCAATGGATATGCATTTTTTTTAAAACAAAAGCAGTATTCTGTCTTCTATGTTCCTTTACATCCTAAGATTAAAGCAAAACAGCAACGCCATAAATGTTTTCTTCTTCGAAACGAATCACAAAGAAAACGGATCCTATTTACAGTTCAATTCAAAATGTATTCCTATGGAGTAAAGATATTTTATTCCTGCCCAACTTATTGTTAATCAGGACGGCAAGAAAGAAACGGCCATATACTGTTAATAATTTACATACAAAATACGTCTTAGAAAGGAAATAGTATTCGTAATCTGCGTGCATGATAAGAATTCCAACCGATGAGAGTCAGTTTGTAGACTGGACAAAAATCATCCAAATTCTAGTAAGCAAAGTTTGTCTTGTCCCAAGATAGACCTATTTATAAAAATATCGCATAACCTAATCAAATACTCAAGTTTTTCACTGCCTCACCCACTTAATGCTAAAGAGGATAACTTACCACCAAGGACTTTAGTTCATAGTCGAAACTGCCTACAAGAAAATATCAGGACGTTTTGTCATCAAGTCAAGAACAAAGACCCGTAATAACACATTTTGATTATAAAAAAATCTATCAAGTCGTCTAAAAAGAGTTGAGCCTGTGGAGGACAAAATTGAGAAGACATTGTAATTTAAACATAATATTATGAAAACAATAGACACAATTTTGTTCGATGATTGCCATTTATTCGCCAACGCCATTATTCCGTCGCTATAATGCTCCTGTGGTTCCTCGCAAAAATTTGACACATAGTTCTCAAGGCATCTTTTGAAACTAACACCATTCAGGACGTTGATGGTTGCAGTTTGCGGGCTGCATTAATTAAGGGTCCTTAAAGATGAATGTGGTCTGGCGTTGTTAGCGAGGTATACGAAATCCCTTCTGTTGACCAGCTTATGCCATTTCTTTTGAATTGCTAGATGTACTCGCGGTAATTGTCGATAGTGCAGGCAGTCGATCGTTCTGTCCAGCTGCAATAGCTCGTGATGAAAGATGCTCTTCCAATCTCACCAAACGCACGGCATACTCTTCTTGGGCATCAATGCGGGCTTTGCCACATAGTGAGGAGGTTCTTCTTACTTCAACCCTAACATGTTTCGCTTATCGTTGTTGTGGGTTATCCAATATTCATCACTAGTGATAACTTCAGAAATGGCTCGAGTTCGTTGCGTTTTAATGAAGATTCACAGAAAGGAATTCGGTCGAGTAAATGTTTTTGAGACAGGTCATGTGGCACCCAAACGTCGAGCTATTATTTGTAGCCAGTTTTCTCTAAATGGCTTAATCTGCTTGGTGATAAACATTTAAGTCATTGGCGATGTCATGACTACTTACCTGCCGGTCACGATCAACTTTGTCCGAAATATCATCCACTTTTTCCGCGATTCTTTGCCTACTGCGAGGAACATCTTGAACATTGAAATTTTCATCATGAAAGTGACTGAACCATCGTTTGGCTGTTGCTTTTGATAACGTATTTTGTACATAAACGACTCGAACTTCTTCACGGCTCGAGCGAGGGAGCATTTGAACCTTTAGCGAAATAAAATTGTAAAATAATGCAATGTTTCTTAGCAAGTTTACACATATTCACGGCACAATACCTTATGTCTGATTATAAAAATTCCAACATTTTTTGTAAATTTACCAGCTTTAGCTGTCAACTGTCAAAGGGTGTTAGTCCTGACCCTCTGCATCACATATATATCCTGGGTTTAGGATACTAACGCCACCTCGTAAGCAAAAGGCTCAATACTCTTTACACTACCTGATAGTTCAAATTACTTCAGTAGTTTACATTTTGTATCTTTTCACTTTGTATTTAATAACAGCCTAATGTTGGGTCAGTTTAGTAATATTTAGTTTCTTACATTTTATTTTCTTAAGTGTATTGATCTTCAAATTTATTTGCGGCTGCGTCTATTGTATGAATCTCAAGTGGTTGTTTCAGCATTTCTCGAATGAGTATTAAACTGTTCTAGCGAAAGAAGGAATATAGTGTATTTAGGAATGACTGAAAATAAACAACCTACTGTGTTGGGCTGATATTTAACTCTGTATATCAATATCCAATAAATAAGTTAAATGTGTGGCGTAACTTACACCCTCGCACATTCGGAGTTTCGGAGAAGGACTTAGTTTAAGGGAGTCTGAATACTTTCGGTGGTTATTGATGCATGACGCAGATGATCATTTTTGCTGGAAAAGGGGCAGGTAGAAAAAACTATAGCAGTGAGTTGAATGTTGTGGCCTTCCAGTGTACAGTTCACAGATATAACGTAAGTTACAATGACGAGTTAAGCTACCCGTATCTAACATATACCTTCTGTTTTCACGAACCGGCGAGTAGAATTAATGATCTCCATTTGTTTATAAAAATTGTTCCTGCGGTCTTCTTACTCATGTGGATTACTAACAGAGCAGTAACTGTTATCTCAGAATAACTTTGCCTCGAATAATTGTTTCAATGATTTGGAAGTAACGCAAAATTTGCTACTCTCAACTTCGTTGGTATCGAAATGAAGATTTTACACATTCATCACTTCGTGATGCATGGAGATGGCTATATTCGCTACCTTGTGAGAGCATCAACGATATACCATGTCTAGATCCCCGATTGTTGAGTGAGAACTTTTACTTGTTTAAGTCCAGATAGGTCTCAATATAAGAAATTATATTAGAGTCTCGTCAGTTTCTCAGTAAAGGGGCAAAATCCTAAACGCTTTGAATCGCAACTCGAAGAGCGACAAAAATTCTCAGTTGTTTTACTTCCCCGCTTCTTACTTTAAATATTTTAATAAGGTTATCTAACTAAAAGGCGTAATTGATACTTGGAAAGAATGTGCCTACTTACTTTCCTTTTATACACAAGAATTAAAATAAGTTAATTCTTTTCTTTTATATTAAACGGCGTGACAAACATCTTGGCATTTGAAGGCGGCGCTACAAGTTCCCTTTAAATGCTGCTATCAAATGAGAGGCCAGCGGTATTGCCACATTTATTTTGTATACACATCCACGTCTATCCTCTGCCACCTGATCGCGCTGTAGTTCGTCCGCTTAACCATAGCCACACCCCTTAGAACTCGGCAACATCGCGTCAGAGCTTGCGTTTTATTCTTTTAGCTTAAATGCCAAGATATTTGTCACAGGCTTTAGTATTCTTGGACTGATATTTAACTCTGTACAGTATATCAATATCCAATAAATAAGTTGAACGTGTGGCGTAACTCTGGAAAATATTATTTTATCCTAAGAACTACATTTTGACATTATAGTAAAATATAACAATAGATTGCGCATATAATGGTCTGTTCTAAATACATTCATTCTTTTCTTTACATCTAGGATGCGTATGCAGATCCCGAAACCGACACAAGAAATATAGCTGGGTTTCAATTGGTCGTTGTTGTAGGGGATGTTCAGGACACGCCTCCAGTATTCTATCAAGCTCCACCCATCACACACTTAAGTCCTTCATTGGTTCCTGTAAGTAAAATCATATTCTTGTTAACTTAAATATTAGAATGTAATTTCTTTTAATTTTAAAAATATAGACAGTCGACGAGTTACGTAAACTGAACATACGTAAAGGACCCCGCTTAGAGCTTACAGAAATCCGATTTCCATTAAATTGGCTGGCATTGCAGTGTGTTATGTATTTTCGTCTCTTGATAAAAAGACTCAATGCGCATGAAGCCCGAAAACCACACGTTTTTGAGATATCCGCTGACTATTATCCACTTACAGGCATACACTCCTCGTAAACTGAAAATAATAATTAGGTTGACATTTTGTCTACGAACTATGAATGAGTTTCACTAAGGCATTGTAAGGTTTTTGGGGTCGCTGATTCCGAATCCAAGGTCCGTTGACCCCCATCACGTAAGGTTCAAGGTCATTTGAAGGTCAAATTGAGAGGGGACGTTGCCAAAATCTGAGCAAAAAGTACGTAAATGGTTATTTAGTAACTTGATCCGATTATGTCATTTTCTTTCGCGACAAGGTAATCTCTAGGTCATTGCAGGGTCATTTGAAGGTCAAACTTGAAAAACTATCGAAAAATCTAAAAACAAAATTATAGATAGGTTTTTGGGGTAGCTGATTCCGAATCCAAGGTCAGTGTTAATCGAATTTACCATTCATATTGACCATTTAGTTTTCCAATCAGTCATTTGCAGTGTCTTCTCCAATATAGATTTGTTCTACATCTCACATTTCATCATTCTTGAACTTCAACCTCCAGTATTTCATCTTCATTTCAATCGTTGTTCATATTACGATTACCAGCAAATTGTATGTGTTTTAGTAGAGCTCGACTAGAGTATTTAATGTGCTATTGATGTTAACGTAGACATACATATATAACATACATACATACACCCAAACACACCCATATACATACACATTTTTTGAAGTCAGTGATCTGAAAACCTTGCAGTAGGATCCAGTGAGATTCTTTGGAAATTTTTTCAGGTACCCTACAATCTTATCTGTGATTTTATTTCAGATTTTCTCGAAGTTTGACCTTGAAATGACCTTGCAGTAATCTTGAAATTAACTTGTCACGTCAAGGAAATGACATAATCGGATCCAGTGACTCAGTAAACATTTATGTACTTTTTGTTCAGATTTTTGCAACTTTTCCTCTCAATTTCACCTTCAAATGATCTTGAGCCTGACGTGATGGAGATCAACCGACCTCGGTTTCGGAATCAGCGATCTCAAACACCCTAGTATACTCTAGTGAGACTCATTCATACTTCATAGATAAAATGTCAACCTAATTATTATTTTCAGTTTACGAGAAAGCATATGCCTTTAAGTCGAAGAGAAATATATCATAAGTCGTGATTAGGAGGTGGAAGGTCCTAATTTTGAACTTAATCTTCAAAGTTCAATCGGATAATTTAGCCAAAGGTAAATAAATATATGAATGAATTTCAATAGTGTCGCCTTATACGTATGTTTTGTTACTGGTTAATTTTTATTGGACTTCCGAAGAGAAACATCAAAAGAATCTAATGACCGTGTCTATAGCGACAACTCCGAGTCACGATCCCTCTTCAGTTTTATTAGAAATAGGAAAGGGAAAAGCGAGGAAGAAGGTAGGAGAAAAGAAGGGAAAGGAGAAGAAGAGAAGAAAGGAAGAAGGAACTTGAGATGAGGAATTACTGGATAATGATGGAAATATGGTAAACTATATAATATGTGTAGTTATTGAAAAGGTGGTTCATACTTGAATGTTATTACTTGAGAATCAATTCTGAAGTGATCCCGAAGAGACAAATGTTCCTTCATACTGCTCTGACCTGGATCCAGGCAACTTCGCAAGTGGGAGTTGCCCTGACCCAGCCCAGATGATGAGAAGTTTTAATGTAATGGTTTGTCTGTTATTTCCGAATGTTGAATCACTTTTATCCAGTAGCTGAATTTCCATAATGGAGATCGAACACACATCTGAATTAGCCAAGGAAAGAAAAAATCAAGGTGATTTACATATTTTCAACAAATACAAGCTTTCGAGATTTTTTGAACAAATTGTCCTTATCCAAGCTCATCCTGTTGTTTTGGCCGATTTAGAAAAATTTAGTTATCTTTTATGACCTCGGTCATGAACCAATACACATATAATATAGTACTACACACATATTGTAAACACTATCGTCGTAAATCAGGTTTAAAAACTACTACTTAAAGTTAAATTTGCCATTCATTCAATGCACACACACATACATACAGGACAATGTATTGATATAGGTAATTCAGTTTTAAAAAATAAACTATAATCTAACTACAGTTGGTCAACATTTATTACATCTATTAAGAATTTAGACAAAGAAAATATTTATGACATGCAACTGAATACAGATATAAATGTATCGTTCCAGTATAATATTACATCAATGTAATATATATATATATATATATATATATATATATATATATATTTGATAGTAACAGAAAGATGAAAAATTATAAATTTTGATATATTGAGATGTAAATCTGAAAATCTAGTCACATTCTATGATATTTCGTATGAAAGGAAAAAAAAAACTTAAAATGATGGTTAAAAATGAGTCTGTATCTCATATGAAATGAAAAACAAACTAAAAGAAAAGATGATTCCACGAATCCTTTCTCGTACTTTCAGACGACCTTTTATATCACACGTTCGTAAGGCACCCTTTGGTGTCCATGTACCTAAATTCACTTTATTTAGATATACGCATATGAACTAGTCCTTATAATTTCTGACCAACACATATTCAGTTTGTAAACTTATTTATTTATACATTTTTTCATTCTCCAAGATTAAGGTAATAAAGTTTTGTCACTTTGTTATTCCATTTATTATCCCGTCCATTCACTAACACCTTGTATCACATTAGGTACACACAATTATAGCTATATTCGTATACTATAGACATATGACAATCCACAGCCAAATATACTTTTATATGCCGAAACAGGTGGCTTACTAAATATGTAGCCTAAGATATATCCCCAGACAAGTTTGTGTCCTCAAAGGGATTTTCATAAAGACAAGGGCTTTATAGAAATCCCACTACTCGCTATATCGGGTTAAATACAATTGGGGACTCCGACCCTACAGAAAAAGTCAGTGTGGTCTCTAATTTAGACTTTCTAAATAAAAAAAATTATCCGACCCCTTTGAAACTGAGAGAAGTTTCGAGTAAAGTATGGAAAAACTAGAATAAAGTCGACAAGATAGAAGAAATCCTAACAGGGATTCGTCAAAATTTAAAAAAATTAAATACAATAAATTTTGTACTAGTAAGTTGTTTGCCAAATTCTTACTAGTCTCTACCAGTCCGCAAGGGCGCTAACATTGAAGCGTCAACTAATTTCAAATACTATATCTTCATAATAAAAGAAGTGAAAATTTGTGGACATTGGGATTTTGAACGCTCTGGTACAGTAATACGAGATTCTACTGTAATAAACTTAATATATTATTCAATCCTACCCACTTTGTCACCTCTGCGAACAGTAATGAACTCGGCTTAGTAAGGTGACGTAAAAAGAATCAATGTTGCAGAGTACTATTGCGAATGTAAAACTGAACACGCGTATTTAAACTGTACTAAGTGGAGAAACGGTCATTCTGTTCTGTAGTTACATGGAAATTATTCGAAATCATTTGCCACATGAACACTACTTATGTCATCCGATCACAATAAAGAGTTAGTATATATAGTTACTAGTGAATGCCGAGAGACGAAGTGAAAATATAATCCATTATATTCACACAATACCCTTCCTTACACGAAATTCTGACGTAGTGGTCAGTGTTCGAAACGTTTATATATATATTGGAGAGGGGACATTGGTAGGAGTTTTACTTACCCGAGATTTTAGAACATATCGTCAGCTTGAGAAACATGATTTTTTCCTACTTAAACTGGATTATTTAGCTACATTTACAATGTATACACGACTCCAAAAGTGCATTACCACCTGCAATTCTCCCTTTCCTGCAATAGCAGGCAACCCAAAAAGCTCAGCGCTTGGGTTGGTTGCACATTCGAAAGGCGTTGGACCAAACCTCAATTTTGTTACAAATATATCAGTGTGGCAAACTGCAAATAAGAGAATAAAATAAATTGTTAAGACTTACCATTTTATTATCGTGATGGCAATGGATGACAAAAAAGTTACAAAATCATCTTACCTAAGCAGTTGAAGCAAGGTGAATGGTAAGAAACACACATAAGAGGAAAGCAGTTTCTTTCCTTTTCCAAAAGAAAATATCGTAAAAAAGAAAAATATTATATAATGTAAAGGTTTAATATAAAAGCCTAACGCCCCAAAACAAACATCCACACGACACAGAAAGAGAGAGAAACACAGAATAAGGAACACCAATGGCTTAGCTGACTAGCGGGCCTCTCATACAAGATAAAGAGATGGGACCCTAGTTGTAAACCTAATTGTTATAATAATAATAATAATTATTATTATTATTATTATTATTATTATTATTATTATTATTATTATTATTATTAAAAATCGTCTACTTTCCCAATCTCTGACCTACCTAAGAGCATGTCTGTATATAGCGGTCATGTGAGTACCTTTTGTCAATGAGTGGCCCTAAAGGTAAAAGGATGCAAATCTCTGAGAGAGAGGAACAAAAAAACTTTTTTATGATAAATTCCAGGGGAAAGTTCGAGGAATTGCTTTTGACGGGTGCTTTCTTGTTTTTCGGGACAGAAAATTGTATCGGCTAAGAAATTACAGTATATAATATTGCAAATTTGCAAGTGCATTTATTTACAATGCAATTTGAGGTAATAAAGAAATTGAGGACTTCGGGACAAACGACTTGTCAAGTCCAAAAAGTGAAACTATAAAGGAGATAGCTTCACAAGGATTTCTATTCATCTTATTTTCTTCAAACTTGGCACATATATACTAGACCGAAAATAAATGCACACATGTTTTTTTTTTTGTTTCTTTCGGAAAACAGGTTAAAGGAGGCAAAGGGTCCCTTTTAAAAAAGGGTACCTTTGATTTAAAAGGACCAAATTAAAGAAACGATACTCTGCCGATGCAAAGATGACTTCAAAGTACAAAATACCGGTTTTGAAGTTTTTTACAGAGAAGTTTTGCACAGGCAATGCTTCTTCGAAATGAGAAAGGACCCCGAACAATCTTTATGGAAATTGGATTTCGGTCGAATTGCTTGGAACCGTGTTATGTTGTAGATATTATGTTCCTGAGAAAAAGTCTCAATGGACACAACCAAAAATCGTTGGCCGTTTGGCCACCATGAGGCCACTTTCTTTAAAAAAGCCGAAGAAAACGACATTCGAGATTTTGGACAAAAATACTAAAACCGTGATGTTGTAGATATTGTGATTCCGAAAAGGTCCTAACGGCCACAACCACCAAACACTGATATTTGGCCACTACAGGGCTACTTTTTGAAAACAGCCAAACATAGTGATATTCTGGATTTCAATGAAAATCAGCAAAACTGTGATGTGTTGTAGATGTTGTGATCCTGAGAAAAAGTCTCAATAAGCACAACCACCAATCACTGACCGTTTGGTAACTACAGAGCCACATTTTTGCCAACAGCAGAACTTAACGTTATTTTGGATTTCATAGCAATTGCTTGAAACGGTGATATGTTGTAGATATTGTGATTCTGAGAAAAGGTCTTAATGAGCAGAACCACTAATCACTGATCGTTTGGCCACTACGAGGCCACTGTTTTGAAAGTAACCGAAGATGGCGATGTTCTTGATTTCGGTAAAAATGACTAAAACTGTTATATGTTGTAGATATTGAGATTCTGAGTAAAGGTCTTAATGGGCACAAACACTAATCAATGACCGTTTGGCCACAACGAGGCCACTTTCTTGAAAGTAACCGAAGATGGCCATGTTCTGAATTTCGGTAAAATCACTGAAACTGTGATATTTTGTAGATATTGTGATTCTGAGAAAAGGTCTTAATGAGCACAACCACTAATCACTGATCGTTTGGCCACCACGAGGCCACTATTTTGAAAGTAACCGAAGATAGCCACTTTCTGGATTTCGGTAAAATGACTGAAACTGTGATATGTTGTAGATGTGGTAATTCTGAGAAAAGGTCTTAATGGGCACAAACTCTAATCAATGACCGTTTGGCTACAACGAGGCCACTTTCTTGAAAGTAACCGAAGATGGCCATGTTCTGGATTTTGGTAAAATCACTGAAACTGATATTTTGTAGATATTGTGATTCTGAGAAAAGGTCTTAATGAGCACAACCACTAATCACTGATCGTTTGGCCACCACGAGACCACTATTTTGAAACTAACCGAAGATGGCGATGTTCTTGATTTCGGTAAAAATGACTAAAATTGTGATATGTTGTAGATATTGTGATTCCGAAAAAATATCCTAATGGGCACAACCAATAATTACTGACCGTTAGGCCACTTTTTTGAAAGTAACGGAACATGGTGATGTTCTGGATTTCGGTAAAAATGACTGAAACTGTGATATGTTGTAGATGTGGTGATTCTAAGAAAAAGTCTTAATAGGCACAACCATTAATCATTGACCTTTGGCCACTACAGGGCGACTTTTTTGAATGTAACGGAACATGGTGATGTTCTGGATTTCGGTAAAAATGACTGAAACTGTGATATGTTGTAGATGTGGTGATTCTAAGAAAAAGTCTTAATAGGCACTACCATTAGTCACTGACCTTTGGCCACAACCAGGCCACTTTCTTGAAAGTAACCGAAAATATTGATGGCCTGGAATTCGGTAAAATTGACTGAAATTGCGATATGTTGTAGCCATTGTGATTGTGAGAAAAAGTCTTAATGGGCACAGCCAATAATCACTGGCCGTTTGGACATGACGAGGGCACTTTTTTAAAAGTAACGGAACATGGTGATGTTCTGGATTTCGGTAAAAATGACTGAAACTGTGATATGTTGTAGATGTGGTGATTCTGAGAAAATGTCCTAATGGGCACAACCAATAATTACTGAGCGTTTGGCCACTACAGGGCCACGGTGATGTTCTGGATTTCGGTAAAAATGACTGAAACTGTGATATGTTGTAGATCTTCTGATTCCGAGAAAAGGTCTGAATGGGCACACCCACTAATCACTGACCGTTTGGTAACAACCAGACCACTTTCTTGAAAGTAACCGAAGATGGTGATGTTCTGGATTTCGGTAAAAATTACTGAAACTGTGATATGTCGTAGATGTTGTGATTCTGAGAAAATGTCCTAATGAGCATAACCAATAAATACCGAGCGTTTGGCCATTACCGGGCCACTTTCTTGAAAGTAACGGAACATGGTGATGTTCTTGATTTCGATAGAAATGACTGAAACTGTGATATATTGTAGATATTGTGATTCTGAGAAAATGTCCTAATGGGCACAACCAATAAATACTGAGCGTTTGGCCATTACAGGGCCACTTTTTTAAAGTAAGGGAACATGGTGATGTTCTGGATTTAGGTAAAAATGACTGAAACTTTGATATGTTATAGATCTTGTGATTCCACGAAAAGGTCTCCATGGGCACACAAACTAATCACTGACCTTTGGCCACAACCAGGCCACTTTCTTGAAAGTAACCGAAGATGGTGATGTTCTGGATTTTGGTAAAAATGACTGAAACTTTGATATGTTGTAGATCTTGTGATTCTGAGAAAAGGACACAACCATTAATCACTGACCGTTTGGCCACTACAGGTCCACTTTTAGGAAAGTAATCCAAAATATTGATTTTCTGGATTTCATTAAAAATGACTGAAACTGTGATGTTGTAGATATTGTGATTCTGAGAAAATTTCCTAATGGGCACAACCAATAATTACTGACCATTTGGCCACTACCGGGCCACTTTCTTGAAAGTAACGGAACATAGTGATGTTCTGGATTTCGATAGAAATGACTGAAACTGATATGTTGTAGATCTTGTGATTCCGAGAAAAGGTCTCAATGGTCACACATACTACTCAGTTTCCGTTTGGCCATTACAGGCCACTATCTTGAAAGTAACCGAAAATGTTGATGTCCTGGATTTCGGTAAAAATGACTGAAACTGTGATATGTTGTAGATTGATGATTCTGAGGGAAGGTCTTAATAGGCATAACCACTAATCGCTGACCATTGGCCAGAAGCAGGCCGCTTTCTTGAAAGAACCGAAAATATTGATGGCCTGAATTTCGGTAAAAATGACTGAAACTGTGATACGTTGTAGATATTGTGATTCTGAGAAAAAGTCTTAATGGGTACAGCCAATAATCACTGGCCGTTTGGACACTACGAGACCACATTTTTGAAAGTAAGCTAAAATGGTGATGTTCTGGAATTAGGTAAAATGACTGAAACTGTGAGATGTTGTAGATATTGTGATTATGAGAAAATGTCCTAATGGGAACAACCAAAAAATTACTGACCGTTTAGCCACAACCAGGCCAATTGAAAGTAACCAAAGATGGTGACATTCTAGATTTCGGTAAAAATGATTGAAACTGTGATATGCTGTAGATATTGTGATTCTGAGAAAAGGATTTGATAGGCACAACCACTACTCACTGACCGTTTCGCCACTACAGGGCCAATTTTGGAAAGTAATCGAAAATGTTGATTTTCTGGATTTCGGTAAAAATGACTGAAACTGTGATATGTTGTAGACCTTGTAATTCTGAGAAAATGGAACAACACCTAATCAGTAACCGTTTAGCCACTACAGGGCCACTTTTTGGATAGTAATCGAAAATGTTTATGTTCTGGATTTCGGTAAAAATGACTGGAACTGTCATGTGTTGTAGATCTTGTGATTCCGAGAAAAGGTCTGAATGGGCATACCCACTAATCACTGACAGTTTTGCCATTACAGGGCCACTTTTTTAAAGTAACGGAACATTTTGATGTTCTGGATTTAGGTACAAATGACTGAAAAGTGATATGTTTTAGATCTTGTAAGGTCTCCATGGGCACAGAAACTAATCACTGACCTTTGGCCACAACCAGGCCACTTTCTGGAAAATAATCGAAGATGATGTTCTGGATTTCGAAAAAATAAAACTGTGATATGTTGTAGATCTTGTGATTCTGAGAAAAGGGCAAAACCACTAATCACTCAACGTTTGGCCACTACAGGGCCACTTTTTGGAAAGTAATCGAATATGTTGATTTTCTGGATTTCGCTAAAAATGACTGAAACTGTGATATGTTGTAGATATTGTGATTCTGAGAAAATGTCCTAATGGGCACAACTAATAATTACTGACCGTTTGGCCACTACCGGGCCACTTTCTTGAAAATAACGGAACATGGTGATGTTCTGGATTTCGACAGAAGTGACTGAAACTGTGATATGTTGTAAATCTTGTGATTCCGAGAAAAGGTCTCAATGGGCACACACACTAATCAATTTCCGTTTGGCCATTACAGGTCACTTTCTTGAAAGTAACCGAAAATGTTGATGTCCTGGATTTCAGTAAAAATGACTGAAACTGTGATATGTTTAAGATATTGTGATTCTGAGAGAAAGTCTTAATGGGCACAGCCAATAATCACTGGCCGTTTGGACACTACGAGATGACTTTTTTGAAAGTAAGCTAAAATGGTGATGTTCTGCATTTAGGTAAAAATGACTGAAACTGTGATATGTTGTAGATATTGTGATTCTGAGAAAATGTCCTAATGGGTACAACCAATAATTACTGACCGTTTGGCCACAACCAGGCCACGTGAAAGTAACCAAAGATGGTGATATTCTGGATTTCGGTAAAAATGACTGAAACTGTGATATGTTGTAGATATTGTGATTCTGAGAAAAGGATTTAATAGTCACAACCACTATTCACTGACCGTTTCGCCACTACAGGGCCAATTTTGGAAAGTAATTGAAAATGCTGATGTTCTGGATTTCAGTAAAAATGACTGAAATAATGGAGTGTCAGTGGGTCAATTGGATTAAGATTTTTAAGTGGGTTGTGGGTCAACAGGATATGATTCACTGCGACACACAACCCACCGTGACCCACTTTGACCAAACAATCCATTCTAACCCACGCTGACCCACCGAACTACTGTGACTCATCAACCCATTCTGCTCAGTGCATTGTAGACAGCTTCTTCTGAGCACTGGTGAATTTGTCTACGTTTTACTTTCAAAGCCTTCTTTTTTCTTCTTTTTCATTTGTTTCTATCGAAGAAAGAACTTCAGGAACTCTTGCAGAACTTTAGGAAATTGATCATATTTGCAATTGTAATAATAGCAATAGGACTTACTTCTTGACTTTTCAGACACAGCCTAAGAGTTTTTAGAGGAGCTAACTACTGGTTTTATTTTGAATCACCTATAATGTCTGAATTATTATATAAAAATTTAATATAACTATGTATATGTGATCATCAACATCAAAGTCAACTGAAATGACATTTGGCATATACATAGTTAGGCCCTAATCTCAATATCACTTTTTAAAACTCCCTTTTGTTGGGGGGGGGGGTATTTTCAATATATAGGATTTATTTCTAAAAATAATCGAAAACGATCGATATTAGTTGACGTCCTAATATTGATATTAGGCAGTCCTTGATATGAACCACCGTGACTGCCATGATATAAATTTAATTTCAACTGCTTCTTCAATGTTCTTCTTCTTTTTAGTTTTTACTTTCTATGGCTAGAGTCGAAGGTGAAAAAAATATGTTGTTCAGAAAATGCTGTTTACAATGCAGTGAGCAGAATGGGTCATGGTGGGTGATGGGTCGCAGTGGGTCACGGTGGGTGGTGGGTCACATGTTGTTGACCCACGTCCCACTCAGAAAACTCGACCCACCGACCCACTGACCCACTCACCCACTCCAACTCTGGTTAACGTTTCGGCGTCTGGAGTAAACAAGTTCTGCCAGGGGAACTTTTTTCTTTCAAAATATATTTTTATATGTTCATATTTATTATTATTATTAATTACTTTCTTGTATTTTTTCCTACATTATCTTAGATTAGTGACCGCGGTTTAGGACAGATTATGTAAAGTAAATAGATTATAAAGTAATAGATTATGTAGTTATGTAAAGTCAAATACAGTTATGTATGTTTACATTTTCGTTTCTTTCTTTCAAAATGCACTCCTATCTGTTCACGTAGTCCAAACGTAGGCGTACACCTCTGTATTGATCAACTATAACATTCTAGTGTATGAGTTTATTTGCTTCGGCTCTTCTGAGCTTAAGATGTAAGTAAAAACATATTAAGAACAAATAATAAAGAAACTAAGTCTACCTGATGGATAAAAATAAGAAATTATATAAAATGCAATGAGCTGATCAGTACGGTACTGTATACGTACTTTTGGGCCACCCTGTATATTATTAATAATTTATTTTTTGCATTTAATAATAACTAGCTGAAAATAACCACTTTTCGCATGGGTAAGATAAAATATCTATGTAAACAAACTGAACAACGAAACGAAAATATATCGGTAATTTTCTACTACTTTTACATATCGCGGGAAACGCCCCCTGAGACCCCCTGGTTCAAAATTTAAAAAGAACGCCTCTGGCTCCCAAGCGATGGGAGCTGTATTTAGAATTCAACGCGTCTGGAAGAATCACCATTCATCTCAGCGACCGTGAAAACTAAGGATTTGATACTAATATAGGTCATTTTGGATTATTTTTACGTGTTTCTGTACATCTCCCCCCTCCCGGTGACCCCGGCCCGCACGCAATGGTAGCTGATTTTGAAAGTCATCGCTAATTGAAGTGTCACCATTGATCTCAGTGACCGTGAAAACTATGAATTCGACACAAATATCGGCAATTTTCTAATATTATTACATGTCTCGATAAACGTCCCCCTCCCCTGAGACCCCTGGTTCAATTTTTTTTAAAAATAAAAACCACTTGGTCCTGGTCTGGGGCCTGGACAAAAGTATCCGTTATTAAAATTTAGTAACTTTTTGTCAACTCGTCTGATCCCCAGGCCGCACACAGACAGCACACAAGCAAACTCGAACAGATAGAACAAACAGCGTTCTTTCGCATAGAATGTTGTTGCTTCCACCCAGCCTAAGTGCCGGAGGGCTTCTTTTATACGTAAACACGTCTATTGAATCTGCCTCTTCTATCGAAGTAATGGGTCGCGTGTAGTGCTAGTATTAGCTATTTTGTTGATATTGACCTTGAAGAACTAACAAATGGTTTCTCATGAAGTCACAAGTCGCTTTGGTCCGTGAAGTTGATATACAGTAGAAATGACCTATGCATTACTCACCCGTTGTGAAATAGAAATATTATATTGGTTTTATCTGAACACCCACAAATCTGTTATAGCAAGAGGCCTTACCACAACTACTTCCAATCTAGATTAAATTTCACGGCTAACTTTTTGAATCATACACAAGAGTATCATTGATATGTTAGTGTTAATAATATTTATGGAACCAAAGACAGGTTTTAAACTACAAAACTGTGCTGTGCATAAAGTCGGAAATCTTATAGAGTGGTTTCATCCGTGTGTCTGTTGACACATACCAAAGCAAAGGCAGAAAGTGATATAGAGAAATGGTTTTCTGCTATTGATTCTTCATCCAATGAATAGAATAGGTTCCATCTCATCCGTTAACTTTATATTGAACCCAGAAGTGGTTCAAATTAGCAATTTCCGGTTCTAACATTTAACCCCTAGATGAAAACGGTAACATACATGAAAACGTTTTTTTTTTTTTTTTTTTGCGCGTGTATACGCTACATATGGTCATTCACAATCTCTACTAAAATTGAAAATGGTTTAAAGTTATAATTACTTCCGGTTTCAACAACAGTTTCAACTTTTATCGTCATAGCATAAAACGGTAACATAGCGAGAACTGATTTTTGAAAACGAGTTACCATCTAGAGTCAACATCATGGGTACACAAAATATTCTACCGAAATTATAAATGGTTGAAATTTACTATTACTTCCGGTTTCAATTTCCAATTTCCGCCTAATAGAAATAGTAAATGCTTCAAGATGTGGTCTTTTGCAATTAATTCAGTATCCAAAGAATATATTTTATTTCCTCCGTTAACCTTCTACTCAAACCGGAATTGCTTCAAATTAGCCATTTCCGATTTCAACGTTTGTCGATATATAAAGAAAATGATAACGGATAGTGAGAAGTGGTTTCTGCAAACGATTTAGAGTCTAAAGACAAATATCTACAATACTAAATTCGGCTGTAGTTGGAATTTATTATAACTTCTGGTTTCAATAACGGTTTCAACGTTTATCGCTATAGAATGAAAACGGCAGCAGATACCTAGAAACAGTTTTAAGCAAACGATTCAGCCTCTCAACAAACATATCGTTACTATCCATATAACTCTACTAAAACTGGAAATTGTTCAAATTTACTAGTACTTCCTGTTCCAATAATGATTTCTGTAGAGCAAAAATGGTAAAAGATATTAAAATATGGCTTTTTGCAATCGATTCATCGTCTCAAGAATAGCCTCCTCCATTTCCGTGGCAGCTTTCATCCAAGCAGAATTTGTTAAAATTAGCCATATTATGTTTGAACGTTCCTCGCCATAGAGCAAAAACAGTAACAAATAGAACATTTTTGTCCAAACGATTTACCGTCTCTAGGCAACATACCATAATTATTGTCAACACCCTACCGGAACAGGAAGTGGTTCAAATTAACTATTACTTCCTATTTCAATTCTTTTTCCCATAGATCAAAACAATAGGAGATATCAGGATACGGTTTTTTTTTACGATCAACAGGAAGTGGTTCAAATTAACTATCATTTCCTATTTCAATTCTTGTTTCCAGGAATCAAAACAATAGGGTATATCAAGATACGGCTTTTTTAAATATATCAGAGTCGTAAGGAAATGTTCCTCCAAGAATTCAGCATCCCAAGAATACTTTCCACCAATTCCTATTCAAAAAAGAAGTAGCTGAAGTTAGCCAAGCTCGGTTTCAACGTTTATTGCTACATTTTTAATCTATGACTAAGAGTTTCAACTTGTTGCATATATTAGAGGAGTTACCAGTACCAATACCAAACTAAAAGAAGTGAGTATCATTTCACAGTATGAAACGAAGATTTCCAAACAATATGAATTCAATAGTGAAACTTGAAGTAGTGTTATCATCTGTCACAAAAGAAAATGTACGTTTTTCGCGGGATAGTATGTTTCTATCACCTCTCGATTTAATTAAATGTTTTAAAGGACCAATCCCTAACCATAAATCGATAAATGTATTACCTCTCGTTTTGCAGCTCAGACAAGATGCGATAGAAATATCGTAAACCTTAATAGAAAGACAAAACAGCTACGTTCTTTTACAAGCTTGAAACTTACGAATATTAGCAGTATATATTTACAGAGTAGATAGTTTCTGGCCGTTATTCCGTAGTTCATTGAATCCGTACAGAACTACCACCCAGATGCTATGTGAGCTTTGTGGTGGACAAATACCGTGTGCGTGGGAGTTTCCGGGGTGGTCCCGCTTCCTCCCACTGTTTTCATTCCACCAATTCATCCCATCATGATCCATACAGCCTGAGCCGTAGTTACCTAAAGAACGTATGACAAAGTCAAGTACTTGACCTACTAAGTAGAATTTGGTACGCTACCTTTAGACCACGGAGGCCAAAACCGTGAACTGGCGTGCTCATAAGATCAGTGCAATTTGTAGTTATGTTCAATTAGCAAGCCAAATACCAAATGATGTTACATGTTCCTGTATTCTTTATATCATAGTATGATACTACAAATATAACAAAATATTATGATAAAATAAATCACCAAGACGCCAGGGCGGATTAGGTGTTCCTGGAACGGTGGCTCAGTGATTGAGCGTTCACCACTGGTGGATAGGGTCCCTGGTTCGATCCCAGGTCTCGCCAAATGAAATTTGTGGTGGACAAACACTGTGTGGGGGGGTTCTCGACGTTCTCCCGTTTCCTCCCACTTTATTAATTCCACCATTTCATTTCATTTATTCCACCATCATCACCGTCTCCTTTAGCCTAGCCGGCGTAACTGTGGGCCGTAAAACTCAAAGATTTCATTTGTATTGTTTTGTTTTCGTATTACTAGTAATAGCAGTAGTGGTATTCGCTGTCGTATTAGTATAGTAATAAGTAGTAGCAGTAGTTGTAATAGTAACAGTAGTAGCAGTGGCGGCAATAGTGGAATTAGCACTAGCATTCGTAATCGCAATAGTAATAATAGTATTAGCAGTAGTACTTGTAGTATTAGTATCACATACGGTGTAGAAGTTTTACATATCTTCTCTGTTACTTGTAATGCATTAATGAGTGTAGTATAAGACTTTTACGTCCATGAGCTGTATTATTGCATAATAATCATGGCTGGACAGAGCAAGCACAAATAAGAAATAGACAGACAGTATAGGGATATAGAAAACAAACCTTGGGTAACTTTTCACACGATTTTCCTATTTGAGAAGGACAAATAGACAGTGCAATATTATGACGACATATTTCTCATTTTCCATTACATATTGAAGGATTGACTTGATTTATCAACTTGGTTGTTCAGGCCGGTTACGCCCGGCCCGCTTAGAGCCCGGCTCCTTTGTGCCCAGCCAGTTTAGAGTCCGGACCGTTTGTGCCCGGCCCGGTTACAGCCCGGCCAACTCTCTGCCCGGCTCGAGATTCGGGCCGGATCGGGTCGAGACGGACACAGAATACAGATCCATCCGGGCCGTCTTCGGGCCTGGCTTTGCAGGGCTCTGGTCTACAGACACACGGATAAAACCGTTTTATAAGACTTCCAGCATTTATGCACAGCATAGGTTTGAAGGTCATTTCTATATTAACTTCATGAATTAAAGGGAACCTGTATTCCTCGAAAGGCATTTGTTGGTCCTTCAAGGTCAATCGAACAATGAAAAAACTGATACTAGGAGTATTTTAACACGCCACTCACTACAACGATATAACAGAATGCTGCCTCCGGCTGTTAATAAAAGGTTTAACTAGCTGGAACTCGCTAGTACAGGAGCAACGTTATATGCCAAACAACGTTGTACTGTGTAAGAAATGCTAGGGGTTGTTCTGTCTATGTGCGCCGCCTCCTTGGTGTTCCCTGGTTAAAGCACTCACACAAATAATCTTGTCAGGGCGCTGCAGGCAAGATTTTTAGTTTCGAAACATAATAAACATAATAAAATAAATATTTCTCGCTTGACACTATTAAAAAATAAACAATTAAAACAGAGATGGGAGTTAAAATTTCTAACCTCTAAAACATAATTGATTGTTTCAAATGTGTTTTTGCAAAGGCAACCAAGAAACACACTAAGTTAGTCACTTTATACTTTATGTCCACAACAAAATCCTTGCAGGGGGCGCGGTGGCTCAGTGGTAGAGCATTCACCTCTGGTGCTTGGGGTCCCGGGTTCGATCACAGTCCCCGCCAAGTGAACCTTGTGGTGGACAAACACCGTGCTCGTGGGTTTTCTCGGGGCACTCCCGTTTCCTACCACTTTCATCATTCCACCATTTCATTCATCTCTCATCATCACCGTCTCCTTTAGCCTAACCGGCATAACCGTGGGACGCAAGACTCAAAGATTTCATTTTCAAAATCCTTGCAAGTTCTTTTTGCAATACCATTAAAATTATTTTCTTTTATGATGATATTTTCATTTTAATTTGTATGAATGTAGTATTTTCTTTTAGTAACGTTTGATAATACCACTCCCTCTTGCACTCATTGTGCATCATGTAAGTTGTTGAAAATATACACTAAATACCACGATTATATATGTTGGGAATACAGGGAATATATGCATTACAGGAATTAACCTTGAACCCGGGTTTCAACCTGTTTCTTTACGTTTAAGTCAGCCGTGTTACCGACTGAGCTAGGACAGTCCCAACTTATCCTTATATTACCGGTATATTTTACTTTATCACAGCACAGCCCTTTATGACAGTGTTCATAAAAGATTTTAACTAAAAAGAAATCAATCAAAAAAAAATCGAGACTCCCCTGAAAACATATAACTCGTCCCGTCATTTATATGCACCCACATACATTTTGGAAAGTCGGCGCCGTTGGTTCTATCTGTTGTGTTTGAAATCAGTGTTTCTTTCAGAAACTGTTCCGGGGGGGCACACTTAGTATTCCGGGGGCACTATCGATAACTTTCTATTTTTTATTATATTATAGACGTATTATTTTGGTCTCTTCCGGGGGGCACTCTCAGAGCTCCGGGCGGGCAGTACCCCTCAAAACACTTCTGGAAGAAGCACTGTTTGAAATACACCTTATCTAATATAAATAAAATAAAAAGTTTGTTTGTGTGTCTGTCTGTCTGTATGTATGTATCTGTGTGCTGCCTGGAGACCAGACAAGAGGACCAAGAGTTACCAAATTTTGATCTTGGGTACCTTGGCCCAGGTTCCGGATCAAGACGAAGAGTTTTTTTTAAATCGAACCAGGAAGTCTCAGGAGACGTTTACAGGGACATATAAAAGTAGTATAAGATAACCGATATTAGTGTCGAATTCAAAGTTTTGGTGGTCGCTGAGATCAATGGTGAAACTCCAATTGCATTAACTTCCAAATTAACCCCACTTAGTTGAGGGTCGGGGTACCGGAGATGATAACTGACATGTAAAAATAATCCAAAATGGCCGATATTAATGTCAAATCCAAAGTTTTCGCACTCGCTGAAATCAACGGTGATACTATAGAGGCGTTGACTTCCAAATACAGCCACCATGCGAATAATGGGTTTTTCTGATAGTTATTAATAAATGCAAGAAATAAATTATTAATAATAAATGGGAACAGATAGGAATGCATTTTGAAAGAAAGAAACGAAAGTGTAAACATACATAACCATGTCTGACTTTACATAATCTATCCTAAACCATGATCACTAATCTAACAAGAAAAAAGTAGACTGGTAAATTAACTTCGGGGTCATTTTTCGCGAGGTAGTATTGCACATTTAAAATGTGAATATTTAGGGATGCGCACGAGTCGAGACATATCTCGAATCTGGATTGAAATTCGAGTTGACACACTTTGTAAAATTCGAGACGAGTCAAGACAAATTTATTTCTCGACTCTAATTTTCGAGCCGAGACACGAGTCGAGTCGAGACTTTTCGTAAAAATCTCTACTCGACTCGAATGTGTCGAAAATCTTTCTATAATTTTTAATATTATTTTGAAGAAAGTATTCAGTCAGAAACAGCCTTGAAACCAATTCCAGTATTTATTACTTTAGAAAGGTACCGAACGCATAAACTTAATGGTTAATCTTTCGAAATCAAGATTTAATTTTCAGCTCAATTCCGTTAATTAAAACTAATAATTAATGTCGTTATATTTGATTGTACTTCAAATATAATAATAATAATAATAATAATAATAATAATAATAATAATAATAATAATAATAATAATAATAATAATAATAATAATAATGCTCTGGGGGACATACACGTGAGCATGTATCTAGTATAGCTCGAGCAAGGCACATGACGGCCGACGCGTATCGCAAACTGCTTGCAGACTACGTACACCCCTTGATGACGACCATGTTTCCCAACGGTAGTGGAATTTTTCGACAAAATAATGCACCATGTCACAAGGCCAGGAGTGTGATGAAGTGGTTCAAGAAATGTTCAACAATGTTCCATATCTGTTGACGATGTGCGAATTACAAGGGGGATGAGGGAAATCCCCATTGGTAATACTATATGCTCCTATAGCCAAAGGAGATTTCCCTCCATGTCAAAGAACTATGTGCTGTGTAATTAAAATGTATGAGTTGTTTTATCTGTTGTGTGTATGAAATAAATTATTAAAAAATGCAACAAATAAATTATTAACAATACATGTGATCAGATAGGAATGTATTTTGAAAAAAAGAAAAGAAACGATAAACATACGTAACTATATTTAACTATACATAATGTGACTAAACTAACCGATGGTAACTAATCTAGAATAATGTAGGAAAGATGCAAGAAAGCAATTAATAATAAATATCAATATATAGAAATATATTTTGAAAGAACAATGTTTCCCAGAAGTAACTTTGTAAATTTAGGATTTAGGATTTAGATTTCTGGGCTTTCGGCATCTGAGACCTTTTAACCCGTCACGTTCGAGAGATGACGTCTCTAGGCGAACACACTTTCAGGGGATAGAAAGGAAGAAAGGATTGGGGAAGAAAGGAAGTGATCTGAAACCTAAAGTATCACCCTGGCATCTTCCTGGTGTGAATGTGGAAAACCAAGGAAAATCTCATTCAAGGTAACTGGTCTGAAAATCTTTTAAATTTTCCCCCCACCAGGAATCGAACACGGGACCGCCTTCATGTAACCATATAAACGTATGTTTGTCTATTCCATTACATTGCGAATAGGCGAAATTGGAACAATGTTGCATCGGAGTCAGTCAATTAGTTCGAATAAAATCTGTTATTCATAGCACAATCCCTTCGAGGACATTTCCAAGATCGAGGCAGTAACCCACATGGTCGAAAGTAGTGTTTCCACGAGATGAGACGAGAGAAGACTTCAAGCTGTCTAGTCTCGTGAGACGAGACACGAGAAATGTCTCGTCTCGTGGCAACACTAGAGCGGATGAGGCCCACAAAAAGGAGCTGTTATACAAAGTGGTTAAAATTACAGCTTTTAACCACTTTTGTTTGGTTATCAGCACAACACACAACACGACTACAATCTTCCAATCAGTGTTTCTTTCAGAAAAAATGTTCCTGGGAGGGTATATTTAGGATTCCGGGGGTACTGCTGGTATTATTCTATTATAGATGTATTATTTTGGTCTCCCCGTGGGGGGTACTCTTAGAGTTCCAGGGGGCAGCACCCCAAAAACATGTCTGGAAGAAACACTGCTTAAAACAACGACAACTTAGTTTCGACCACGGGCGCCCGAAGGGGGCGGGGGAAGGGGCCCGGCCGCCCTTGCTCACGAAAATATATGTGTATTATAGCAAACTACGTATATTAAATATCAAGCGTAATATAGCAATCAAGGAGATGACCCCCTTAAAAATTCTTCGGGTGCCAATGGTTTCCAGTAATGAATTATTACGACAGGAATATTTGTCAATATCGTCGGTACAGTCGAAAGGCAAGCCTTCCCCACTTATTCTGAAATCCTTTTTTCAAAACCTCTGGCGCCACTTCAAAATATAAGAAGGCCCCTGTGACTTTCTGATTTCAAAAATGACTTTGGTTCGAATAACATCATAAAACAATAAAACGAAACTAAATTTTATTGTCAAACCACCATCCTTTCAAACTCAGTACAGGAAAAGGCCTACACGTTTCTGTCTTTGTTCGGAACGAGAAAACTCATGAACAATGGTTAGTTGCTGATGAAACTGGCATTAAGAGTACTTGTATTTCTATAAAGGATTTTTATACATAGATATAACCACCAGCCCTCGGAATGAAATATTCTGAAACACTGATCTCAAAGAATGGTTTAACATTTTACTTGAATCTGGAACAGTATCACTAAATATTTAAACTTGAATCGGTTGGAAAATAGAAATGAAAGCTGTTTGTAAGAATCATTTAAAAAATAACTTTAGGTCTTCCTTGTTCTTTTAGGATAGTCCTCATTTGAAATAATAAACGCTGGTATATTTTCGAAGGCAATAATTTATTCCGAGTTAATAAAGTTTTAAACAATTTCAAAAACTGTCTTTTCATTTTTGAGACATGAGACGATACCAGGCATTTCAAGAGACGTCTCGTCTCGTCTCGCAAACGAGACGGGACAAGTAGTCTGTCTCGTCTCGTGTCTCGTATCAAAGGTTTCTGTCTCGTCTCGTGGCAACACTAGTTGAAAGAAAGAAACTAATGAAATCTTTGGGTTTTACGTCCCACGATTATGCCGGTTAGGCTAAAGGAGACGGTGATGATCAGTAATGAATGAAATGGTGGAATGAACAGAGCGGGAGAACCCCGAGAAAACCCACGCACACGGTGTTTGTCCACCACAAAGTTCACTTGTCGGGGACTGGGATCGAACCCGGACCCCAAGCACCAAAGTTGAACGCTCTACCACTGAGCCGCCGCGGCCCCAAGAAAGAAACAAATATGTAAAGATACATATATGAGTACACACACACGGATAAAGTAGTCATACATGTATTTTAATCTTCTGACTACTTAACCCCGACTAATTTAAGATTGCAAGAAAGTAATTATTAAGAAGAAATATAAACATATAGAAACGTATTTTGAAAGGGAAAAAAGCAAACCGTACTAGCCGTGATATGAATCTGGGTTGCCCACTCAACAAGCAGACATCTTACCGAATTATCTGCGGCAGAACTTGCAATTTGTGGTTTTGAAGCTTTATTTATACTGTGTGTGTTACGTAACGACGCTACGGAATGTCATTACTAGTGCGACCACCTCATTCAAGACCCTCTTTGTAAATTGTTTGAGGAAAAAAGAGTGATTTCGTAATCGAAAAAACGGATCTTGTATATACAGGGTGTAACTAAAAGGTACGACAAAACTTCATGGGTGGATTCCTTATTGGTAGACAAGCAAAAACGTTCCGATGACCATATGTCGGGAAATGCATCGTTCCAGAATTACGGCCTTTGAACCGACTACTGGTGTGAAATAGTCACATTCTGGTCGCTCCTTAATGTGTCTCAATTTAAACCTCAATATATCAAACTCTGATTAAGATAGGAAGGTAATTTTAGTAGCAACGTGTTCTGCAAAAATTAAGCTTTCCGCTGATATGCATTTTATGAGTGTATCCCCAAGGAATGCCATCTCCAAAATGCTGATGCAAAAATCAAACAAAAAACAAGTAATTACCCTCCCATGTCCACCGTGGTACTCCCACACATACATAAAATACACAGGGTGAGTCAAAAGTTCTTGGACACCTGCATAAGTGAAAATCGACGGGAAAAGTAAAAAGTAATGATGGGAAGAGAGGTTTGATGAGGGGCCGCAACTTTTGAAGTGTATGTCATCTTGAAATCCGCCATTTTGGATTCACGTCATTTTTTAAAATGGGAAGGGGGTGTATGACCCATCAAATAACACTAGCTTGAGCTCAGGAATTTAGTGGTGTAATTTGTTTTTCATATCTAGTACAGTTTAGAAGTTATTAATGTTCAAAGGTGGGAAATTACCTTGATACTGAATGCTACAACACATGTTCTACGTGTTGTCCATTTCGTGCAATGCACAACTGTAGTAACTGCAACCACTCTGACTGGAGTCTCACACGGAGGAGATGTCTCCTGAAGTTTGGTCACAGGCTTGTTGGATGCGTTCCTCCAGGTGTCTCAAATCACGGATTGTCTCAGCATACACTATCTGCTTAAGATGTCCCATAGGTAAAAATCAAGGGGCGTTACGTCAGGGGATCTGGGCAGCCACTCCACGGGACCACGGCGACCAATTCACTTCCGTGGCAGTTGTTCATCCAACCATTGACGGACACCAAGTCTATAGTGTGGAGGGGTTCCATCGTGCTGAAAATAAGATGGGAAAATGCCGTCAGCGTTCAGTGTGGCAGGGAACACAAAGTCCTGCAACAGCATCATATACTGTGGTGCAGTTAAGGTGTTGTAACTGAAAAATGGCCCAATGATGCGGGTGTCCCATATGCCACACCAAACCATCACCTTCGCTGGACTATGTTCTCGACTCGGGTCAACCCAGATCGGATTTGCGTCACACCAGTGTTGACAATTATGTCGATTAACCTCCCCGTTCAAAGTGAGATACGCCTCGTCACTGAACAGTGTGCCCTTGACAAACTGCAGGATCCAGTTCGTGTTGTTCAGTAGCCCACATGCAGAACTCCAACCGGCGATCAGGATCATCCTCGTTCAGTTTATGTTGCATGTGCAGCTTGTAAGGATGGCACTGATTGGTGTGCAATATCCGGGTAACGGAGGATTGGCTTATTGGACATGCTAGGGACACACGACGGGTACTTCGTGTAGCACATTTCACAAACGACGCAACAACCGCCGTTGCAGTTTCGTCATTGGTGGCAGTCTTTGGTCGCCCACTACGTGCCCTATCTTGAACAGAGCCCGTCTTTCGGAATTTGGTGATCACGTGAGCCACCGTGCTGTGCGATTTTCTGTCTGAGTGCCGTCGGTTGTAGTCAGCTGCTATTGTTCGGTAGCTGCGTTCCACTGATATAAGGATGATTTCGATCTTCTGTTCACGTGTCAGACCTATTTTAGATCACCTGGGACAGAGAGAACTGGGTCAGTATCAAGGTAATTTCCCACTTTTGAACATTAATAACTTCTATACTGTACAAGATAGAAAAAACAAATTACACCACTAAATTTCTGAGCTCAAGCTAGTGTTATTTGATGTGACATACACTTTCCCATTTAAAAAAAGACTTGAATCCAAAATGGCGGATTTCGAGATGGCGGCCATGAATGACATACACTCCAAAAGTTGCAGCCCTTCATCAAACCTCTTTTCCCATCATCACTTTTTACTTTTCCCGTCGATTTTAAAACTTATGCAGGTGTCCAAGACTTTTGACTCACCCTATATATATAGGCGGAAAGCATCGTCCTTTAGAAATACATAGATATCAAAAATATCTTCCTAGGTTAATTAGGGTCTGAGTTATTGAGGTTTAAAGTGAGTCACATTAAGGAGCGACCAGAATATGACTATTTCCACCATTAGGCGGCTCAATGGCCGTAACTCTGTAATGATACATTTCCCGACATATGGTCATATGAATGATTTTGCTTGTTTACCCATAAGGAATCCACCTCTGAAATTTTGCCGTACCTTTTCGTTACAACCTGTATATATGTGTGTTGGTGCAACAATAAGTTCCCAAGAATATAGATTAATTCATTTTTGATTTTAATCTACACAACAAATGCTTTTTATGAAAGCAAGGAGCCTGCGAGTTAAAAATGGTTAAAGACCGTAAATAAAATTGAAGATCTGAATTGCAGAACATCCGAAGTCCACCGGAGTACTTTTTTGTTTTTAGAAGAAAGACAAGAAGATTATACTTGGAATGCTATGCTGTTTAGCTGAAATTATTTTGATTGTTTTTTAAAAAAAGTTTTGACTTGGACTTACGTATTATGCAAGTGAATAGCCCTGAAACATAGATGCTAACATAAAAAACAGAAAACAAAAAATACGAAGAAAAAGAGTGGACTTGGGATGTTTTGTAATTCAGGTTTTCAATTCAAACTTCAAATGGAACTGGGGAACTCGCAGACAATGGCTGACTTAACACTTTGATAATAGCGGGTGTAATGGCTGGTTTGAAAACACAATTGATATGGCCTCTGTAGCTAAGTAGACTCCCACCATTCCCCCTCAACATTGGATAAGGAAATGAAAAACTTATTTAGAATTTGATTGTTGATTCCAGTATATTTCAAGCATCACTTCTCGGAATCTGGGCCTGTGATATGTCGATATATCGCTATCATCGATATCTATATTATCATATATCAACATTCGATATCGCAAATATATGGACATGAATATAATCATTCTAAATTTTCGATATCGATATTCGGGGAGTGGGGATGCGAGGTATAAAGGTCCCCTAAGACTTGCGATGGATGAAGAAATTAAACTTACTTTTTGCAAGATTGTTTTCTAATCATATCTTTATTACCAAACATTGCAATGTAAATACATCCACTTGCAAATTTGCAATATTATGTGACGTAATTTCTTAGGCGCCAGAACTTTTTTGTCCCCTGAAGAAAGAAACAAAAAATCACGTGGAAAAGCAAGTACTTCGAACTTTGAACTAGAATTTACCGTAAGAAAGTTTTTTGTTTCTCTTCCTTGGAGATTTCCATTCCTTTTGGCCTTTGGGACCGCTAATTGACAAAAGGTGCACACATGATCGCTATATGCATTTATGCTCTGAGGCAGAGTCAGAGATTTAGAAAAGGAAACGACTTTTTAATAATAATAATAATAATAATAATAATAATAATTATTATTATTATTATTATTATTATTATTATTATTATTATTATTATTATTATTATTATTATTATTATTATTATTATTATTATAACAATGGGGTTTACAACTAGGGTCTTGCCTCTTTATCTTGCATGGGAAGGCCGCAAGTCTGCTACGCCACTGGTGTCCCCTATTCTGTGTTTATCTCTTTTTTGTTTCGTGTAGATATTTGTTTTTGTGCTGTTAGGCTTTTATATGAAACTTTTATATTATATAACTTTTTCTTTTTATGAGTTTCTTTTTCTGGGTGGGGCGGGGGGAAAGAGAGAAATGCTTTCTTCTGATATCTGTTTCTTGCCATTCATCTTGTTTGAACTGCTTAAGTAAGTCATTTTGTAACTTTTGATGTCATCCAACTCCATCACAATAATAAAATTGTCATTCTTAACAATTTGTTTTATTCCCTTATTTGCAGTTTGCCACACTGATATATTTGTGACAAAATTGAGGTTTTGTCCAACGCCTTTCGAATTCGCAACCAACCCAACCGCCGAGCTTTTTGGGTTGCCTGCTATTGCAGGAAAAGGAGAATTGCAGGTGGTAATGCACTTTTGGAGTCGTGTATACAATGTTGTTTCTACTAATGTCCTACCTTATGATTCTTTAGCTACAATTACAATGTACAATATTGTTTCTACTAATGTCCTACCTGGAATAAAATACATTTTACGAATAGTCTGCAATCTGTACCAACCTTCCCCATGTGGGCTCAGATTGGTACTGGCTTGGGGCAGATTGGAACGAGCAAAGTGAAATATCAGACAGACTTTTTGATAATAGGGATAACGTTTTTTGTTTTATTTTTCCCTGAAATATTTTGAGATATAATATTCAATTAAACTTTCACAAACCCAAATATTTTAACAATAGGTTTAAGGACCTACAGAAGCAAAAATATAAAATAAAAACATGTTCCATAAAAAGAATGTGAAGATTTGTCAGAATCTTTAGTAATTCAATAGATCTAGCTTAACCTGTTACAAAAAAAAATAAAATAAAAAAATGAAATAAAAAAATAAAATAAAATAAAAAATAAAATAAAAAGTCCAATGCTTGCTTGTGTTCCCATCAAAATTTAAAATTTCCGCAATCTATTTCCAAAGATAAAAACGTACTATAAATGAGGTTCTGTCTCTATAAGGAAAAATAGAAGTAAATAATCCAAGGACTACCTACAGTTTACAAAATTTTGAAATCTTTCATACCTCAACTACTAACTGGAAAAGACGTTATAATTTTGGTTTCGGCGTCCCCTTGTCTCCAAAGAAGGTGGAGCTTTGTTATTATAAAGGTAACTAAGATAGTTCTGTCGCTTTTTCACCCACAAGCTTCGATGATCGATATGTCAAATGAAACGTACTTGAAAGATCAAAAATAGTCCCATCAGCATCAACGACCTTCAGCCAACGTTCTGGAAGGCCATGGATTCCATCGCGGTAAAATAGGTGGTAATCGGATGGTGCAATGGCCGGGTAATATGGTGGATGCAGTAGTGTTTCCCATAAAAGGCATAGAATGGTGTTCCGGGTCATCCAGCCACGTAGGGCTTAGCGTTGTCCTGTAACAAGAGGACTCCTTTGCGATTTAGATGTGCTGGCTCCATAGTTTTGCGTTGTTCTTTAATACAAACCAACTGTTGACAGTACACAGTTGCATTGATGCTCTGCCAACCTGATAGCAGCTCCCGATGCATGATGCTGTGAGCATTCCACCAAACACACAGGAGGACCTTATTTTGGTAGTCTTGGCTTTTATGAACAGGTTTATGGGATGCTAACCAATGATGACGGCCCCTCGGAGCTTGATATAGGACCCAATTCTCATCATATATCAACACCCTTCCAGAAATTTCTCCTTCCTCAGACAAGACAGCAAAGAAACACAGGTATCTACTTGCCTTGCAATCTGGCTTGGATCCAATCATGTGGAAGCCATCGAGACAACTTGTAGTGCTTCCCCCAGTTGATGGAGGTGCTGCCGAACGGTTTCTTCAGACACACTGAATTGTAGTCTCAGTTCCTCACATGTCTGGTCACTGTTCGCCTTAATTGCTGCCTGGAGATCTTCATTTTGTACATGTATTGGTCTTCCGGCATGTGGTGCATTTTCCAGTGTTTTGTCGCCATTTTTAAACTTGTTAAACCGCCGTTGCACAGTCCGCGTAGTCACGACACTCTTACAAAAGGCCTGGCAAATCTTCTCCCTTGCTACAGTGGCGTTTGACATCAGTTTGAACTCGTACACCATACTCGCCCTTAGGGCTCGCTGTGAAGGTCCCATGTTCGCTCTGTCCTTACGCAAGTTCACTGTGTAACTGAACTGCCATAATCAGGTAGTATGTTGGTTATATCCACACCAACAACTGGTCTTCACCTTATCTTCATTCGCATTCAACTCACGGTGTGAGAGCCAATTGAAGACAGACCTCCACAAAAAGGGCTAGAACTTTCTTGGTTACCTTTATAATATTAAAGTTTCAAGAAGTTCGCCGAATAGCTTTTAAATAGGTTGCTGAAAGTCGAATAAATATGACGCTTACTACATGCTGGCTTTTAGCGTCCATGTACAAATATATATTTGAGGTTGATTTTGTTAGACATGTGCCTATTAAAATCACTCCTATGTTATGACCTGCGGGAAAGAATTTTCACATTTTTGTTATCATGGCCCCTAAATGGTTGAACAATTTTCCATTCGAAAGTTTATGTGCCTATCGGCTATACCTGTAGTTCCGGAAAGTCCGAAATGTAATAATAGGAAAGCTTTCCATATTATTTTGGTTAATTTATTTTTATGCTTTGATTACGAAAATCAAGCGATCACAAAAGAGAGAGCCTATATTATTAGTAACTTTTTCTACTTGATGTTAATCACAATGAAAACTGTAATACTGTACATGGGAAATGCACAAAGAGTAGTCTACATTTATAATTACAATGGGAAGGGGTAGATAGGTACAGAGCATTGGGGGCACATTGGTCCGTACCAATCCACCCCACATGGATGTGTACTAATGTGCCTCAACCGAATTTCAGGATCATTAATTCCTATAACTGAAAAATTACTCCACGCAAGGCAATTGAACATAAATGAAATTATTTGTAAAGAATTACACTTTCATGCAACATACATAAGTTTTCAAAAATCCAGTGCTTATTGTAAATATAAGCTTACAAAACATCAGTGAAAACTTACTTTTGCTCTAAGAAATCGAGTTTTTTTCTGCACAGAGAAAAGAACGCTACGTCCAACAACTGTGCTTCACGATGTTCGTTTGTCACTAATGTTGCCAACACTAAACTGTTGTCCATTTACCTCTTCACGTGAAGTTTAATTTTATTAATAATTTAATTATGAAACTACCTACTGTTTAGCACTTTTCAATATAGCTACCTTACAGTGTCGTTTATCAATTGTAATATTCATATTGACCGTACCTATCCGATATCTTCTAATAATTAAAGGAAATGAACGTTTTCAAGAATAACTACTTTCTTAAGTGTTCATAGTAACAAAACACTGACGACGAGCGTTGTTTGTTTGACGTAAGAGGGAGTTACACGGCGACAATGAACTTTGTACTAAAAAAAGTGCTTTGTACACTATCATCGGTTAATTATAAGTAGTATACTACGGAATAACTGTACGGAATTACTATAAATTTGCATTACGGAGTAATTTACTTATTTGAACTGACCAAAAGAGATGAATAATCAAACAACAATACATCGTCCTTAAATAAATTAGTTATACATGCTCACACACAACCAGGGCCTAAAATTGAGTGGAGTACTCCACACTTTGTGGAACTGTAGGAAAGGAGTGTGGAGCTATAATTCTTAAAGTGTGGAGTTGTATTAATGTGAGTACCTTACTTTTCTCGAATTATGTATTTAAACGCGTTTAGTGTGTCAAACTAAGTCTTACCGATTCAATACATTTATTATGCAATGGGTTACTCAATTCCATATAACTGCCAGTATATAGCCCGTCTCACACGGAACTGAACTAAGACCTCAACTCAGGCTACAACTTAACAGTGTTACCTAACTCAAACTTCTATGCAATTTCTTTTATCCTGAGGTGTTGTAGGGGTCTCAGACGATCCTTAAAACTAGGTAGGTTTTATCAGCAGAGCCTCTCGTGGTCTCTTCATTAAAACAGACGAAAAACGCGTTACGCACAAAGAAATCAACTGTCCTAATCGTAAATATTATTGTTTTTCTATTTCACGATATGAGTTCATCCGATGAGGATGAAATAGCCATAGCAGCGATATATGCTCTGTTGCTGACACAAAATCCGCCCTCCCCTGCCCCAAAAGAAACGTGAGAGAGAGAAAGAGTACAGAGGGGCTGTTGGACCAGGGAGTGAATTCTTCGCCGCAATAATGCACAGGAAAGCATCGTATTTTCAATGGTGAATAATTAACTACTTACAGCAGATCCTCGTTCCTACAAAAAAATCTACAGAATGGATTATTCAGAATTCCATACGATATTGAAATTAGTAACTCCGAAAATTCATCAGCAAGATACGAACATGGGGGAGTTTGTATCAGCTGAAAAATGGTCTGTAGATCCTTGGATTCACCAGATTGTAGAACTGAAAATCAAATGACTTGTCCAAATATGTAAATGAGGGCAGTTATCAGACGCGAAAAGCTAAAATAAAGAAGAAAAAGCAATTTTCGAGTATAGGTACTGAGTGCATCCGCTCAGCTCAGTACCCACAAAAAAATGCCCACATAGCCCCTACAGTAAACTTATACCGCGCCGGGAACCTATCTCATGCACTACACCCGGAATTCTTGTATTGTGCCAGCATTGTGGAACTGTTCCCAAAAATTTCAAGAAAGCCACATAACAGTGATGACAATTAAAGCTCATTGTTTCTGTTTTTGGCGCTGGTTTACTTTTGGTGCATCACATCTGAATTTTATGTTTAGAAGTGTAGGATTACTACTCTAAACTTATTACAAGTGCTTTACGACGGATAAAATAAGCGAGTTGATATGAAAGATGCCTGTATAGAAACTATTTTCCACCGGCGGTGAATTTCTGCACAGTTTACAGAAGTTGTATTTTGTTTACAAGTGAAACGCTACTAGTATAAAACCATGACAAATGCTATTGAAACTCGTATCATTGTTAAAACCCACTCGTTTTCACTACCCTCGCTTATGCGGATACCCAACTTTGCTGACGCGCCTGTTCCCTTCAGACGCACCCCCTCACAGCTTTGCTCTGCTACGACTCGGTTAGATAGCATTCGTGCTTTTTAGTGGCGACCTAGCGCAGGTTGTTTTGTGTATTTTCGGCTGTAGTTTTTATGTATGCATCCGGACGCTGTATTTATACGCAAATCGTAAAAGAATTATAATTTTACAACAATTGCTTATGATACCCCCTTGAATTTTAACTATGCCATGTGGATATTTTCATGTCGCCCAGCTTAAATCATTTAGAAAACAATAAGAAGGTAATTAGTGAAAGGATTCTAATTTTTGAACAATTATTTCGAGTGGTGCGCCAAAAGTAAACCTGCACGCTTTTTTTAACATGTCACATTTTTTAGAATACAAATTACACAGTATACTTAAATCGCCTATTTTTATTCTTTTAAAGGATGTACAGTAATTACATTTGTTCACACTAGCAGCGTTCGAGCGGATACCTTCACTGCATACCTCCTCTAAGGTCTTTTATAAATATTTTTATAAATAATATAAATCGTGCTACAAAAGATTATATTTTTCGTATGATTCTAATGTTTCCCTTGTCCAGGCAGTATTGTTTTGAAATTACAGCGATAAATAAAGTTGAATGTCGTCAGGCGCTACTCTTTTCTGATTGGTAGTTGTATGCAAGACTTGCAAAGTCCAGATGAAAATAGAAACTGTTTCAATTTCTTCCAAGTTAGGATCCAAATAAGGACAGCAGAAAATTTCAACCTGAACTAGGGACAAGTTAGCTCTCACACGATCGTTAAGTAGGGTCGTGAATTTTAGATCGTGAATCGTAGCCTTACTTCAGTCCCGTCTGAGACAGGCTTATGACATTAAGCCAGAGTTAATACGTATAGGTGTCTCCTAGATGGCAGGGAAAACCATTGCCAATTTTGAGGTGAAGGAACTTTTTAACTATATTTAGTTTTCAAACGTTTTCGGTTGCATTCATATAGTTTTAAAATATGCAACTAACTGCACGTTTCTGCAACTATCTGTTGTTTCAATAGGACATTACACTTTTCCGATATAATGAAATATGTTGTTTTGTAGATAAAAATTACACGATCCTTTGAATCCGTTATAGAAATATGTACTACCAGAGATAACATACATCAATAACCGCCAAAAATTTAGCCGAAGCACCGTAGACTTTCAACAAGCAATCATAACACAGGAAATATCCGTTCGTAAGTTGCATGGGGAAAAAATCTCGCTAGCCGGCCCGGGTTAATTCTTTTGTCTATAGATCAGTGTTCGCTGTTTGGTGACGATGTATTGTTGTCTTCGGTAAAGTAATTTCATTACTTTAGAAAAAATAACGAAAATGGAACAGAGGAAGGAAATAAAGAAATAAAAAGTAAGCCAATATTCCTCGTCTTTATGCCTGCAGACACGACACCTGACACATGTTTCTCATCTAGTTGATTTTCCGGTACTTTGTGCCTACAAGCAGCATAGGGTATTCAATTTTCCATGTTGCTGGGCGTTGGACATTAGGTCTATTTATGTTTATATGGAACATTGAAATTCAAAGCCCTAGTAAAATTATACAGGGATCCCTACAGGAATTTCTTAGTGTGGGCACCCACTACTGACTAAATATTACCCGGTTTTGAGAAATCGCGCTCACAGTTAGCAGTATGAACAGGTACAGAAGGCAGTAGCCTATAACGCAGTAAATTTGAGCCAAGTTGCGCATGTTGGGGAAAAGAGTACATGATCTTGTCAGTGGAGAAGTACTTCACCAACTCGGAGTATTTTTATTCTTTTCACATATTAACGCGGAAATTTTAAGTGCGGGTAAGGTGCGGGGCGGTGTCCCGGCGATGTTAAGTGCGGAAAACGACGCCCCACGTGGAGGGATCCCTGAAAATAGGTACGCCTACCAATATAAGAAACGTAACATCTGTTTCTGTTTCTTCGTCATTACTTTCCATCGTTTTGTGTATGCTACAGTGATAATGGGGAGTAAGTAGAATGCTGTAGACTAGACCTCCTCCCGTATTGCTATTATGAACCTATTTTATATATTTATTTATTTATTTATTTGTTCAAAATTATAGGCCCATGTTGAGTTTACAAGTGTTGTTAAATATTATTACGTGTTTTTTAATGGTTTTACTTCAAGAAATGCCACTTACTGTGTTTTTACAGGCTGAAAACAACATATGTCAATGTGAGTGCAAAAACACAATAAGTGCATAATTACTAAAATATATATGATAAACAGTTAAAATCTGAATTTTTGACTGTACAATATACAATCGGAAACAGTATAATACCTGTCAAATCTGAAAACCCATTCCTAAGTCAGAAAAAAAATTATTTGTCCTGATACAGATCTTTTGCAGTTCGCAATGTAATATAGAGAGGCATCATCGTGTAGTATGTTGAAAGGTCTGGACGCTAAAAGCCTCCTCATGAAAATCTGTGGAAATCAGTCATTTCATGCTCTGTCAACAAGTCTAGCCCGAGTTGTTGCTTCGAAACCATTTTCTTCCGATTTTGAAAGACTTATAAGTGACTACAACATATTGAAAATAGATAACAGGCTCCCTTTGGCTCCTACTACCGTGAAAAATTACCTTCACGTTAATATAAATATGAGTCCGTTGGAAGATTTTAGCCCAACCCCTGCTGTTATGAAATGGCTGGCCAGAAAGGAAAGGCGTTTTGAAGTTGGTAGGAAGTCAAAGGAACAGCCCTGGTATAACGGTGTATTTGCCTCGGCAGAAAACAGACTAAGACAGCGTGATGATCACGGAAAAATGACAGTGAAATTCTTATGTAAGAAAAAGTGACTTTTTTCTTCCAGTGTGACTATTTTTCTTACCAGTTTGTTTCCGGTATTTTATAGTTTAATACAATACAATTAAATATACCAAAATTTTCCTACATAATAATAATAATAATAATAATAATAATAATAATAATAATAATAATAATAATAATAATAATAATAATAATAATAATAATAATAATAAATTATTATTATTATTATTATTATTATTATTATTATTATTATTATTATTATTATTATTATTATTGATCGCAGGTAAACATGATGTACTGGACAGAACACTGATTATATGTCAAAACAAATGCTGACTAAACTAGCTTTTCTATACTATATAAAATTTTTACCGGTGTGGAGCTGTGATTTCGTTAAATTTTAGGCCCTGCACACAACACACTAAATTACACATATGCATGCTATATCACGTATGAACTAGGAAAGTACATATTAACACATATCATTATACATATTAATCCATATTATTACACAACTCAACTATCTTGTAAAATTCTCTCAGTTTATGTAGGGTATCTCTTATTATTTTCTGTCCCCAGTTTGACGTGTTCTCGGCGATCGTTGTAGATCGCCTAAGTGTAAAAATTGTCCTCCATATCACTAAAAGTTTGCGCTATTGCCAGTTCTTTCTGAATGTGATGGTTTTCTAATTGTGGTGGTTTCTGTATGGTCCGTGTCTACTTTTCTGGAATGGCCCGCGAGGCTTTGGCCTGCCAGCCCACCTATGCGTTTCCCTGGTTGAAATTTTTAGGATTATTCCAACACGAAGATGGATGCGCCGTGGTTCTTCTTATAACATATTGGGCATACAGATATTTTATTGCCTTTTACAAAAGTTTTGTTTTGCCTACCGCCATTGCTGTTATTCCTTGCACCCGCCTTTTGTTGTCCGTTTCCTTGACGATGTTTTCCTCCGTTATTACGCCTGAAATTAATCTTTATGGCATTCTGTGCTATCATTAATGATAATTCGGCCATTTGACTGGCTAGTTTGGTGAGGTCCGTGTGAGGAGATTGTGAGGGCGGGTTTTGACTTTGGTGAGAGTGCAGATTTGAAACTTCAGGTTGAGTGGAAGGTGACTGTGGAGGGGAAATATTCTGCAATGGATGTGCAAATAACAAGGAGCAGGTTGGGTGTGTTGTACTGTAGAAGTTGGCTGTTGTGCATAGGTTGGCATTAACGAACTAGGATTCGTTTGGTTATGAAAGTCATTTAAAGGAAATGTTGATAGGCCGTTAGATTGACCGATTAAAGAATGAATTGAATTGCCTGTGACAATTCCACGTAGTTCCTCTTTTGCATGAGGTCCTGAGCCTTTTCTAATGGAGTCGATCCTGTAACTGCTGTACTGTTTGGAATGATTCCAAAGCTATCTTCTGTAAAAAAAAAAAAAAAAAAAAAAAAAAAAAAAAAATCTTTGTAATCACAACGAAAGAAAATGGATCTTCTGTTCCTCCGAAGCCGCTGGCATTGGCTGTCTAATGACCCTTAATTTCCTTAGGAAATATGAGGTGACCGACTGATTTTCGTTCTGCTGTATTTCAAAAATTTCTAATTCTGCCTTATATGCTGGTAAATTTGGACGAGACAATGAAATTCATTTAGTTTTAAGTTGGTCGTAATTTATGTTTAAATTGATTTTGATTTTGTAATTGTAATACAAAATCGAGAGCTACATCCTGTAAATACATTGGCAATATTTCTTTCTTCTTTTCGGGGGTCCATGCCTGGAGTAAAGCCAAATGATCGAATAACATAAAAAATCGATCCGGGTCGTCTGTACTGTGACCTGAGTATCTAGTTAGATGGGGAATATTCACAGGTATTCGAGAGCCTGTCTCTGCCATATTACTATCGTTACTCTATACGTATTCTTTCCAGATCTAGTTGTCGGCATAAATGCCTGCCAGCCTAAAACGAATCAATTTACCGCTAATAGTAATGGGAGTGCTACAACAATACGGATATTATCTTTATATAATCCTGTTTCTATGATCACCAACACTAATACACTGCACTTTAAAAGTTTCTAAGTCCGTTTTTCCGTTAATAAAAATAGCGTCCAGTTGGAAAGTCCTTAAGAAATGTCTATTAAATAGACGCCGACGTATCTACAATGTAAAATTCTCTCAGTTTATGTAGGGTATCTGTCAATTGAGTAAGCGTCGTGAGAGGGTAAGGCTTTTGCTGGTTTGATCAACCTGTAGATTGATGCCTCTTGAGGCGTGCTGCTGACTTTTATCCTAAAATGTCGGCTACCTTCGGTGATCTCCGTTTTGCCGACTGTTGGCGGTGGTGGGCGACTCCTCTTCGGTACTGTCGTCTGCGTTGTAGTTGTTTATTGCAAACACGTGTAGTACACACATGGTTACAGCCTGATGTGAAGACATGCGAAACCTGTACACCGAACAAATCACTATTTTCACCACATCAAAAATCTGCTCTGCAACCTGAAAAGGGAACGGAATAATCAGAGCCAAGTAGCTCTTCTATTAACTAACTCATGGTTTTTCAATTACAGAATTAAATTAATGCCCAGGGAGGGACATGTTGAAACTATTAACTAAAAATGTTCCTTTCCTGAGGAGAGAAGAATTTCCATGAAAATCACTTAACCCATTTTCGTTGGAAGCTTTTGTCAAGTCAAGAATAAATTAGAGTCCCTGTACTAACTTTCACTGACATAATAGTAATTAATTCAACTACAAAGAAACCTAAACCTACCGCCATGTTAATAAAAAGAATTACATATACTACGTACACAGACAAAAACTGTATCAGGACAGGCCTATCCTAATCTAACAAGAAATTTTAGGAAATGGAGAGGATATCCTAAACGTCGAAACTTAGTTCAAGATCACTTAAAGCTGAAAAAATGATGCACTGCACTGTGAATCCTGTCCATCATTGTCTATGTTCACCAACATGGCGTCTGCAGATCACAATTCAATATTTTAGTTTTTTCTGGCTGTTTTCACTGCAGTTCAAGGCTCCTTTCCGTTTCCAACTAGTTTATTTACTATTTTAAACACATTATTACCTGTATTCTACTGCTTTCCCGTCAAAAACCCAAAACTTTTCAGGAGCGAAACTGACGTGGTCTTACTCTCAGATTGACCGAAGCAGAACTAAGAGAAGACGCGCCATAATACTACGGCATCAGAAATAGTTCCCAATCAGAGCAAGAAATTTTGGCGGCGGAAATTACAAAGCGAATGAAAAATAGTAAAAACTGGATGGAACCGGATTTTGGGAGGATATGGGCATCTCAGAGGAACAAAAGGGGTTTAAATTATTCTGACAAATATCAGATTGGTGGACAATCTCAGAAAATTCCGTCCAATTACTGACCTATGTTTTTGTATCGCATTAAGATGTATAATTTCAATAACCATCCATTTGAAATGCCCATAAAAAGAAATTTACAATGAAATAATATATAGATAAAGAAATTATTCCCCGAAATATAATTCTTCCTAGATTATTCCGAAGCTCCCACAATAATTTTGGTTTGAGTAAAGAACAAATGAATTTAATACACAGACCGAAAATTTTGTGTTGAAAAATTTAGAGTACGCGGTACGTTCGAAAAGTATTGGGTCCCCCCCAAACAAAAATTTCATAACCTTAATTGTAATGGCACAGTACAAAGTGACGACAATAATCAAAGAATATCTAAAAAACGTAGGGTTTTCGGGCTTCGTGCCCATTGAGACTTTTCATCAGGAAACCAAAATACACAACATACTGCAATACGAGCCAATTTAACGGAAACCGGATTTCCATAAGCTCTGAGAGGGTCCTTTATTTTTACGTATAAGTAAAGTATAGGAACAATAATTACGAATAAAGAATAAAGTTTCTGTACCCTGTTTTGTTTGTTTTTGTTTTTCATTTTAGTGTTCCTTTCAGCAGTGAGGCTGTATGTGATGTGAATCTACAGGTTAACGTGAATTCCTAACCACATGAGCTCCAGGGAATCGAACCCGGATCTCCCACGCCAAAGGCGCGTACCCTGACCACTTAGCCGGGTGGGAGCTCTTGTCTCCTATTTATAAGGTATATTGTATAATTGAGTTTCCCCACTGCAATATTATTAAACAATATTTATTCATATTTTTCGCATTTTGTCGTACGTGTTCGACAAAACGTAGGTCATAATGAAAGATCGACTTCTGCAAAGAGCATTGGATTCGTTTACGTTTAAGTCAAAGGCTGTCTGTGTATCATACTAGTGAGAGCAAAAATCCCTTCGAAAGCTGTATTATAGATTGATTTTTGTAATGTGATAAAATAGATAGAAACAATGATTGTACTCATTGCAGTCGTGTTAATCCGTAAGTCCGTGAAGCACGTCCATTTAGACAGCCTGCCCCCTAACATCTCCCGAATTTCACAAAGAAAAGTAGTCTCCAACATCTGTCCACGCAAAATTTTCGTTTATGCTTAAGAAGAGATATGTGCGAAGCTAGTTTAAGGGTTAGTCCCCACACCAACGCTGATTGGCACCAAAATGGTCTCAATCGTTAGTGCTTCGTTTGTGTACAAAAGGAAGTATGAAATATTGGCGTATCTAATTTAGGCGCCAACTTCCTTACCAATACCGATAGGCGCCAATATGGTTTCAATAGTTAATGAATCATTTGTGCAGTAAAAAATTTCGTTTGTGTATAAAAGGGAGTGCCTGATTTTGGCGTATCTCATTTTAGTACCACCTTCTGATTGGTGCCCTTGAATTTCGGTTAGGTTCTCGGCTCTTGCGTCTAGTCTAGAAGGACTGGGACGATTTGAACCAAACCTACGTATGCAGAGCGGGACAGGAGCTATATTACATAAAAAGTGTCATAATGAAACAAAACTCGCAGAACTTTCTCTCCATGAAGCGTTGAAAAATAACATTTTTTATTTTTATTTTTATTTATTTGGCGAAAGCAAAGAGGGCATATTCCGCCATGGGATGCAATGATTCGGTTCTTGGTTCTAGCATAGAAGGACTGGAACTTTCGAAATCAAACCTGTAAGATCAATAGCTTTCCGGATTACATCTTGAAACAAACTAATCACAACAATACGCTTATCAATTTACATATACAAGGGGACATAACCCATAAAACTTGTAAAAAGGGAACACAATTTGCTGAATTTACTCCCCATGATGCTCTGAAATATAAAATTTTAAAATGTATTCTTAATAATTAAAATGTATTCTTAAAACAATTTTAATCTTCAATAATTACTTAAAGATTTATAACTATATTGGGAGTATGGCATCTTAAATCTACCTGGGAGGAATATTTTCTATATTTCCAGAGCTTCAACCTAGAAAAGAGGGTTGTTTTTGTAATATATTTCTACATTCACATGTACTTTTCCTATTTGTGGGTTAACATTTAATAATGTTTAAAGTGAATTACATACATTGAAAATCCGTAGCCTACTTAATTTGTAAAAATCATGTATTTTTCTTCTCCTTTTAAATATTTTTCTTTCCTTATTTGGCGGGAGCAGGGGCGGCATATACTCCCGTGTAATGCCATGATTGTTCAATCGAACACATGTTACGAATTATTCCCCTGTCTCCTTGTATATACAAAATAGATTATTATTATTATTATTATTATTATTATTATTATTATTATTATTATTATTATTATTATTATTATTATTATTATTATTATTATTATTATTATTATTATTATTATTATTGTTGTTGTTGTTATTTAATTATAAGACGAAGAACTATGGGTTTTTCACGTTGGTTCCAGTCATCCCACTCATTCTATGCTAGACCCAAAAGCCGGATCATGGTATTACATGGGGGTATCTCTGCTCTCGCCAAATAGGAAAAGAGTAATTGAAATATGTTACTTGTAGTTCTTCATGAAATGCAAATTCATTATGATAAATTTTATGGATTGCACCTCCTCTCCTTTGTATGTAAATAGATAAGTTCATTTCTTTGGTTTTAATTGTAGGGCAGAGAGCTACGGTTATTGCAAATTTAGCTTCAATCGTCCCAATCCTTTCAGACCCAAAAGTCGAAAAACCTAACCGAAACCATTTTGGTGCCAATCGGTAGGTTTGGGAAAACTGATGGCCAAAAACAGACACGCAAACATCTCATACTCCATCTCATACATCTCATTTCGTACACAAACGAGATTTTTTTGTTATGCACAAAGGATGCACAAACAATTGAGACTATTTTGGCGTAATCGGTGGAGGTAGGGAGTTAGCACCTAAACTAGATACACCATTATCTCACATATCCTGTTGTGCAAGAAAGAAAATTTTACGTGCAGAAACGTGTACAAACGATGCACAAACGTTAGAAACCATTCTGGTGAAATTCGGAAGAGGTTGGATGGTTGTCTAAACGGTCTTATTAGTTTCAAGAAGTTAACAGATAGAAATCTTATGCGTCGTTAACACTTTCCTATAACAGTACTTTTGGCAAGGATGCACTATATAATTACATAAGTTTCATCAGTATTTTTCATAGACCCCGATGAGTGGAAGGTGAAGCTAAGCAAACCCAAAGAATAATGAACATTCTCAAATTAAGCAGCTTTTTGGGCAGGAATGATTCGTTTTATAATGTGTCATACGCAAAGATGATGTTCCAAGTTTAATCCCCTTTAATTCTCTTACAGGATTTCAAGATATGATAATCATATTTCAACAATTGTAACCCCATTTTTTTCCTACTTTTAAATGTTTTTCCTTCTACGAGAAATAAAAAATCACTTTATAATGCATTTTCAATTATTTTAAATGATAAGTTTAAATCTCAAATTTTATGTCTCTAAGCTAAGGGATTTAGATATATGGTCATCCTGTAGTAACAATTATAACTCTACTTTTTTCCTTCGCTTCTGAGGGGAAAGTATCGGAAAAAGGTGAAACAGGCTAAATTATTTTAAATGGAAACTGTATATCACAAATTCATGTTCCTACTCTTCAAAGATTTTAAATTAGGGACTATAACACTATTTTACTATATTACTATAATAATTGCCATCCCATTTGCTCCCTTCCCTTTTGAATTTTCAAAAATCCTTTCTTAGTTGGTACCTTACATCACAAATCCTATTCAATTTCAAAAAATCAAGCTTCTAGCTTAAATGGTTTGGCCAGAGCGTTGATTAGTCAATCAGAGTAAATAATGAGATACCCAAAGGCCACGTCCACCAAGGCAAGGCCAGCAGTCACACTGCCAAAGCAACGGGGCCTACATGGCTCCTATCAAACAGGAGACAGGTTGAAAGGCCTTTTCCGTTTAGACACATTCCTGTTAAATCGACAGATGAATCACCTTTGAACTTTTATGCTTTTCGCCTATTAAAACGTAACATCACAATACATTGAGACACAGCACTTGAGGGATTCTGGAAAATATGCAAGCTCAAATGTGCTAACCTGGATCTTAGGCTGTGCTGAATAGAAACCTTTTCCAGGGTCAACATATTGAACATGATTGGTGATACAAAAGGTGTTTTACAGCCTTGGTAAACGGGGTGACATTCACCACTGTAAAAACAAAGCGACCTTCTTCATATTATGATCATTTCTTGCTAAGAGACAGACAGAAAGTAACTTCATAAAAAAACCCTCTACTGTTAAGGAATTTTTTAAATTTCACTTTCAGTTTACTATTTGGTTATGGCATATTGGACAGTTTTCAAGATACTGTTATCCGAACGCATTCTTCGACTTAGCGTAGTAGGTTGAACCATACTGAGTCGAAGAATTCTTGGGGGCCGCGGTGGCTCAGTGGTAGAGCGTTCACCTCTGGTGCTAGGGGTCTCGGGTTCAAACCCTGCTCCCACCAAGTGAACTTTGTGGTGGACAAACACCGTGTGCGTGGGTTTTCTCGGGGTTCTCCCGTTTCCTCCCACTTTCTTCATTCCACCATTTCATTCATTACTCATTATCACCGTCTCCTTTAGCCTAACCGGCATAACCGTGGGACGTAAAACTCAAAATTTCATTTCATTTTTCATTTTTTCGAAGAATTCTTCTTTCATTTGAGTGCAAAGACATGGTGATTGCCATCTGATTTCTCTCCTTTATATGAGCATTGTGGAAGTTCCTCTTGATCTTAAAAACATTAAATAATACATGAATGAGATGTTACTACCAGAAAACTTTCCCGAGATTTCTAATAACTTCCCACTTTATAGCCCATAACTCGGAAATCAAAAGCCTGCACAACATAATATTTAATACGGTTATAGGGTAGTCCCAGAAGTACCTGACCTGACGTACAGGGGCAGTTGTTGTTTTAAAATTATTACTATAGTCGAAAGTACCAACCTTATAAAGCATAAGTTTGAAGACTTTACGTTGTTAAGTATTGTATGGTAGCCATCAATAGTCAACTCTCCAGTGAATTTTGTAAATATGTAGAAAGTAGGCCATGATACAATACGTTCATTTGCAAGATCTCAGTCCAACCAACATCAAAGCCGAGCCAGATTCTACTCTGAGGGAGTCTGCTCCTTCGTTTACAGCAATACAATATTGGGTGGCAGATTTTAATCATGGCCATACGAGCTGCAAAGACGAACATCGCAGAGGTCGACCAAATGAGGTGACTATGCCAAATGTGGTGAAGAAAATCCACAAAATGGTATCGGATGACCATCGACTGAAAGCGCATAAGCTAGCAGACATGGTACGCATTTCAAAAAGTGCTGCATATTGGCTGAAATTTTGGACATGAGAAAGCTGTACACGAGATGGGTTCCGCCTTTTGCTTATAATGGAACAAAAACAGCGTCGTGAAGATGTTTCAATCGAGTGTTTTGGCGATATTTCACAGCTATAAAGTCAAGTTTTGCATCAAATCATAAGTATTTGAAATATTATGGTGTATATAGTTTTGATTCTCGATATAAGAGACATCAAATATTGTTTTATTGTTTAGGAAATAAGAAAATATGCACCGAACTCAACCGATCTGAATCGAAGTTCGCATGGTGGTAGATCTTAACTTACTAGTCCCAAAAGTATCGGATCTAACAAACTAAAACAAACAATTTAGAAACTATAGTGTCCTGGAATATGAGGAGTCGTCTAAAATTTTACTGCAAGATACTAAAATCAGATGCAATAAAATAGCGTGAGTGGGCATACATAAATCACTTAATGAACTGCGAGATTATTTAAGGTTCTGTTTTAGGACGATTACTATTCTTTCCATTCATCACCAACCTGCTAGTGTATTGAAATATTCACAATTCTGATTCCAAGTTCCTTGAACATTGGGTTACTGCTTAAATATCGATCATTTTTTTCCGAAATTCATTGCGAAAGTACATTACTATGTAATCATCTTCCCATAACTTTCATGTGGTAGGAAAGTTTGAAATAGGAACATTCAATGTCCAAGTTAAAATAAATTCCTTGTTCTTTAACACAAGCTTTAAAGAATTGTTTAAAAAATAAACTTTTCTTCAGCATATAGAACAGCTGTTCCAGAAGTTGAATTTAGTATATTAAATCAACTTTATGATAAGATGACTTACTAATATAATGAATACTCGAGATAGATGTATTATACTTTCATCAGAATTTGATGTATAGGGTTTTTCCTGATGTGCAAAACTCATAGAGATAAAAGATGATGCGAAAAGAAGCAATTTAAGAATAGGAACGAGTGTTCGGAAATGCGTCGTTTTGGGGATAGGGGTCGCCGACAATTTGTCGCAATGATAGAAAAATGAACATAACTCGAGAAGGAAATGTCGGATTAAGGTCCAGTGAAAGGCAGTGTGCATTATTTTTACCTGCAGATTTCATTAATTTTCCAGATTTCATTAATTTTGCAGATTTCATTACCTGCAGATTTCATTATTTCGAACGTCTGCAACAAACATGCGACGAGAAATTGGTAATTGTGTTCATTATAAATTTTTCGGATAGTCATGATGCCACTAGCTTAATTATGAGCTGCACACAGTAGCGTGCTGTGAAAGAAAGAGCTACGTACGTGATAGTGGCTGTGCACATGGGAAGGATGGAGAGGGAGAGTGGGCAATCACAAAAGAAGGAATCCGAGGTGAGGAACTACTACTAGCATATGCGATAGTACAATAATTACACGGTAGGTGTGTGAAAGAAAGCCATAGCAGGACAGCCCCCGTAGACGAACACAAATGATTCTAGGCAGCTGGTTCGGTGCAGGACGTCCTATTCTCTCTGTGTGTGTGCAGGGAAGGTAAAATGGGACGACAAAGACAGATGGCTGCAAAATACTTTGGGTATCGTACAGAGAGAAGACGAATACGTTTGGCACACAGCACAGAACAAATTCATCAGCTGCACTGAATGTTTGCACTCATTGTGGATGGTAGGGATGCAATTCCTATTCATTTAGTACCTTCCACACAGTACTATGTGCCACACCCATGTCATGTGCTATGGCCCGAGTGCTTGTTGAAGGTGGCTTCTCCACACGTGCAAGCACCTCTTCTTCGAAGGTACGCGTCCTGGTACTTCTGTGTCTCCCGCAGTCGTGAAATTGTGGTCGCAACTGTCCCCTTTCCCGCAAACGCTGGAAAACACGCGAGAACATGGAACGCGTGGGATATCTTCTTTGCGGAAATCGTGCACGATATAACCTCTCAGCTTCAAGAATGTTTCCATACGTAAAAACCATATCTGCGAGCTCGTCAAACGCAGAACCCATTGGACTGAAAAGGTAATTCACACTAACTACAACCGGATTAACACGATACCAGTCTATCAACACTAACCAACTAAAAATACGCTTTATCAACCGCATTTGACGAAACACCTCACAGGCAACTGACAGCTGAAGCGGTAGACACGATAATCTTTCGAACTGAAGTAGAGAGGGCGTATTCGTGCTATCGTTGGTGTCGACTGGCATGCCGTCTACAGGCTCTTTACTCACTCTCCTTGTGTTTGTCTTGTTTCAAACAGAAAATGTGTTCACAGCTATTACGTGTAAGAGCATCACTTGCTTTTGTCGATACACGCAATAAATGTTGTCTGTAACTTTTGTGATACATTAACACAAATTCAAGTAGACCAACATGCAGCTAACCAGAATCATTTGTGTTTGTCTGTGCGGAGAGTTGGAGTGGGTCAGTGGCCGTGGGTCATGTAAGACATATTTGAGTATAGATCGGTTAATTGTGACTCATTTCGGTGACCCACGAGAACATTAGTGTTTCTATGACCCACGAATCACAACAGACTAACACTAACCAGAGAAATGACGCAACCCACAATGACCCATAACTCAGCACGACATCTGACCCACTCGTATATATTAAATTCGTGGGTCAGACTGGGTTAGTCGATTTATATTACGTGATGAGTCAGAGTGGATCGTGGATCACGGTGTGTGATGGGTCAGTGGGTCGTGGGTCACGTTTTTGTTATCCCACTCCATGTCTGCATGATACACTTACTACCGTCCTGTTACGGCTTTCTTTCACACTTCTACCGTGTAATTATTGTACTGTCGCATGTGCAAGTAGTAGTTCCTCACCTCGGATTCCTTCCTTTTTTTATTGCCCCCCCTCTCCATCCTTCCCATGTGCACAGCCACAATCACGTACGTACCTCTTTCTTTCACAGCATACTACTGTGTGCAGCTCATAATTAAGCTAGTGGCATCATGACTATCCGAAAAATTTATAATGAACACAATTACCAACTTTTCGTTGCATGTTTGTTGCAGATGTTCGAAATATCCTATATTTCTTTGAGGACTACCCTTGCGCCGCCCCTACTTTCAATCTATTCCAAAATTAATGAAATCTGCAGGTAAAAATAATACACACTGCCTTTCACCGGACCTTAATCCGACATTCCCTTCTCGAGTTATGTCCATTTTTGTACCATTGCGACAAATTGTCGGCGACTCCTATCTCCAAAACGATGCGTTTCCGGACACTCGTTCCCATCCTTAAATTGCTTCTTTTAGCATCATCTTTTATCGCTCTGAGTTTTCCACAGCATCACGGAAACACCCTACATATACACATATATATACAGGGTGTTTCAAAACAACACTGATAACGTTTGAAAGGTGACTACTAACACCAAAATAAAACAAAAAATATAGACCAACTTCGGTGCACCAATGGTAACTTTCGGAGTCATAGGCTGCCGAAAACATGAAAAACAGAACTTTAAAGGTCTATAGCTCGAAAACTATGAGACCTACCGTAGTCGGGTCAAGACTTCATTTAGGAACTAGTATGTTCCCTATCAAAATATTCATGTTTCAGAATCCTGCGATACTTCCCCAACATTTATTATATAGGTAGTTAGTGAGTATTTCAAATTATATGCCCGTAGCCAAACTCCCTCTATAAAAATTGTTGCTTAAGTACGTTAAGATTCTGAAACACGGATTTTTGGACAGCGCACATATTAGTTCCTAAGTGAAGTCTTGACCCGACTACGGCAGGTTCTATAGTTTCGGAGCTATGGATCTCTGAAGATCATTTTTTTTTTTCATGTTTTCGGCAGCCTATAACTCCGAAAGGAAGCATTTGTGCACCCAGGTTGGTCTGTACTTTTTGTCTTATTATGGTGTCAGGAATCACCTCCCAAACGTTGTCGGAGTTGTTTTGAAACACCCTGTATATATGATCATATACTAGAACAGTGTGCCTACTGATACTGGAAATACTTGAATTATACTGGAATTTAATTTTGACTCTGGAAATACTGGAAATAAACTGCTATTTTGATTCACATACTCGAAAAATCATGAAACTGTAATTTGTCAACAATACTTTTTTGTAATGACGTAAAAAAATCTATTTCATCACACACTTCTATACCTAGCACTCCATTTTCGACAACGACAAACACATTCAATGTTACCAGAACACAGAACAGTAACTGGAGACCACAGTTTAGCACTATAATTTTTTTTGAAAGAAAAAAGAAGTCCGTCTAAGTTCAATATCTTAGGCAAATCTTTTCGGAATTAGTGATAAAAAATTGAAATAAGAATATAATGCCAGCGAAGAAATATAAAGGGAAATAGAACGGATTTACTAAATAAACATAAAAACAAATCGCTGTCCATCACCATGTTTATACTACTTATTTTAAGTAAAAAATTTCATCCAGCTCTTGTACTGATGGGAAGGATTTTTTTATTGTTTTAATAGTCTTAGAAACAATTTTGTATTCATTGAGATTGTATATTTTTCCAAAGCAACAGTTGTATACATTTTGTAATTAACATTTAAAGTAATAGGTGGGGTGGAGGGCTGTGAGGGGAGTTGGAAGGCCCTTTAAAAATGTTTAAAAATCATTGTATTTCAAAAAATCAAGGTTAATTTATTAAAAATAAAATATTCTTTTGATGGTAGAACAATTATAAACTTGAGACTATCAAGAGTATGATTATTCCTAAAGAACTTTTAAAAAAATCATCGTATTGGCTACAGAAATTTTGCTGATAATTATACTGAATATACTGGAAATATACTGGCATTTTGAAAATGAAAATCAGTAGACACGGTGTAGAATTAAACTATAGTTTCACGAGTGTATTAGAAAGTATCAATGTATAAAAGCATAGAATGCACTACCACTAAGTATTAGAAAATTACAGAATTTTAGCAAAAGAAAGAACCATTAAAAGAAGTATCTGAAAATGACTCTGTCATGTTAGAGTATTATTACCAGAATCACGCAGTGGTGCTTATGAGATTGTACTGTTAGTGCGTCCGTAAGTCCGTTACTTCTCCCAATAGTCCCTCTTCTTGAACGAAAGCGAATTTTTCAATAAGTTTTTGCAATAGATAGCTAATGGTTATCTTGGCTTAATTCTTTAATGGAGTGAATCCGTTAACATCTAACAGGTGACGGTAATTTTAACAATAGCTATCAGTATCCCATTTGTTTTCCATGTCTTTATCCCATACCCCATGATTCTCTTTACTGTGTTTAGCAGAGCTATTATTATTGTTGTTATTCACCTGTGACTACTTATCATTCCATATACTTTTCATTAGATGCATGAGAATATGTCGAGCATTTAACTTTCGTCTAGTAATAAAATTTAAATTTTCTGAAAAAAGAGAACCATGAAAGGTAGAAACCATGTTTCTTCCTGAATTATTTGTAAGAATTATAAAATTACTGTCTTGTAACCATATGCATATTAACAAATTCAAAAATTAGCTTTGTTTGTAAGAGTAAAACTAGACTCATATTTTGCATCATGTTAGTGTTGGAAGATGACAAGACGGGAATTAAATAATCCATTTCATCACCAGTATCAGTTTTACGTAGTATTTCAGATCTGGAGCCGAGAAAGGATCATCTGTAGAAAACATACAATTTTCTTACTCGGTTCTGAAAATATACAACTTATTTTTAGAATTACACCATATTTAAAATCTGAACACTGTTTATTTGTAGTATCAACATTAATAATAGCAATATAAATATCAAATTTATAAGGAAAGTATTTCTGTGTTCAAAAAATAATACCATTTCGAAATGTTTTGTATAAAATATGTTGAAATGAAACATTTCGGGTGTGCATACAACAGAGGTCTGCAAGGGCCCGGCCCGGCCCGTGAATTTTCAATGTGACTCCCGATCCGAGTCCGAAATATGTTTTAGCCTTGAGGCGCGAGCCCGGCCCGAGCTCATGTGATAATCAAATGAGCCCGAAATAAGCTTGAATTACAGAAACTTAATAATTAACGCAAAATTATATTTTTATTTAATTAGAGGTTTACTTATGCATTTTAAAAGCTTACATGATTAAGAGGGAATAACGAAATAAAGGAAAGTCGTTTACAGTTACTAACAATATGAATTCTCTAAAAAAAAATGGTCATTTATATAAATTCCGTCTCCGTTAGCCTCGTTGCATAATTGTGGGACGTTAAGCTAAATATTTCATTTCATTTTATTCATATAAATTCTCATGAAATTGAAACATGAATACTTCAAATCTTTAAATCAAAATGTCAATGTGTGTTAATTCTTATGCAGATGGATGTGTACTGGACTTACTCAGATACTCCTCAAAGTCGATTGTTGTGAAGTAAAAGAATGGAATCCACGCTCTGTTGTTCTAATTTTCACTATCAGATAAGCTAAGCATATTTATTTATGCTACTTTTAGTTATTTTTCTCCACTAAACAGTTAACTTTACTCTCAATTCCACAATGATAATCAGATTTATTGTGTGGGTGTCTAAAGTTACAAATTTAGATGTGCTTTAAAAGTTCTCCAGAAAGAACAGTCCGATCGTTGTACAGTATAATTACAAAGTTAGGCCCGAAAAAGTGCGAGAAATATGGTTTATATATATATATATATATATATATATATATATATATATATATATATATATATATATATATATATATATATTTATATATATATATATTTATATATATATATATTTAAAAATTTACGGCCTGAACCGGGCCCGAGCTCGTGCAGACCTCTGCCAGACAATACTATACGTTAGTGCAGCGAGTGTCTTTCTTAGGATATATATAAATAAATTGAACTGAACTGAATTAGTTGCAATTTGATTTACTGGTGATATATTACTTACATAAAAGATTACATTCAAAGTGTACAGTAACCTTAATGTAATGGATATCATGTACATAAATTAATATTTTATCGTTTTTGCGTTTATTTTAGTTATTTAGTATTTTTTTTAATCGTTTGATCTTCCAGAACATGAATTTAAAGTTACTGGTACACTCCGCATCAAAAAAGTTCTGACAGCTAACGCCCTGCAGTTAGGCCACCCAATATAATCTTCTTATCCCATAATCGTGTCAGGTAAAGAGACTCCCATCTCTCCTCCTTTCTTCTCTCCTATACTAAAATTAGCTAACAACATGAGCGCAATTCTTATTTCAAACTACACATGAATTAGTTTCGATAAAATGAAATAACGAAACCGAGACGAAACAAGATTCATAGGTTGATGTAGGGAGAAACTGAAACACATAATGAAAAAAAGAAACCAATGGATGTCTATTACACAGAGATTCATAAATAAGGCAGAGAGAGAAAAGAAGAGAGAAGAAGAAAAAGGGAATGGAGAACAGATAAAACTGTAGAATTCAAACGTAGTAAGAAATGAACCTAACATTATAAAGTTCCGTTTCCAGAAATCCAACAGTAATATAGAAATAACGTTTGTTTTTACATATATTTTCAGAATTATTCGAATATATAGAGGATGCTTTAAACGTTCATTATGTCACTTTTATAATGAATAGCATACTCAATTTCAAGTAGAACTCTAGGTCTCGGATCCAGAATAATGTCAAAAGTTACACATGCTTTGTTTCCACGTCGTTCGATTGCAAATTCGGTAGTGTTCATTGGACGTACTGTTCCAAAATACATTCTAATATACTCAGTAGATAGCGTTAGTCATATCCTCCATTCCAGACTACTAATGCAAACTGAACAAAAAAGAAAAAAAGAAAGAAACGAAACAAAAATAAAAGAGAAAGAAACAAAGAGAAAGCAGAAGAGTAATATTTTACTATTAAATGTCTATCAGAAATACCCTATATTAAAAGTTCAAACTGTATCGTAATGAAAAGTTACAAATGTTGAAAAGGAAAAGTTTATATTCGTCACAGATATAGCATGTTTCAAATTTCAACGTGAATAAAACACATTGAATTATAGGATGGGAACAAATTTTGTGTCGAATTAGTATAAATAAAATTTTCTTTTCATATAACCAAACAGTTACCATTTTCTAGTCTTTTCCGAAGATTTATCTGTTCGAAACATCCAGCATTGATTTCATCTCTTCCGGATACAACGTAATTTGCACAGATAGAATGAACACGCTAAGAGCTCAAACGGATCATCGTGTCAGTCGGATGATGTTGGTTAGGTTATAGACAACCACTGGGACGAGGATTCAAATCCGTAGTGACCCGGTAATTCGACTCATATCCGGTAACCCAGAGGATATAAAAGAGAATTTACTTATTCCCTTGCGTTTAAACAGTATTTCTGTCAGAGATGACCAGGACTGGAGATGTTATCCCCAGAGCACGAAAAATACGACGCCGAAGTTAACAGTTAATTAGATTCTCCAGACCAGGTATATCGGGCTCTTGCTCCGTTTTAACTTTGGAACATGAAGTGCATGTGTGTGAGAGAGGGGAAGAAGTGAAAGATGCAAAGACAGGATAGGGAAACGTCAAGACAGAGTGAGAGAGAGGGGGCGAATATAAATATGAAACATACTTATCATTACAGTTTATGATATAGAACGCACACACTGTTTATTTGAATTATCGCCAGTGATGCCTTGTAAGTTCTCTATCAGAAGAAATCTCTGCAGCTATTATACTACCTGATTGGGAATCGAACCTAGATTTTCTATTTGAAAGTCTGGCACGTTACCACTACACTACCGATTTCCTTAGCCAAACTTTGCTTAACAAATGGTGTAGTGTTTCTTTCCAAGAACGATAACACGAAAAGTATATACTGCAGATCAATGATGTGTTTGGAATGTCCTGGTAATTCCCTTGCCCTTTCCCAACCAGCATTCGTAAATCGTCTCAATCATGATACAGGTATTTGCTTCCACATTCTTATGTATTGCTTGTCTAGTATGTTAAGTCGATTCTTCACAATCACTTTGTAAAAAGTTTAACTTTGGCTTGAACAGGATTTGAACTTACGCTCGATAACTCTATTATTCATAAGTCCATTACTTCACCCCTACACCATCAAGCCATCTGAAATTACAAGCCAAATATTACTTTAGCCCTGAATTTTGGAACGAACCAAAGTAGACAACGAAAATTGACTTATTCGACGGCCTAGAGAGAAATTAGTGCCCACTAATAAAGGAAAAACATACAATGCTGGAAAAATTATAGAAATAAAACATATTTTTCAGTAATTTCGTTGTGCAAGTTCAAAAGTACGTGAATAATAATAATAATAATAATAATAATAATAATAATAATAATAATAATAATAATAAATGTTCATACTTACAGTATAGTGGTCTATTATTATTATTATTATTATTATTATTATTATTATTATTATTATTATTATTATTATTATTATTATTATTATTATTAACATCAATTATCCGCTACGTTGGGTTAAATTGAGACAAAATAGTAATATGTTCCATTACTCAGTCACTGTTTTGGATTACTAAAACGCTCTTTGATATCGGTCATTTTCGATGTGTTTTATATATGTCCTCTCCACCTTATGTTGAGGGACCCGGCACCTGCAATGTCATTGTTCATCTCAGCGAGCCGGAAAACTATGAATTCGACACTGATATTGGTTATTTCGATCATTTTCATATGTATCTCCCTCGTCCAAGTTGAGGAGCTGAATTTGGATTTAAACAGCATCAGATGTGTCACTGTTAATCTCAGCGACTCCGAAAATTATAGATTCGCCACTTATACCGGTAATTTTCCGTTCATTTTTAAATGTCGCTCCCCCTCCCTATCTCTTAAGTTACACCAGGTTCGAACTTCATCTAGGTTGAAAATTTGATCGAAATTGATTTGGTGGTTCAAGAGTTCAGAAGTTTTATTTAGTTTTATATATCTCCCTCTCCCATTCCCCTCCCCAAGTTCTCCCGTGAAAGTGAAATGATAAAAATCACCTCCGGCCCGAACCTCAACTATGTTAAAAATTTGATCGTGATTGATCCTTTATTTCACGAGTTATCAAGTTTTATTTATTCTTTTTAACTCTCCCTCCCCTCAAACCCTAAGTTATATCGTCAAAGTAAATAAATAAATACCATCCTAGGCCCGAACTTCATCTGTGTTGAAAATTTAATCGAGATCGGTCAGGTGGTTCAAGAGTGATGAAGTCAGAAAAACAGTCACTTTTATTATCATTTTTTTAAAAAATATATATATCCCTCTCTCCGGCCCCTACATTGCACCGGTAAACTGAAAGGATAAGAATCGTCTCAGATCCGAACCTTATCTATGTTGAAAGTTTGGTAGAGATCGGTCTGGTGGTTCAAGAGTTATTACGTTTTATTCATTTTTATATATCTACCCTCCTTCCCTCCTCCCAACCCTAACTTTTACCGTTAAAATATCATGATAAAAAAGCTTCCCAGGCCCGAAGCTTATCAAGTTGAAAATTTGATCGAGATCGGTCGGGTTATTCAAGAGATTAGGAGTCACAAATATATTACTTTCAATATTATAATATATTATTATTATTATTATTATTATTATTATTATTTGCGTACTTTTGAACTTGCATGGTAAAATTACTGCAAAATATGTTTTATTTCTTTATATTTTCCTCGGTTGTATGTTTTTCCTTTATCAGTGGACACTAATTTCGCTTTAGGCTATCGAATAAATCAATTTCGTTGTGCACTTTGGTGCAAATAACGTTACAGAAAGATGCCGGTTCGTTCCAAAGATCAGGCCTAAAGTAAGTAATATTTGGCTTGTAATTTCAGATGGCGTGATAGTATTGTAGACCCAAAATTGGTAATTTTTATTTTATGTATAGTGATTTTCTTCTATAGGCTCAGCTAGTTGAGCCCATTTTGTATTTACCAAGAAGGTAATAATAAAACTGATAGTGTAGGGGTAAAGTAATGGGCTTATGAATAATAGAGTTATCGAGCGTAAGTTCAAATCCTGTTCAAGGCAAAGTTAAACTTTTTATAAAGTGATTGTAAAGAATCGGCTTATCATACTAGACAAGCAATACATAAGAATGTGGAAGCAAATACCTGTATCATGATTGAGACGATTTACGAATGCTGGTTGGGAAAGGGCAAGGGAATTACCAGGACATTCCAAACACATCATTGATCTGCAGTATATACTTTTCGTGTTATACTTCTCAGAAAGAAACACTACACCATTTGTTAAACAAAGCTTGACTAAAGAAATCGGTAGTGTAGTGGTAACGTACCAAACTTCCAACTAGAAAATCTAGGTTCGATTCCCAATCAGGTAGTATGTTTTTTCGCATAAAATAATGGCTGCAAAGATTTATCTTCTGATGGAGAACTTACAAGGCATCACTGGCGATAATTCAAATAAACAGTGTGTGCGTTCTATATCATAAACTGTAATGATAAGTATGTTTCTTATTTATATTCGTCCCCCTCTCTCTCACTCTGTCTTGACGTTTCCCTATCCTGTCTTTGCATCTTTCACTTCTTCCCCTCTCTCACACACACGCACTTCACGTTCCAAAGTTAAAACGGAGCAAGAGCCTGATATACCTGGTCTGGAGAATCTAAATAACTGTTAACTTCGGTGTCGTGTTTTTCTTGCTCTGGGAATAACATCTCCAGTCCTGGTCATCTCTGACAGAAATACTGTTTAAACGCAAGGGAATAAGTAAATTCTCTTTTATATCCTCTGGGTTACAGGGTATGACTCGAATTACCGGGTCACTACGGATTTGAATCCTCGACCCAGTAGTTGTCTATAACCTAACCAACATCATCCGACTGACACGATGATCCGTTTGAGCTCTTAGCGTGTTCATTCTATCTGTGCAAATTACGTTGTATCCGGAAGAGATGAAATCAATGCTGGATGTTTGGAACAGATAAATCTTCAGAAAAGACTAGAAAATGGTAACTGTTTGGTTATTTGAAAAGAAAATTTTATTTATACTAATTCGACACAAAATTTGTTCCCATCCTATAATTCAATGTGTTTTTTTTTACGTTGAAATTTGAAACATGCTGTATCTGTGACGAATATAAACTTTTCCTTTTCAACATTTGTAACTTTTTATTACGATACAGTTTGAACTTTTAATATAGGGTATTTCTGATAGACATTTAATAGTAAAATATTACTCTTCTGCTTTCTCTTTGTTTCTTTCTCTTTTATTTTTGTTTCGTTTCTTTCTTTTTTCTTTTTTGTTCAGTTTGCATTAGTAGTCTGGGATGGAGGATATGACTAACGCTATCTACTAAGTATATTACAATGTATTTTGGAACAGTACGTCCAAGGAACACTACCGAATTTGCAATCGAACGACGTGGAAACAAAGCATGTGTGTTAATTTTTCACATTATCCCAGATGTGTCTCGGAGATCTACAGTTCTACTTGAAATTGAGAATGCTATCCATTATGAAAGTGACATAATGAATGTTTAAAGCATCCTCTATGTATTCGAATAGTTCTGAAAATATATGTAAAAACAAACGTTATTTCTATATTACTGTTGGATTTCTGGAAACGGAACTTTATAATGTTAGGTTCCTCTCTTACTACGTTTGAATTCCATAGTTTTATCTGTTCTCCCTTTTCTTTTTCTACTTCTCTCCTCTTCTCTCTCTCTGCCTCATTTATGAATCTCTGTGTAATAGACATCCATTGATTTCTTTTTTTCATTGCGTGTGTTTTAGTTTCTCCCTACATCAACTTATGAATCTTGTTTCGTCTCGGTTTTGTTATTTCATTTTATCGAAACTAATACATGTGTAGTTTGAAATAAAAATTTCGCTCATGTTGTTAGCTAATTTTAGTATAGGAGAGAAGAAAGGAGGAGAGAGGGGGGTCTCTTTACCTGACACGATTATGGGATAAGAAGGTGTGTATTGGGTGGCCTAACTGCAGGTCGTTAGCTGTCGCAATTTTTTTGATGCGGAGTGTACAATAATATGGTTGTATTGTGCGGTATTCAGAGCACAATACAACGTGCTCTGAAGGTTATAGTGTACAAAATTTCAATTCCTGTTTCTACATACTTAGTGCATATGTACATGTTTAAAAATGTTAAGTTTGAATACTTTAATTGTCTTATTCCATAGGGTGATTTCATAGTACAAGTTCAAGCTGAGGATGGGGATAAAGGAAATCCACGGCAAATCCGGTATGGTTTAGTTTCAGAAGGAAATCCCTTTATGCCTTTCTTCCACATAGATGACAGATCAGGTAAGAAAATAAACTTTCATTTTTCCATTTTCTAAAGTAGTTAATCTTTGTCACTTTACTTATGTGGAAAGCAAGTATCCTTTTAAGTAAAGGTAGTCAATTGTTCGGTACTAGTTTAGCAGACGATCATCTTATGGTGGAGGTTTGTTGTATAATGCTCAGATATTATTATTAGCTTAATATTCAGATAACATTCAGATAAAAAGTGATGAATCATTGCTTGTGAATCTCAGTTTTATTCTGCTTCAGGAACAAACGAAACCACATGTTGCTAGTATCAGCTGTGACACTATATTCTCACTTAGCTGGAAAACGCCAATATAACCCCATATTCGCCGGAATTGCATTGTCAGATTACCACTTTTTCCATTCGTTACTTATCCATAGAGATAATAGTTCCGAAACCTGTATGAGGTGATCCACTCACTACAAACTGACAACTTCTTTGATTAAGGTTCCGCTGAATAATTTAATAAAATCTAAATGCTATGGATTTTAGTGTATTTTATTTGGTGTAAGGGATTTTTTACGGTAAATTATTTCAAAGCTAGAATTGAAAAGCTGATCCAAATAAACATTATGTAGTAACATAGTGTACGGTAAAAAAGGTTTGTTTTCTTTTTAAAAAAATCCACCGAAATTGACGGGCTTTAGAAAGTTACGCCATCTATTATAACGCAATTTATTCCATATTTCTGTCGACTTTGGGATTTCAAATACTGTGGTGTTTGAACGTTTATCTACGAAAGAAATTTGTATATTTTATATACAGATTAGGTATTAATTATGTTAGTTACTTCTTCCGATTACTGTATAGATAGATATCGTAGTTCTCATGAAGATTCGAGTCCAAAATACATTTTCTGCTATACATTCAAATTTCCATGGCACTTGAAGTTACCTCGAGGGAAATATATTGTATATAAAAACTAATTTATTTTATGTAAAAAACAAAGGCTATAGTAGTTTCACAGAGGAAATACAAATTGATGTGCGAAATTAGTTCTTGACTGGAAGTCTAGAGATAAGAAACGACCTAGGAAATGTCTCCTGACAAATTACGTGACGAAATAAAGAAGCACTGCAGAATAATTTGGAAAAATATTACTTAGGATCGATTGTTATTAAAATAGAGTCGGAAAGAGTTCTAGGGATGGAATGACAATTGCTGTATATGATTATACGTAACTCCACCGCAAAGCTTCGGGAGGTGTATTTTGTACAATTTAAAACAAGAAAAAAAAGTCGAAGTGAACATACAGCTAAAGCAACTATGCTTTCTGGCAGGATCATTCGAAAATTTGCTGAACACCTTCTTCTAAGTGCAATACCTGCAGAATGAATAGATATCTTGATATCCGGTCAAAAGAATGTAAACAAAAAAGCCATATCCAACGAAAACTATGGTCGAACGGAATGGAGCAGCGCGAACTGCACAAGAGGGAAGGAGGGATCCACATAAAGGAGCTGATTCACCAAGTGAAAATGGGAAAATATGGACGTAAAATAACGTTGTTACGCAGCGAGAAAAGAATTGTATGTGTTGTACGTAAAATCGTGTGTTACATTTGTAAATCCTGTAGTTTTTCGACTTAACGTACAGCAAACATATAACTGAAAACGCATGTTTTATAATACGGTACTTTCTGTATAAGTGTTCCATTTGTACGTACTTTCCGTATGAAACAATATAGGCGGTCAGAATCTCACATACAAATGCAAGTATGTAACATATAGCTGACGAAGGTAACATACACATATGTATGTAATATAAGGAAGACTTAGATATCAGACATCCTGCAACGGCATGATGTAACATCTAGAGGCAGTGCCTATGTAGTATACAGATAACGTATGCTCCATACTGATTTCTGTAGTAAGAAAGAGGATTTCTTATATTTGTACAATACAGGTGTATACCGCTGTCCGGAGAACAGATTTTTCTCAGTACGTTTGGCATACGTACTCAATGATCAACGGGAAATAGGAAATAGAGTTTCCTCCCTGCAGTGTCAGGGAGAAAATCAAATCATACTCTATACCATAAAAGGGGTGGTTTGTTGGTTTGAGAATAGTCTTTATCCTTGTTAGGGATAGCGATGTCCGAAACAAATAAAATGGTGGAAAGGGGAGTGTGTTAAGTTTAGTTATTTGAAGCTCACTTTATGCATGATATGGTCATCGGAACTACAAATACGGTTAAAAGGAGCATCCAAAGCACTATGCACCTCTACAAGGGATCAAACCCGGGCACTCTTGGCTACAACGCTACCGCTGCGCTACTAGTGCGGCACAAAATAATAGGAAGGGAAGAGAAAATGTTTCGCCTATATTCTTTAACGAGGTAATGGAAATGTGTAATTCTACCTCAGCATTCTTTATGTATCTTCCTGGTATAGTCTGTGCATGCTGAAATGTACTATGCAAATATCGGAATGGGAATATTGTTCGACAAATTCTGTAGTGCCACCAGATTAACAGTGTTCCCAACTCAGCACAAAGTTGCATTGTTTCAAATGGCACTTCGCCAGGTTGTTCAAATCTACATGTTAAACGAAAACTTACAATATTATATTTGTTATTCAGTTTTGCAAACAAAGGGCGCTACAGTTTCAAAACATGCATATTTTTGTGTAATCAATAGTAGTAACATTGCAAGTGAGACAGACGTGCCAATGTGCATTCATAATACTTTTGTGTCTAAAAGTGTTGTTGTAATGCTATAGAAGCAAGGTAAATTAAAACTTGTTTTTAAAAGCTCCCACGAAAGTGACCTTTTAAGCAATATATCGAATTTACATTTTTTCATGTCTTCAGAATAGTCTGAGATATCAAATTCCTGTAAAGTGCATAAAACGAGAAAATTTAAATTCTTTTGGTAAATTCCTTATAATAATGTTGCTACTGTATGTGTTTTCCCTTACCGTTATGCAACCCAACCGACTTCCTCTGCCGAGAGTGTTGCATATCCTCCAGTTACTTTTCAGGAAGAAACCAAAATACCTACTATCCTCAATTCAGAGATGAGTGCTTATGTTTAACCGGCATCACCAGATTTTGTCGATATTACGCAACTATTTCGATTTGCCAAATTCCGACCCTCGTTTGCATGTAAGTGTTTAAATTCAAAAAATATATTTGAGTACCAACGTGGCTCTTGTGTAGATTTTGAATGGAAGAGTCAAAAAAAAATCGTCTAACTCCATTTACCTTTTGTTATACTTGCTCTTTTGTTACGAGACATTTACAAATGTTTACTATGGCTCACCTTAGATTGTACCACTGTATTTCACGCGTACAATAGTCTCTTGGTTCCGCAGGAAGGTTATTTTTCACACACTTATATATGCAGCTGTCTCTCGTAAAGCATACTTGCATATCACTCACAATATTGTTTACTATAGTTTACTATGCTATGCTTGTAATACACACATACACACACGCATATATACATATACTCATGTTTGAAGTAAAATTTCATTTTCTCAGGAGTTCGCAAGATTTATGCACGGTCCACTTACACGTAATAATTCCTGTCAGCTTGCAAAAACTGCAAGCTAGTTGAAATTACTTTTTCTGCTTTTATCTCCATGTATTACACGTTCAAGAATGTACTGTAATTTGATAAAATTATTAGATATTTTCTTCATATCTTTGTTAATGGTTAAAATTTCTGAAATATGTTTTACCTCGCTTTTATACTAAATATTTACGCGTCTCCAGGAAAGTTGTTGTTTTCGTGCTTAACCTACCTAAGTACAACCGATCTTGTTCTCTGTATTTGCACGGAGCGAGAAGCATGCATCCACCCACACTTGCTTGTACTTATATTCCACATGCAGCATCATAATTTCCAGTGAATCCTGTGCTGGTGCTTACTAATCACATGACTGCCTATGATTATGTCAGTATTTTCGGGGACTATGTGCATCATTGTTTCCGGGCAACGATGCATATTTCTGGATGATAATGTGCCCATTCACAAAGCTGAAGCTGTTGTGGCGTGATTTGAGAAACATCGGATGAAGTTGGACAGCTCCCATGGACCACCCCATTCCCGGCCTTGAACGTAAGTTGAACATTAGTGTTTCGTTTTGGAGACATGAATCCAGCTCAAATTTTCGTCTGCATTCTCCCTTACGGAATAGAATAATGTGCTGCATGCTGCGAAATGGTATAATATTTCACTTACTGTTACTTACAACCTCTATGACTTTATTCCACATCCCGTCAGAGCAGTTCTAAGGGCGAAAGATAGTCCACTGGCACATTAATCTAGTAAGTTCACTTTTGTAAAGATATTTGTTCAATGAAATTGATAAACATGTGTATATAGCTAAATACAATACTGTTTCCTAATACGAGATTTGGCACAATACCCAGATATACGCTATACCGTGTGGATCAATAGTGTGGAAATACTCGAATAGAAGTGAGTCATGGGAATACGAAAATATGACAACAGAGAATATGACTGGATAGACGAGGACCTCCGTAAACATCTTAAAAGCCATCATATTGGATTGAGGATTAGTTTTGCTGTATCCGTATTCTTAACGAAATTATGATTTTTTTAGTGTCATTGTTTCCTTCAAGATGTTGATGAGAAGTTGAAATAGGTATCTATTTGAGGTATATACCTGACAAGTCCTAAGTAGATCTCTCGAAAACGAAAGAAGTTATGCTGAAAAACTAAAAGGAAAATTCGAAACTCGAAAAATGTCGATTTTTTTTTATTTTGGGCTCAAATTTGACAGGGAGATTCAACACTCAGATAAAAAGAAATATCATCAGGATAAACTATGGTACAACCATATTTGGCATAGAAAAGATCATCCCGATATCTTAATTATTGTTTATACAGGAGAGGATTAAGTAAGTGTCACTACCGTTAGTGACACTTTGGCCAGCCTGCCTTGAAAGGGTTAATTGAAATATTCAATATATCTTATCCTCCCTTGACATAAGATCTTTATTTATAGTTAGAACGTAGACTTTAAAATTAAGAAAAAACAAAATGAAAGTGAAAAAACGTTTAGAAGATGAAAATACATGTATATTTGTTCAAGATATAGGAACAAATGTGAGAACGTAACTCCTTGTGCCGCCATCTTTAGACACCATTTTGAAAGCGAAGCCAGCGTGGAATCGATGGGGACTTTTCGTATGTTTTAAGGTTTAGTTTGAAATACCGATACTGAGAAATTCAGCTTTCATTTAATTAGTCCGATATCGAAGTATATCTTTCCTGGGCTAGTTCCTGAGGGGCCCAAATAGACTTTGAGGGGCAAAAAACCCTCCACCCTCCCAGTATCGGCGGTCATGTCCCTGTCATCACACTTTTATTTTATTTTGAAACGTAAGTTAACATAAGAAGTGATGTAGCTTTCTGATTTGAATGAGATGTAATTTTGCAGAATAGAAAGTGGATTACAACCACACAACCTTCTTCAGCTTTCATGTTAATTTTCTTCCTTGGTTGCTGTAGCTGTTCCGTTCCTTTGCGTGATAAAGATTATTGTTACTCTCAGTGGGCGAAAAGTATGACCTCACTCGTGGAAAAGATGGCCTTTCTGATCGGAAGTTATGATATAGAGTTTACAGCAGTGACTCAGAAGGAAGTAGGCGAAGCAAAATTATTCAAAGTCTCGTGATTTCACCTTCTCTTTCTTTCTATAACATATTCACACGTATAGAGTGGTAACTTTTCTAATGTCGTTAATCATACGAGGATTATATGTACGTAAACAACGATAAAGAAAATCTAAAGTTAGCTCCGTACTTTCCAGTTTCTTTCTTTCTTTTTTCTTTTTTTCTTTTTTTTTTTTAGTGTAGAGTATTATGTGGAATCAAATGATTACATAATCTACGTGGGAAGGATATGTTAAAGCAATGTAACAGTATGCAGAATAATTTGTTTATACATATATTCTGTTACGTAGGGCCGAATATATGAGTGGTGCGGGGTTCAATCCCCCACTGAAGAATTTGAATGTCTGTCAGTACGAGTGTTCATTCGATTTTTGTGTAGGAATTAATTTTAAAATTACTTTGTGTGTGTGCTGTGAGTTTTGCCAATAAATATAATCCATTTAACTACATGATACAATTTTAAAATTGTGACTGATAACACAGGGCTGCAAATGAAAATAATCTAAAAGTTCATTTCGTTTCGATAGGTGAATTTAATATTTCTTAACTCGCTGATTCCAAAACTAAAGTCCGTTTTTTCTCATCACCCTAGGTTTTTCCGCAAATTGACTTTGAAAATCCAACCCAATAGCACAAAATTTGTATGTATATACCTAGGTATTATATATGGGAACAGAAATACGAAGGAAATATAAAGATATCTGTACTGAAATGTAAATCTGAATGAATATAAATACATTCACTTACAAAAATATATATAAAACCCTACATTAGATAAATATGTAAAACAAACAAATACTTTTCAATTGTTTTTCAAACGCTCTTTTCTGTAATTTTTGGCGAGTTTCTTATGTTTTTATTCCACCGCTTGTCTGTTTATGCTCCAGCAATAGTCCGTCATCATGCTAACACTCTACCTACCCTGGTATCTATGCTCCATATCTCTCATATCCTAGTAAAATCTCTCAGCTTCAGCTTGCTTCTCACTTACTTGATCAAGATTTTTCGGAATGTAATCCAGATGTCAATGCGAGACATGTATCATAATACTTATGTGCCACCCAAGTTCTTGAAATTTCAACAACATAGTTTCTACAATGTTCTTATAATCTGGACTTCTGTAGTTACCGAGAAAATTCTGTTACACTTTTGAATGCCACCCAGGCCTCTGTCTCAGTTGGATTCATTTTTGCTTAAAAATCTCTGTTTTCCATAAGTTTTCTTATATCGTGGCCAATAAATATGCTTTCTTTCACTTTTCCATAGGACAAGGATGGAAATGTATTATATATAAACCAAAAAATGAAGAGAAGCATCTTGTGATACACTGTAAGGCTAGTTACAGGAAGGAGTAATTCCTTAAAAACCAAACCTTTTTTTTTTTTTTTTTTTGTACAATAGAAACGTGTAGAAAAGTGAGGCTTGTATTATTTCGTGTAATTCTAAACACGCTCTAACAAGTACAAATATGAATAAAAACTAGAGATTCTTTTTTCAAATCACTGTGTTTAATCTCATAATTTGTGTGTTTTAAAAAGTTAAGAGTATATAAACTGTAAATAAATTCTGAAGAGAAGTCCCTGAAAGATAAAGAACACTTTCGATGTTACCTACGAACTTTGTCACAACTTTGATGCATGTTTGAAAATGCTCTTTTTTATTGCATTATTAGTGCATATTAATGCATATTTTAACATATTTAACAGCATAGTTGAATGCATATTTCATGAATTTTAAGTGCATAAAAATCCAATGTCTACTCATGATACAACTTGTTCCCCTTACTTCGTTTTATCTCTTACCGAAGAAAGGGCGCAACCCCTTAAACGGGTAAATGTAAATTTAAAAAAAAATATCGATACGCGCTTCGTGTTGACTTATTTCGATGCTTTTTAAGAGTTGAATAAAATTAAATGTGTATATATATCTTGGATTTCTCACATGCACTTAGTATATGCCAAATAACTTGTAAACTAATTAACGTAGAAGGACCATTCCTTCTTCGTTTAACTTCTAATATTATAGGCAATTGTAACAAGTTATTATCACTTTTCTTCGAGTAACAATTTTTGAATGACTTTAGGATAAATTGAAAAATTGGGATTCGTATTATGGGACATATTCACATATTCTTTACATTGTCTCATGCAACTTAACAGAGTAGAAATGTGAAAAAAAGTGCTCGAATAAAAGTTGCTGGAAATTTCATAAGCTTTAAAATGATGTATATATTGTCACTACATACAATGTCAGAGATGCACAATGAAGCTTGAAACGTCATCGGACTGCGAACAATTTCTGTAGACATATATGAGTGAATCATTTAACATGAAGAAAAATATATTTAGTGATTTGACACTGCTTTTCATTGCAATTTTCGGTAAGTATCAACAGGTTTGGAAGCCCGGCTAGTTTAATAAATAATTCGTAAACAGTGGCGTCCGCACCGGGTGCGCAAGACCCCTGAAAGTAGATTTTCGCACTATCTTTCTGTATGTATGTGTCCATTGAAATTAGTGTTTTAGATAAACGTTTTAAAAAGAAGATGAAATCTATTGAAATATGTTTTACTGATGCTGTTATACTGCAAAGAAACCCAGTTGCGGGTTTTCTGCCTTCTTGAATAAATAGTCCTAGTCCAGTGCAGTTACGACAAAAATCGATCAAACTTAAAGATTTTTTTAAAAAAGATTAAACATGTTAGAGTATGTTCTATGTATTGATATTATACAAAAAGAGCCCCAAAACTCTAACTGTTGGTTTTCCATAATTTTTGCAGCCAATTATATGAGCAATATATGAGGTTTATCACAAAACACTATGGTAAATAATGCATTGTGTTTGATGGTTATGATGGTCGACCTAGCGTAAAAGATATAGAATACTGGACATACGAGTAAACAAAGAAACCATGAATACGCGTAATCGTTGAGGATTGCATCCTTGTTCGTTTATCTCAACAGGAATTCCTTTCTAACACAAAAAACAAATCCGAATTGATATCACTTAAGACGAAATATCTCTAGAAATCTGGTTGTACCAACATCAATCACCTGGAGATGCAGGCACATTAGTCGTGTTAATCGCAACAAATTTTACAAAATCTGACTCGTCAGTAATAGTGGGAGAAGATTCAGATATTTTGGTTCTGATGATAGCACTCGCAACAGCTGAGACTTACATGTTTATTCCTGGCTCGAAGCCACCACATAAGAGATACAGCAGTACCAAACTTCAGAGAGCATTGAAAGATATGGTGACTAACTCACATACACGGAGACATGTATAACTCACGTACACGTATCCATGTATGAAGTTTCTTTAAATATGTACATAGAAGTTTTTATTGCGCACCATGTTCATATATTTTACTATGTCTTATCCCTTTCCACCCTGCACCCACATTATCAAAATCCTGGTGCCACCTATGAGACGGATAAAGGGATGAAAAAAAACACATTAATCAACACCGGGAGGAAGTAGACATCTATTTGAGGGTATGCTTATCATGACTACCATCTTGAAGTGGGTCATCTTGTATCTCGCTCAACTTTTTTAAATAGGAAGTGGGTCATGTAATATACCAAATTGGGCTAGAATTTTACGAGAAATGCAATAATGAAATCTATGTTTCCATAAGTTTATATTCGTAAGACATAATAAAATACACACTAATATGAATTTGAGTTCTTAACAACTATCTTTTGGAAAATAATTCAAGTCAGGAAAACTTAATACACGCTAGGAGAGCATCGTAGGGACTACTTATGAAAGATATAATCAGCTTGAAATGGTTATCAAATACAGAAAAAATGAAATGGTGAAGACACGATCACAAACCTTAAGAAACTGATGGAAGATAATGACATATTTTCCATTGGATTATTCGAGTTAGAAGACAAACCTCATAAACAGCCACCTACTCAGTACGCACTAGTATACACTCGGTTTTCCTGACTTGATTTTTAAAAAATACATCTACGGGATTTTCCGCAGGAAAGGGCAAAGTAGAGGCTACTCTCTGGTTTTGATTTGAGTTTAGTTTAACGTCCCGTTCAGCAGCGAGGTTATATGAGACGTGGGCCTACTGATTAACTTGGAATACGAAACACATGATCTCCCACCGGGAATCGAACCCGGGTCTCCCACCCCGAAAGGGCCACGGTGGCTCACCTCTGGTGCTTGAGTCCCGGGCTCGATCCCAGCCCCCGTCAAGTGAACTTTGTGGTGGATAAACACCATGTGCGTAAGTTTTCTCAGGGTTCTTCCGTTTCCTCCCACTTTCTTCATTCCACCATTTCATTCATTACTCATTATCACCGTCTCCTTTAGCCTAACCGGCATAACCTTGGGACGTAAAACTCAAAGATTTGTTCCCACCCCAAAATCGCGTACGCTTTGTAAAGGATATGCAAAGAAGTCGCACTGAGGCTGATTTATTTGGTACCATCTCGGTATTCGCGGTAGTATCACATGACATAATCAGTAAGAACGCCAGAAACTTTTACTTAGTGGGGTGTTCAAAATAAAAGAGGGTGTACACCTAGAATAATGATGTTCAGTTTTACACAAACTCAAAGAAAACAATACCTTTATGTTCAGGGGCAGTGGTGGATCTAGGTCAGGGCCGGGGGGCCTAGGCTCCCCAGTTTTTTGAGTGACAAAAATAATTTAAGCTATTGTTTATATATTTTTTAAGATTTATAGTAAACTCATGATATACTTATCATAGTCTGTGTTCTGGCTGCCCCCCTAGCTTTTACTTTCTAGATCCGCCACTGGTCAGGGGTGTGTGTAAGGAAATTTGGGGGAGTTTTAGAGGTGTACAGAATACTCCCTGGACATATCTATTTTTACAACAGAAGTTGTAAACGTAAAAAATAAATAAACTATTGCCGTATTAAATTCATACTCTCCCTTGTGGAGTCTATAGATGTATCTGTATTGCAGATGTTGTTGTGTGTACTTGACAACCGAGAGTAGCAGACCCATCTTAACGGTACCATAGCCACTTGGCCGGGGGGCTCGCAAGTATTCAGGGCCCCGCGAGCAGGATTGAATCTATAATTACATACAGTATATTAGCAGCCAGATTTAGTCATAGGTACAACAACACACTTGTTTGCTCTGGGGCCTAATATGCTGTTAACACGGCACTGGAAAGTAGAGTAGACGGCACTATCGCAGGGCCCTCTTAAGCGCGGGGCTTAAGGCCAGCCTTGTACATATTGATACTTATTTTCATTGTGTAAAAGGACACATTTTAAACTTGTTTGTTAGAATCAACAAACAGTCTCCAGCTAGTGGAAAGTAGAGGAAAATTTAAGTTATTATGCAAATCCAACACATTACAACAGTACGGAAGAGATTCTTGTACGGTACAAAGTAGGGTGAAATAGAGATGCAAAAAAGCCGGCTTTTTTGAATCGATGGTTTTTTCACATAAAAAGCCGGCTTTTTTGGGAAAAAAACGAGAATTTTGGAAATTTTGGCTTTTTTCATTTTCATGATTTTTCTATCTAAATAACTTTCTTATAGTATATTCTATAGTTAGATAAGAATTCCATGACCTAAATGCCATATTTCACTCTGAAATTCACCATCAAGATGGATGGAGCACATGTTTTACGAATTAAAGCTGACATGAAGAATGTAGTATTTGAGGGCAATTTTAGTGGCTATTTAACTTTATTTTAACTTTTGAGTTATCGACATTTTATTTTCTTCTCTAGATCATTTTAGTTTGTCATCCGTATTTCATTTCTACGTATTTCATAGTACTCTAGCTTCTAGCGCAAAAGTTAAACTTACGTTTTTCTATATATCCGTCAAAGCGTACTTTTTCAATATATTCGTCAAACCATACTTCCACATTTCTGTTATACTGTAGCTGTGCAGTGATTTAGCAATAATTTTCCGGATACAAACTTGAATACCAATTAAACAAATAATCAGTAGCGGATTTAGAAAAGTACTTTGGGAGGGTTTTCTCTTATTGTTTCATTTTCTAAAAAGTCCTAATTTTATTTGGGAGGTGCTTGAAGTTTATGAGTACAGGCGTAACTATTATTTCGTTTCGTTTATATGTTTAGCAATAATCTTCCGGATACAACCTTGAAGATCATTTTATACTGAAAATCAGTGGCGAATTTAGAAAAGTATTTTGGGAGGGTTTTTTCTTACTACTGTTTAGTTTTTCTAAACAATCGTAATTTTTACTTGACGGGAGCTTAAAATTTATGAGTAAAGGCATAACTAATAGATATTTCGTTTTTTTTTTTTTTTAGACATTCTGCACCTTTGAGGAACAGGCTTCAGTCCGAAAGACCGACCCCCTAACTTTCGCAAAACCGTCACTGCTGGCAATTAGCAATAACAACGATTTAAGAACGATAAGAAAGGAATTCAGCCAACTCACAGTACACGCACTATTTCTACTTCATAAATGGAATAAAGAAAAGCTTTGTCAGAATGGTCGAATGCTGGGTTGAATCCCAGACTTCCCGATAGAAGCGCAAAAGCTAACCACTCAGTCATGTTTGTTGTGAAGTTGTATTTAGCTTAACTTAAATATATTCCGTAGTCCTTTTTTGGGGGGAGGTTCCATAATGATATGTTGAATCCCTCTTGTTAAAAATTCAGAAAACTTGAGTATTGGGTAAACCGTGATGGCGGTTATAAAAAACTTAACTGTAGAATTTCAAGAATATACATAACCAAAAGTTCTAGATCTGCAGCCTTTAAGTGTATCATATAAATCTAAGTATTTCTCTTATGTTTATTTTATTTTTATTTTGTTTCAAAAAGAGGGTATGGAATATTTTGAACTAAAAATACTACATACAATTTTGCTAGTTATTTGTATATTTGTTTTAAAAGAAGTGTTTACTTTTAAGGGTTGGCTCGTTAACACCAGCTGTTTTTTTTTTCTTTTTAATAACTGGTTTAAACCAAAAAATTAAAAAGAACGAAAAATGCGAATCGTGTGAACTTCATGGTGACGTTTCCACATATCAGACCATCTGCATTAGTTTTATTTAATTTTCACCTTTTAATCAAGGTGTCCCATGTTCAATTTTCGGTCGAACCACAACCCTTCTTTCATGTGTAAACAAATGGCGGTTCGGATGTCACTTTAAGCGAAAGTCTTCTCCTTGATAACCTCGGTATTACGTAAGGATGTTAAGCCTAAACATACGAAACGAAACCAAATTATATATTTCTGCATGCCTGAATGCCTGTTGTTTTATAAAGAAGCTAAGGTTGCTTAAATATATTGATAGAAATTGGCAAAATTTATCGATTGCCTACGTAGCTTCCAACATCAGCTTTGATTGGACTTTCAATATCTACATACTAAATTTGTAATTTAATACCTCAGTTTTAACGTACTGATTATGATACGTTGACCTTGAAATTTTACATGCAAAGGAATAACAGTATTTTCCCGTTATTGTTTTACATTTAAAGTAATGACGGGATTTTCCCGATGGCTGGGGTTGGAGTTTCTCAATTTAAGAAATTTACTGACCGGATTTGTTTAAGCTTATGGGACTCCAGCATAACTCCATTGTTACATAATAACACCAAGGCGAAACAAACTTATTTCTGTAAATATGTAATATAAATACATAAAGCAAAATATCTAAGTAAAAACACCTACCCAAAAAAAGCTGGTTTAAACTCCCCCCAAAAAAGGGTTTTAGGCATTTTCAAAACCAACCATGTTTCTTGTCAACTCTGCATACTTTAGTATATAGGAGGTTAAACAATTTTTATTATATACATTGGTTAATCCTTTGGAATTCATAATGTAAATATGTTGAAGTAAAATTGTTTGAAATATCTTTTCGAAACTCATGGTTTATTTTCGAGGTTTTATATTATTATCGGCATTAACCACTAATTAAATAACTTTTTGTGTTATAGAGAAGCGAAACAAAGTCTGCTTTATCAATTTAAAGCAGAATTTTGAAAAAAGCCCAAAATTTCCCAAGCAAAAAAGCGAAGCAGAAAAAAAACGAGTTTTTTTTTCAAAAATGCCGGTTTTTTTTTCAAGCCCTTGCATCTCTAGGGTGAAAATTGTCTTTCTCTGTCTGTACCAGGCAAATGTCGTTCCAGATGCCAGAAGGTTCCTTTAGTGAAACCTAGAATTAAGAACTTTTGCTCTGACTTCTTCGACAGATTTCAGTCCGGAACCAAATCATTAAGAACATTTTGTGAAAAAATATAGGCTGAGATGAACCACTACGCGGTTCAAAGTTGTTCTCTTCTAGGTAACTTTTCTGGCATGGCGAACTAAAATCACTAACTCACTCTAGCAGTAAGGAAGGTTTTGGCCCAAATATCAAATAGCAGAAACTTGCAGCAGATTTGCAATTCAAGTCTGGTAAACTTGCAGCAGACTTGTGATGCAAGTCTGCAAGTTTGATGCAAGTTTAATGCAAACTTCCTAGTTGACGCTCTTCGAACTTGCTGTGCACTTGCAGTTTAAGTGGAAACTTACAGTAGACTTGCTGTGCAAGTGTATGGTAAATTTGCAAAGCAAGTTTCTGCAAGGGGTTTACTTGCACAGCAATAAGTCTACTGCAAATTTCCATTTGAACTGCAAGTGCACAGCAAGTCGGCAGTAAGTTAGTGCAGGTTTGACGCAAGTCTCTGCAAGGATACCACTTGCAGTGGAAGTCTACAGCAAGTTTGTGGACAAATCACGTTTAAAATATAAATTATATCTACATACTGGATACCTCCGTAATTATCTTAATTATCTACTTGTTTTAATGCTTTACCCACTTCGCACCTACTACAAATGGCGGCCTGGCGGGGAGATTTCTAAGATTAGACTTTTGTGCCACCTCTTGGTAGAAACTAGAACTGACACACTTGCTACAAAGTTGCAGCAAGCCTCCGATGCAAGTAAAATCTAGCAAGTGAAAATCAAATTACCACATTTGCGGGTAACTTTTTCAAAACGCCTGCAGCAGGTTAAAATGCACGGAAAGTCTAGCAAATTAAAATCAAATATAGTGAAAGACTTGCTTCAAACCAACATGCTATTAGGGGGGATAGGAATATCTGGACCGTGACCCACAGGCCCTATTGCTGAATAAATATTTAGGTAAACTACCTTCTTTTTATTTCTAGCATTGAGGCCAGCAGTTTCACATCCGCAAAAGTAACAATCGTCAGTATGATTCTTCGGTCCCTACAAACCATAGGAATTCCAAACGGCATAGACACCTGTGTATCCGTATTCCAGTTTCTCAAAGATTCAACAAAAGAACAACGCACTTTATTTGAAGCCTGTAGTTTTGATTGATCAAGTTTTATATGTAAATAAGCGTAATATGCTTTTTATACAAATTTCGTAGAGCATTGTCGTTGTCTCTTAGGAACAAATTCACCGCAAATATAACAAAATACTGTATTCACAACCACGACGTGAAATTTCTTCTTTGTCTACAGCACAGGAGAACTTTATCACAGAAGAACAAATCCTACTAAAATGTTACGCAAGTTGATTTGAGGACTAGCTCAGGAGAGTAATGCTCCCGGAAGTAGGAACAAAAAACAGTTCTGATTGGTTGGCATTATTCATTTCTTGCCACATTGTATTCAAATAGCATAATTCAAACGATTGCTGCTGTCGGTCTTCGTGACCGAGTGGGCTAGAGCTATATGCTAGTATCGAATTTCGCTTTTGGCGTAAGTTCAAACCCGGCTCAAAGATTTTTTTTTTTTACATTTTTATAACACTTTTTAAATTCAAATAAGATTAAAATAATACTCAAAGAAGTGATTTACTTGCTGATTTGCTCGTACATAAACTAAAAAAATCAATCTATGACCTACAAAAGAATTTATACGAGAGATTGTCCGGGACATAGTTATATACGTTATACAATTTGACTTGTAGATAGAAATAAATGTCAATTATATGAATCAAATTTATAACTAATTTGCTTTCCTCATACCTACATCAGCTGTATAATTGCTTACAGACGATTTGCTGCTATCCAGAGAGAGCTTGATGAACTATAGAGCAAACAGATACTATTAGGTTCGGGCATAATTAGTGAATTGCTGGTAATTCTAGAGTGATAGGAAAAACTAATGCCAGATTCTGAATGAGCGACCTCAAAAACATGTAATCCTCGTCAAATTTTCAAAACAATAATAATTATGCGGACCAGTGTAATCAAACGTGCCAGTTTTCAGCTCTGTGTGCTATAAAAACAATGATAATAATAACCCGTACTCACGAGCGAACGTAATTGTGTAGTTATTTCTTTAAATAACTCGGAGTTTAATGTCATTATTTTGTGCTTCTATAAATTATGAAAAGCTTATACATAAATTGAGTTTATATAAATAGTTTTCACTTAAATTATTATAAAATATTTTAGAAGTTTGATTATATTTATTATCATTATTTCAATATTTTTCTGTATCTTTCCTTTGACAAATATTGCTAAACAGATTCGATATATGTTCACCGTTTTTGAGTTTTTTTTTTTTTTTTTTGAATTGTACATCATTGTGTTTCAGTAACCTCTGTTCCCTTGATGGTCTTTCACGTATCTCATGAGAAGTCTCCCACTTTGAGTACCACTGGCCGATTGGATCGTTAAAAAAGTATAATACGAGATGTTGAAATTTATCTTACAAGTACCGAAGCTGACGAACTGATTGAAAAATTAAAAATCGGTGACTCTACTGCAAAGAGGGCGCATATAAGATGCGTCTGTTGAACATCTCGAATACAAAAGATGATTCATAAACATTTTTCGGGATATTATAATAATGTATTAACTATTCCATCTTGAACAGTTATCTTGAACAATATCATCGCCATCCAAGAGAAAATGCAACATAATGGGAAGTGCCCAGTCTTCAAGGCGATTGTGACAGCAGATTCCATATATAAGTCCGTTTAGAACATTTAGGGAACACTTCTTCCTGTGTAGATATGTTATATACCCCAAGCACCCTACGGCCACCGGCCTGTACAATTGTACCATGCACTATTACTCCAGCTAGGGATACCAGATCTAACATTTCTTTCCCGTAAGTTTTACATTTTACTGGTACAGCCACCAGCAAAATGATCTCTCCTTAAGTGCTCTAATTCTGTTACTTGGGGTCCAGGTCATTTGCAGTTGTGAGAACGCCTGAACACATGCAACCCAATTTACACGAAACTTTTCACGGCACTGACAGCAGTTGGTAACCCTGATCCAGGTGTTTATGCAAGAAAAATTTTGAAATAGGTGACTAATAAAACAGTTCTACATTCTAAGATGAATCTCTGTATTTCGTATCGTCTTGTCCAATGAATATCATCTATTATTCTCAATATTGCTGTGTATGTAATGTATTATTTCGTTATATACTGTATATTCGGAGAAATAAAAGTACTAACCACGCATGAATCAGAAAATGCTTGAAAGTAGATGAAAATATCAAATCTAGAACAACTGCTGGAAATAAGTTTGTAAATGATTGCCTCCATTGACAGGCCTTCTCCAATTCTTCCCATTCCAACATCTTTTTCATTCTGGAGAGGAGATCTTGCTTGTCCTCAGAGTATGCATTGAAATTGATATTGAAACATTAGAAAAAGTTTAAACCCGGGTCCGCCGAATAGAAGTTCAATGCGCTAGCCACTTAACTACCGCGTCACTTCATCTTACACCCAAACTATTAGCTAGTTAAATTGTTGCTTGTGACTATTCACAAGATACTAATGATCGTATAAGGAGACGTTCTTTATGTGAGTGTCACAATGACTTGCTCGAGATTTCCTTCATAAACTCAAAAACAAGCTATACAGACCTTCGTCTATGAGGAAAATATCACGAAACGTTCTTCAAGTTGAGGCTACCTCATCGTTTTTAACGATGGTCCCGATTTAAATTACATATTCTTACTCTCCTTAACTTGTAATTTCCAAAGAAGAAAAGACGGAAGACATTATTTTCGCATTCTTTGAATTGTATCAACACGGGTAAAAATAAAATTCTAGTTAGTTTATTTTCTTATCTTTTTGTGAGGAATTTGTAGTAGACCGGTAAAGCATAGAACTTGTATGGCAGAGACCTGGAATCGAATCCCGTCGTAGCAATTATATTTTCTTTACTGGAAGGTATTGATTACGTAATTTGTATTGTAATTCTACTATTCCTTTATTATTATTATTATTATTATTATTATTATTATTGGAAAGTCAATATTTGGCTATATATTTTATATTTTATGAAGTCTTTGATTGAATTTCAAATCTTTTGTTGATAATGGACGTATCTGAAATGGAGAATTGCTGAAAACATTAATATTTTTAGCAGTAGAAACTTATAAGGAATTGCTGGGAAACAGTATCATTTGTGTTTGATCAGTCGTCTTTTTTAGCCATAATAACGATATGCCTTACATATCGATATTCATCAATCGTTCGCTACGTTCCCAGACAGTATGAATCAAGGTTGATACGCCTGATGTCATCTTGTAGTTGTGTTTCGCAGTTCACTTTTCTGTTGCGAGTGGACTGAAGAAAGTCGTCTCAACACTAAGACCGAGAGAAATTGAATATTTTCGATGTCACCTTAACTTGGAAGTATCGATATTACAAACGATAAAAATTTCCTTTAATTACCCAACGGGAATTGAACCCAGGAATGTAAAATTAACGGTTATCTCACTACTCAAAGACATCGCTGTTAATTAATGGGGGAAAACTTGGTGTGATGTGTCTTCAGCAAATTGCACACTATTACTATTTCAACGTTGTAAATAATAAAATAGAAAGTGTTATGTAGAAACAATGGCAATGAGAATTGAAATCTAAATTGTCGAAGTAAATTTGTTGAAAATGAGTGATAGAAGTAGTATTAGTGATGTTGCTGCAGCATTTAGATATAAGGGAGTTTGATGCCCTGCTTGAGTATCGAGACCAAATGTTATGCTAAACTACAGTTTACATATATCTCTTCGGAATTGAAATGAAATGAAATATTTAAGTTTTACCGTCTCACGATTATGCCGGCTAGGATAAAGGACACGGTTATATATATCTCTTCGGGTATTTCTTTATAATTATATTCTTTCACTAGCCATTAATATACCTTGCAGATTGTCGAATTGGATATTTTATCCAGTCTATTAGATATTGGGGAAATCAAAATCTCTAACAGGTGGCCCGCGAAGACGAGGTGTGTGGCCCACGCACTCAAATGTACCTTTTATACATATTTTCTGTTTATTACGTATTTTGTATTGAAGTTTTATTTTTGTGAAATGTAGAAAAAGAAAACATAATTAAACAACCTGAAACTCAAGCTACGTCATGCCGAACACGTTGGTGGACCAGCGATGAGGAACTAGCGACCTCTCGGCAAAAATTGGATGTCCCCAACAACATCCGCTGTGGCCCCACTTCCGTTTTGAAAATTATACCACCAGCGTTCCACTAGCTGCAAAGGTGCGATGAAACACCAATAAACCACAACATTACTCCCCCAAAATATGTTAAATTGCCTATATACGTGATTTGTTTACATTAAAGTGAGTCTAAAAACACTAAAAGCAGTACCCGGAGTGAGCGCGAGCCATCAACCTTACGATCAGTAGGCGTGTGCTCTTCCAACTTCGCCACGGAGGCGATGAAGCAGACGTCGCATGTAGAAGAATAAATCGTTTTCTTTTTAATTTGGCCAATCAGAGTGCTCCTTAATGTAAACAACCTGAAACTCAAGCCATTGACTTTTACAATCAAAGAAAACCTAAAATAGTTTTAAAATAAATAATATTTGTATTAATGATGTGCATTATGAGAAAAATGTTAAAACAAGGATATTTTTAAATTTGAGACTTTTCCATATAAATTCCAACAGATTAAAGTTTTAAATGCATATTAACTTTTAAAATCGAGACAACTACTGAACCTCAGATTTTGGTATTTAACTTTTAAAAAAGGTTGACACGTTTTTACGATAGGTTTTTTTGGAAGGACACTGCTTTCATTCTTTTAATTGTTGCCTGCAACATGACACGCAACTGCTCAAGTGGCCCGACAGGTTCAAAACCGCTGGTTGTATAATATTCAAAACGGAAGTGAGGTCATAGCGGATCGTCGCATATATGGGGGCATCCAATTTTTGTCAAGAGGTCGTTAGATGCCATCACTGGTCCTCCGACGCCTTCGGCACGGGGTAGCTTGACTTTTGGGTTGTTTACATTATAAGTTTTCTTTTTCTACATTTTACAAAAACAAAACTTCCATACAATATAACGTAATAAACAGAAAATATGTATAAAAAGTACGCTTGACTGCGCGGGCCACACACCACGACTTCGCGGCCAACTGTTAGAGATTTTGATTTCCCCAATATCGAATAGACTGAATAAAATGTTCAACTCGACAATCTGCAATTGTATATTTATGGCTCATGCAGTGGCGGCGGTTGGACGATAAAAGTGGGGGGGCAATACATGATCTCAATATTTGTATATCAGTGTTAGTTTTCCTGGTTTCTTCTAACATTTTGTTTGACGAAAGGTTGTATAACTATTAGGATACTCTCTTTTCTAGTTAAAATACCGTATATCGTGTTTCATATTTTTTTAAGTAAATTGGTAAGAGCAACGCAAGTAGATACTAGCCCTTTTTACTCTTAAACAACGAAGGTGTAAGAACAGATTTGATTCCTTGCTTAAGAACATTTTAAAATTCTGTCTGGAAAATTGATCAGATTAGGGGCCTATTTAATAACAAATTTGCAAAACAAATACACAGAAAAAATAATATTAATCGAATAGTAATGAAAAATGAGGCTTGTTTTGCAAAAGTTACATTGAAACCGGGGATTAATGAACAAATTATATTTCTAATTCCACACATGCTATTAAATGTATGTTATTACTCTTAGAAAGATAGTAAATAAGAAGCATATGCTGTGGCATTTAAAGAAGTACTTTTGCAGCTTCCCGAAGCATGTTCGTTGCATGTACAGTTTTCACTTTCTTTGAATACGTCCATCAAAACTCAACAATACTTGGAATCACTCCAGTTATACAAAATAATCCTAAAACCTAGAATTATGTTGAATTCACTAAATTTAATTGTATATACAAAATTGTATATGTACACCCCTAAACTCGTATATTACACTCCAAACATTGCAGCGCCTTTGACGTGGGAAACCCGGGTTCGATTCCTGGCGGGAGCTCATGTGGTTCGTATTCCACGTTAATCAGTAGGTCCTCGTCTCATATAGCCTCACTGCTGAATGAGATGTTTAAAAAATCAAATCAAAATATTCCTTAGTATTAGAAAGATGAAAAGACATTTTTAGGAACTTTCGATTTTTGTGCAATTAAAGAATAACTTGTGATTCACAAGTTGTGAAGGGCTTCTTTTTGGTACGAAATGTCTCAATTTGTACCAAAGCGGCTGACTAACATATTGGTCCCTTGTAAGAAGAATGAAAATACACTCGAATTATGGCGCTCCAATAGGTTAATATTTGGGCCATTTTTCGTGGCAATTAAAACGCAATTCCTGTAGTTTTCTTAACTGAACCGGAAGACAACCAATAAGTACTCACGGGACGGAAAATATTTTATGGCACAATTGTTATTCTATACATACAAAAACTTAATATTTCCAAATGAAACTATATACATTAATGGATCATTTCAAAAAAATGGGGGGCAACTGTCCCCCTTTGCCCCCCCCTAATCGCCGCCCATGGGCTCATGAAAGAATATAATTATAGAGAAGTACTCGAAGAGATACATTTAAACTGTAGTTTAGCATAATATTTGGCCTCGATGCTTAAGCAGGTCGTTAAACTTCTTCATATCTAAATGCTGCAACAACATTCATTTTCAACAATTTACTCTGAAAATTTATATTTCAATTCTCTTGACTATTATTTCTACATAACACTTTCTATTATATTATGACGGAAACAACATTTTTACAACATTGGAATAGTAAAAGTGTACAATATGCTGAATTCACACCACACCAAGTTTTCCCCCATTAATTAACAGCGATGTCTTAGAGTAGTGAGATAACAGTTGGTTTCGCATTCCTGGGTTCGATTCCCGTTGGGTAATTAAAGGAAATTTTTATTATTTGTAATATCGATACTTCCAAGGTAAGGTGACATCGAAAATATTCAATTTCTCTCGGTCATAGTGTTGAGACGACTTTCTTCAGTCCACTCGCAACAGAAAAGTGAGCTGCGAAACACAACTACATGATGGCATCAGGCGTATCAACCTTGATTCATACTGTCTGGGAACGTAGCGAACGATTGATGAATATCGATATGTAAGGCATATCGTTATTATGGCTAAAAAAGACGACTGATCAAACACAAACGTTACTGTTTCCCAGCAATTCCTTATAAGTGTCTACTACTTCTTCTACTACTGCTAAAATATTAATGTTTTCAGCAATTCCCCATTTCAGATACGTTCCACATCAACAAAAGACTTGAAATTCAATCAAAAACTTCATAAAATATAAAATATGTAGCCATGTGTTGACTTTCCAATAATAATAATAATAATAATAATAATAATAATAATAATAATAATAATAATAATAATAATAATAATAATAATAATAATAATAATAATAATAATAATAAAGGAATAACAGAATTACAATACAAATTTTGTAAACAATAACTTCCAATAAAGAAAAATAATTGCCACGACGAGATTCGAACTCGTGTCTCTGCCATACGAATTTCATGCTTTGCCGTTCTACTAAAAATCCTTCATACAAAGATAAGAAAATAAACTAGTAGTTACGGAAGATAGAAAATGAGCTTTCTATTTCTACACGTGTTGATACAATTCAAAGAATGCGAAAAATAATGTCTTCCGTCTTTTCTTCTTTGAGAAAAAATATTAATATAAATCGGGACCGTCGTTAAAAACAATAAAGTAGCCTCAACTTGAAGAACGGTTCGTAAGATTTTCTTCATTGATGAAAGCCCATACAACTTGCTTTTGAGTTAAAGAAGGAAACCTCGAGTAAGTCATTGTTACACTCACATAAGGAAAGTCTCCTTACTTGCAACGATTTTAACTAGCTAATAGTTTTGGCCGGAATTGAAGTGACGTGGTAGGTAAGTGGTTAACGCATTGAATTTCTATTCGGCGGAACGGGGTTCAAATTTTTCGAATGTTTCAATATCAATTTCAATCCGTACTCCGTGTGATAAACAAGATCTTCTCTCCAGAAAGAAAGAGATGTTGGAATGGGAAGAATTGGAGAAGGTCTGTCAATGAAGGCAATCATTTACAAACTTATTTCAGCAGTTGTTCTAGATTTGATATTTTCATCTACTTTCAAGCATTTTATGATTCATGCGTGGTCAGAATTTTCACTTCTCTGAACATATAGTATATAACGAAATAATACATTAAATACACAGCAATATTGAGGATAATATATGGTGTTCATTGGACAACACGCTCTGTACCATAGAGATTCACCTCAGAATGGAGAACTTCATCTACTCATAATTTTACTTGCATAAAGACCTGACTCACTGCTACCAACTGCTGTCAGTGCCGAGAAAAGTTACATGTAAGTTGGGTTGCATCTGTTCAGGCGTTTTACAAACTGCGAATAATCTGAACCCCAAGTCATAAAATTAGAGCATTCCGGGGAGAAAATACTTATGTTGGTGGCTTACGTTCTCCGTTCTACGTTTTTATTTGACCGTAAAAATATATCTTCCGTCTACTAATATATTAAATAAATTATAATATTGGACACTAAAAGAGAAAATACAATAGATTGCGTTTTAATCTCCTATCTAACCAGCATCCCAAACTTATGGCTAAGAATAATTGATTTTGCAACTTACCCTTTGTCTGTAAACACTCTTTCGATCATATTGCAGATTCTATCGATTGTGATATAGTGAAGTCGAATCAGATGCTACCATGGACTACTAAAAGCAGAACTCCAAGTGGTTGTGAATTTCGATATGTCCTGCAATGATTTTTCTAATGAATATAGATGGTATAGACTTTTAAGATATTCTACCTTCATTAAAATACAGTTAAAAGGCATCTAAAGTTTGTATAATATACTTGGTTCTGTTTTATGTTGCCATTATTTTTAGTGAAACTGAGTCAGTTTCCAATTAAGATCATTGCACGTTACCATGCAACCCGTTACCATGGGTTTCAGCCAAACACAAAAATCATCCATGGAATGGAATAAAAATCGCAACTCGTCTGGCCAGCAAATATTTTTCCAGTCTCGTGTAGTGATATAAAATATATGTATTTTTATTTCAGTGGGTAAATAGTCATGTATTTACCCGAAATTGGTATTTTAGTCGTTGTCTCTTTTTCAGTTATCGATTTTCCTCGATAAGCGAATTTCCTCCTCGCTTATTTGCGTCTCCGCCAACAGGAGAAATACATAAAAACTAAACCTTTCTAGTAGTTGGAATTTGATATATATCAAGCAAGTAACGTAGTATTGATTGCCAAGGTACCAATATTCATCTTCCCTCTATTACCCCTAGCGGAAAGAAACTGACCATTTTGGTCCTATGAATTCTTCAGTAAGTAACGCCTGACGGCGTCCAATTATTATATAGCTGATCGTTAGGGTGCCAATGGAATACCAAACTAACCTTCGAGTTATTCACTATACAAACAAAAACCTTTACAATTTCTTATTGTATATACTATTTGTAGATCAGATATTGCTTCTTTAAGAATAAGCTTTAAGTAGTACGGTTTGTTTCAGTAAGCAAATACAATTCCCACCATGTTCATCTACTAATATACAATGTTAATATATTTCGATAGGCCTAATTGTTTGAACAGGAAAATATGGTCATGTCAGAAGCGCAGAAACTAGACGTTATGTGTGATTGTGGTGCAAAAGATACACCATAAAATCCATTGCGGTGGTGTCATATTGTTTCAAAGACATTTTAGCACTATTGCCTAATGGACTGTGTTTTCGTTACAAAAGCACAATCCACCACCCTTAAGACAAAAAATTAAATTTTCCCATATACACAGTCTCTCATAAACTGCAAATAGAATAAATAACGCATATCGGAGATGAACATTCAATATTGAATAAAGGAACACAACACAATGGAACCTAAGCTGACATACTCAACCAAGGCGTGCATTGTGCTTGCTAGGCACCAGCGGCACAAATCTGTCTTCAACATTTGGGGGACGGGTAAGACTGTTCCCATAATCTTTCTTTTTTTAAGCGACGTTCAAATTATATATGAAGTTGGAAAGCAGTGCTATGGAGGATCAGGGGAACACAGTTGTTTTCAACATTGGAAGGCGGGCAGATTTTAGGCTTATTCTGGGGAGATATCAATTTCATCTCACTTTCCCTTGTGGTAATCATCACATTTCTCCGCAAACACTCATTTGAAATCGGATTATTGGAGGGGACAGCCCCACCAGTTCCAACATTGGAGGGAACATGTCCCCTCATCCCCCGGGATTTGCGCCAGTGCTAGGCACATGTTCCGTCAATTTTGCACTGGAAAAGAAAGCATAACTTACAGGAAGTTAACATATTACGTTCCACGTCTTTGCTTTCGTGATATCTTTCCCTTTAAAATAATAATAATAATAATAATACTAATAATAATAATAATAATAATAACGTTTGTGTTCTATTAATACTAGTACTCTCAAACAGGTCGGGTCGTGTCAGTTCGAGTCGGGTTACGGGTCGGGTCGGGTCAACTTGAGTCGGGTTGTCGGGTCGGGTCAATCGGGTCAGCTCGGGTCGGGTCAATCGGGTCAGCTCGGATTGGGTTGTCGGGTCGGGTCAGTCGGGTCAGTTCACTTTGGTCAACTGAGTTTAGGTTGAGCTTAAACTCGGCTGGAGTCGAAAGCTGCTGTTTTTCACTAGCTGCCTAATTAAAAATATAAATTTTCAATTGACTTTATAGAAACCATACATCTATTTTGAACACTTGCAGCTAGTGTTTTTATGGTAAATGCTTATTTTTGTACTTGTGTGTACTTTAATTTTTAAATGTGGAAGATTGATTTTACCAATCGACTGTAACATTAATATCTACGCCAATATGGAGTCTGGATTTAGAACAAAACTAGAAGTTGTTTAAGCAAGGCCAACAAAAAAGATTGGATATGGATGACCAAGCTCAAGCAGGGCCGCGGTGGTTCAGTGGTAGAGAATTCATCTCTGGTGCATGGTGTCCATGGTTCGATCCCAGCTTGTGCTAAGTGGGCTTTGTGGTGGAGAAACGCAGTGTAGTGGGTTTTCTCGAGGTTCTCCTGTTTCCTCCCACTTTCTTCATTTCACCATTGCATTCATTCCTCATAGTCACCATATCCCTTAGCCTCGGTGCAGAATCGAGGGACCTTAAACTGAATATTTTATTTTATTTCACCAAGCCCAAGAACATCGATACAAGAATAAGATAAAGATTGGATATGCAATACGAAGTGCATAGTAATCTTGCTCTTGGCCTTGTTTTGGTGATCACCAAGTAGCGATGAGCATATTTTCTTGCTTTCCGTATAGTACGAAAGACCATAATCAAAATCACACTTGGTCTTCATTTTTACCGATGAGGCGAGCATTCTTGGCTCTTGTATAGCATGAAAGACCACCAAGACAAGAAATGCAGGACCAAGACTTGACTGTGCAACACAAAGAATAAGACGCAGTATTGATGACCAAGAACCAGGGTGCGAATTGCTTGAATTTCATTTGTTGGGCTGAAAGTGATGAAATAAAATTAGTACTTTATAATTAATTATCATACTGTATTTTTAAATTTTAAATTACAAAATTCATATTATGTATCTTCTTACTTGCAACTATATATACTGTAAAATACGTTTTAATTACCGAGAAAGAAAAATCAAAGTGGGTCTCGGAATCATAAGAACCTATTTTTGAATGAAAGTTGAAGGGTTGGAAAAAATCGCAGGTGTTTCCCGATTCCTCAAACATTATCATTATAGTTAAACGATTTCCTTTTGCCTCCGCTAAGAGACTCTTGCTACTGCCTTCCGAGAAGACCCCCTGCCGTCCGAGCAGGTGTGAACACTGACCTTGATTTAAAATTTCGTCACATGAACTAAAGCAAAAAATAAATAAATAAATAAATAAATATCTCCCACGTCGGACATTGGTATCAGTTATAAAAAGAAATAACCAAACCTCAAAAGTGCCAAATATTCATTAAGATGCATATACAAATCCCCCGCTTGATCTAGCTAGTGGTTAACGTGTAAGACTTCGGTACACGTGGTCCGGGTTTAATTCCCAATGGAAGTGCATTTTGGCGTTCACCCAGTGTCGTGACCATAGTGCTTTCAAACAAGTCGGGTTGACCCGACCCGACCCGTGACCTGACCTGACCCGACTCGGGTCAGGTCAGCTCGGGTCAGGTCGTCGGGTTGGGTCAGTCGGATCAGCTCGGGTCGGGTTGACGGGTCAGGCTACTCGGGTCAGGTCAATCGGATCGGATTACGGGTCGGGTCACTCGGGTTGGGTCGAGTCATCGGGTCGGGTCGGTCAGTCAATTCGGGTCACGGGTCGGGTCGGGTCGGTCTTTAACACGACCCGACCAGTTGAGAGCACTGATTAATACACACAGTGATTACTTTTAAAATAAATAGCAAGTATAATTGTCCATAAACGTAACTCCACAAAACTATTTTAAACTAAAAATCTGGTACAAGCACTAATTTAAATATCTTTCTCTTAACAGAAACATATTTAATATCACATTTTACACGGTATTTATTTTAAATACTAAAAGCATGTAAATCTAAACTAAAGATAAACCTTGGTAATTTATTTGAGTGTAATACTATGCAATTTTCACCTTATAATCATGAGCCTCCAGTAACTAATACACGTAAAATCGAACGGAGGTGTTTTGGGAAAACTTAAAAAGAAAACGAAAAAAGAAAAAGAGCCATATAGGATCTATCCGAAAGGCAAAGCAAGATGATCAGCTGCCAAACGCAGTACATATTTCCGTAATATTATACAGGGCCTCGTATGGCGAGCAATCCGTCACTGCAGAATTAACATTTGCTTTCTTATACAATAAAACAACATCTTTATGTGTCAAAATTCAAATAAGCAACGTAGGATTTGCTGTGTTGTTGTGGTACACTCCGCATCAAAAAAATTGCGACAGCAAACGCCGTGCAGCTAGGCCACCCAGTATACACATTCTTATCCCATAATCGTGTCTGGTAAAGAGACCCCCTCTCTCTCCTCCTTTCTTCTCTCCCATGCTAAAATTAGCTAACAACATGAACGCAATTCTAATTTCAAACTGCACATATATTAGTGTCGTTAAAATGAAATCACAAAACCGAGACGAAACAAGATTCATAAGTTGATTTAGGAAGAAACTGAAACAAACACAATGGAAAATTGAAACCAATGGATGTCTATTACACAGAGGTTCAGAAATGAGACAGAGAGAGAGAGAGAGAGAGAGAAGGCGAGAGAAGTAGAAAAAGAAGAAGGAGAACAGATAAAAAATGTGGAATTTTAAACTTATTAAGAAAATAAAGTTCCGTTACCAGAATACAACAGTAATATAGAAATAACGTTTGTTTTTATATAATTTTCAGAACTGTTTGTATATATAGAGCATGCTTCAAACATTCATTAGGTCTCTTTCATAAAGGATAACATACTCAATTTTCAGTAGAACTGTAGATTTCACAGACACATCTAAGATAATGTCAAAAGTTTAACACACATGCTTTGTTTCCTCGTGGTTCGGTTGTAAATTCGGTAGTGTTCATTGGACGTACTGATGCAAACTACATTCTAATAAACCCAGTAAGTAGCATAGATCATATATTCCATTCCAGACCATTAATGCAAAGTAAAGAGAAAAAACGAAAAGAAAAAGAAAGAAAGAAAGAAAGATAAAATTGAATGAGTGCTATTTTACTGCTAAATTTTTATCAGAAATATCCTATATTAAAAGTCCAAACCGTATCATAATGAAAAGTTACAAATGTTCAAATGGAAAATTGGATGTTCCTTATAGATGTAGCAGACCTTGCATGTTTCAAATTTCAACGTGAATAAATTATATTGAATTATAGGATGGAAACAAATTTGTGTCGAACTAGTATAAATAAAATTTTGTTTCCAAATAACCAAAGAGGTTGCCATTTTCCAGTCTTTTCCGAAGATTTATCTGTTCCGAACATCCAGCATCACTTTCATCTCTTGCGAATATAACGTTGTAATTTGCACATATAGAATGAACACGCTAGAGCTCAAACGGATCATAGTGTCAGTCGGATAATGTTGGTTAGCTTATGCATCACCACTGGGTTGAGGATTCAAACCCGTAGTGACCCGGTAATTCGAAAGAGACTCGGTAACCCAGGTGATAAAAAAGATATTTTGCTTATTCCCTTGCGTTTAAACAGTATTTCTTTCAGAGATGACCAGGACCTAGAGATATTATGCCCAAAGCACGAAAAAATCGACGCTGAAGTTGCCAGTTAATTACATTCTCCAGACCAGGTCTATCGGTCTCTTGCTCCGTTTTAACTTTAAAACACGCACACGCACATGTATGTGAGAGAGGGGGAGAAGTGAAAGATGCAACGAAAGGATAGGGAAAGGTCAAGAAAGAGAGAAAGAGATAGAGGGACGAATATAAATGTGAAACATACTTATCATTAGAGTGTATGATGAAGAACGCACACACTGTTTATTCCACTTCTCGCCAGTAATGCTTTGTAAGCTCTCCAACAGAAGATAAATCTCTGTTTGCAGCCATTATTTTATGCGAAAAAGTTATACTACCTGACGGAGAATCGAACCCAGATTTTCCGCTTGAAAGTCTGGTACTTAACAACTACACAACCGATTGCTTTACCCAAACGTTGTCCAACAAATGCTGTAATATTTATTTCTGAGAACGATAACACGAAAAGTGTTTACTGCATATCAATGAAGTGTTTAGAATATCCTGGTAAATCCCTTGCCCTTTCCGAACCAACACTCGTAAATCGTCTCTATCATGATAAAGGTTTCATGATAAAAGTACCCGAATAATAATAATAATAATAATAATAATAATAATAATAATAATAACCTATATTATAAAATTGAAAGTGACGGTGACTTATAGGCTCTTGAACCACCCGACCGATCTCGATCAAATATTCAACATTGATAATGTTCGAATCTGGGAGTATTTTTATCTATTCGTTTTGATAGTGTTACTTTGGGGAGAGGGAGTGTATGATGAAGAACGCACACACTGTTTATTCCACTTCTCGCCAGTGATACTTTGTAAGCTCTCCAACAGAAGATAAATCTCTGTTTGCAGCCATTATTTTATGCGAAAAAGTTATACTACCTGACGGGGAATCGAACCCAGATTTTCTGCTTGGAAGTCTGGTACTTTACCACTACACCACCGATTGCTTTACCCAATCTTTGTTCAACAAATGCTGTAATGGTTCTTTCTGAGAACGATATCACGAAAAGTGTTTACTGCTGATCAATGAAATGTTTCGATAATCCTGGCAAATCCCGTGCTCTTTCCGTACCAACATTCGTAAATCGTTTCTATCATGATAAAGGTGTTTGCTCCCACATTTTTAAGCATTGCATGTCGAATATGAGAAATCGATTCTTCATTATCACTTTGTAAAAAATGCAACTTTGGCGTGAACAGGATTCGAACCTATGCTGGACAGCTTTATTAATCGTAACTCCATTACGTTAGCGCTACCCTATCATTCCTTCTGAAACTAGAAGCCAAATATTACTTACTTTAGATTTGATTTTTGGAACGATCAAGCTTCTTCCTGTAAGGTTATTTCCACCTAAGTGCACAACGAAATTCATTTTATTCGACCACCTAGAGAGAAATTAGTACCCACTAATAAAGGAAACAACTTACAATCCAGGAAAAATTACAGAAATAAAAACATATTATGAATTAATTTCGCCCTGCAAGCTCAAAAGTACGCGAATAATAATAATAATAATAATTATTATTATTATTATTATTATTAGCTTCAATTGGCCATTTTGCTGGGCTAAATTGAGAAAAACAATAATATGCTCAGTTATTCAGTCACTTTTTACTATTATTAAAGCACTCTTTGATATCGGTAATTTTCGATGAGTTTTATATATCCCCTTCCCTTCCCATGTTGCGGAGCACGGCATCTTCAGTGTCATTGTTCATCCCACCTACACGGAAAACTATGAATTCGACAATGATATTGGTTATTTTGATCATTTTTATATTCCTCCCCTCCTCCATGTTGCGGGCTGAATTTGGATTTAAGCGGCATCAGATGTGTCACTGTTCATCTCAGCGACTCAAAAAATTATAGATTCGATACTAATATCGGTCATTTTTCGTTCTCTTTTAAATGTTGGTATCCTCTCCCCTTTCTTTAGTTACACCATCAAAATGATATGGGGAAAGGCATCTTGGGTTCGAACTTCATCTAGGTTGGCAATTTTATCGAGATTGGTACGGTAGTTCAAGACTTATTAAATTTTATTTATGTTTATATATCTCCATTTCCCATTACCCTTCTCTACGTTCTAGCGTCAAAGTGAAATAATAAAAACCATATCAGGGCTGAACCTCATCTATGTTAAAAATTTTATTGAGATAGGTCGCGTGGTTCAATAGTTATTAAGTTTTTTATTTTTATATATCTTTCCTCTCCCCTCCACTCCCCTAAATTTTACCGTCAAAGTGATATTATGAAAACCACTGCAGGCTCAAACTTCATCCATGTTGAAAATTTGATGCAGATTTGTCCGGTGCTTCAAGATTTATTAACTCATTAACATAGTCACTTTTATTTTTATTTACCTTGAGTTTTGTATATCTCCCCGTCCACCCCCTTCCCTACATTCAACCATCAAAGTGAAATGATTAAAAGCATTCCATGCACAAACGTAATCTATGTTGAAAATTTCATCCAGATTGGTCATTTGATTCAAGATTATTAAATTTCCTTTATTTTTTGTATTTTTCCATCCTCCCTCTCCCCAAAGTAACACTATCAAAACGAATAGATAAAAATACTCCCAGATTCGAACATTATCAATGTTGAATATTTGATCGAGATCGGTCGGGTGGTTCAAGAGCCTATAAGTCACCGTCACTTTCAATTTTATAATATAGGTTATTATTATTATTATTATTATTATTATTATTATTCGGGTACTTTTATCATGAAACCTTTATCATGATAGAGACGATTTACGAGTGTTGGTTCGGAAAGGGCAAGGGATTTACCAGGACATTCGAAACACTTCATTGATATGCAGTAAACACTTTTCGTGTTATCGTTCTCAGAAATAAATATTACAGCATTTGTTGGACAACGTTTGGGTAAAGCAATCGGTTGTGTAGTTGTTAAGTACCAGACTTCCAAGCGGAAAATCTGGGTTCGATTCTCCGTCAGGTAGTATAACTTTTTCGCATAAAATAATGGCTGCAAACAGAGATTTATCTTCTGTTGGAGAGCTTACAAAGCATCACTGGCGAGAAGTGGAATAAACAGTGTGTGCGTTCTTCATCATACACTCTAATGATAAGTATGTTTCACATTTATATTCGTCCCTCTATCTCTTTCTCTCTTTCTTGACCTTTCCCTATCCTTTCGTTGCATCTTTCACTTCCCCCCCTCTCTCACATACATGTGCGTGTGCGTGTTTTAAAGTTAAAACGGAGCAAGAGGCCGATAGACCTGGTCTGGAGAATGTAATATTTATTTTACTGCTATTTTGCTGCTAAATGGAGGATGAACTGGCAACTTCAGCGTCGAGTTTTTCGTGCTTTGGGCATAACATCTCTAGGTCCTGGTCATCTCTGAAAGAAATACTGTTTAAACGCAAGGGAATAAGCAAAATATCTTTTTCATCATCTGGGTTACCGAGTCTCTTTCGAATTACCGGGTCACTACGGGTTTGAATCCTCAACCCAGTGGTGATGCATAAGCTAACCAACATTATCTGACTGACACTATGATCCGTTTGAGCTCTAGCGTGTTCATTCTATTTGTGCAAATTACAACGTTATATTCGCAAGAGATGAAAGTGATGCTGGATGTTCGGAACAGATAAATCTTCGGAAAAGACTGGAAAATGGCAACCTCTTTGGTTATTTGGAAACAAAATTTTATTTATACTAGTTCGACACAAATTTGTTTCCATCCTATAATTCAATATAATTTATTCACGTTGAAATTTGAAACATGCAAGGTCTGCTACATCTATAAGGAACATCCAATTTTCCATTTGAACATTTGTAACTTTTCATTATGATACGGTTTGGACTTTTAATATAGGATATTTCTGATAAAAATTTAGCAGTAAAATAGCACTCATTCAATTTTATCTTTCTTTCTTTCTTCCTTTTTCTTTTTGTTTTTTCTCTTTACTTTGCATTAATGGTCTGGAATGGAATATTTGACCTACGCTACTTACTGGGTTTATTAGAATGTAGTTTGCATCAGTACGTCCAATGTACACTACCGAATTTACAACCGAACCACGAGGAAACAAAGCATGTGTGTTAAACTTTTGACATTATCTTAGATGTGTTTGTGAGATCTACAGTTCTACTGAAAATTGAGTATGTTATCCTTTATGAAAGAGACTTAATGAATGTTTCAAGCATCCTCTATCTATTCGAATAGTCCTAAAAAATATATAAAAACAAACGTTATTTCTATATTACTGTTGTATTTCTGGTAACGGAACTTTACAATGTTAGGTTATTTTCTTACAAGTTCAAAATTCCACATTTTTTATCTGTTCTCCTTCTTCTTTTTCTACTTCTCTCGCCTTCTCTCTCTCTCTCTCTCTCTCTGTCTCATTTCTGAACCTCTGTGTAATAGACATCCATTGGTTTCAATTTTCCATTGTGTTTGTTTCAGATTCTCCCTAAATCAACTCATGAATCTTGTTTCGTCTCGGTTTTGTGATTTCATTTTATCGATACTAATACATGTGCAGTTTGAAATTAGAATTGCGTTCATGTTGTTAGCTAATTTTAATATGGGAGAGAAAAAGGAGGAGAGAGAGAGAGTTTCTTTACCAGACACGATTATGGGATAAAAAGGTGTATACTGGGTTGCCTAGCAACACGGCGTTAGCTGTCGCAATTTTTTTTTTTTTTTTATGCGGAGTGTACTTGTATATATCGTGAGCGCAAACTTTCACCACTTCGTGCTTTACTTGATTGCACCCATGAACACAACAACAGAAGCAGTGTATATCAGACGTGTACGAGATTCACATAATAAACTAAGGTTTTGGACCTGTTAAGCTACACAGTATTCAAAGACATTTTATTATTTAAATAAGCGTGAATAATAGATACAAAGTAAATAATTTTGTAGAAATAAAAAAGAAATATTTGTTCACTAAGTTCACATATGGAATAAGTGTTGATAACTCTAATTTCTACTTCCATTAATACAAAAACCAAACCAAATTAGTACAACTTTGATTAACGTTTTAAATGGAGGATCTAGAATGCCTACTTTGCTTCAATACAAACCCAGAAGTCATCATCAAGAAGTCTTTTCTTGATTTCTACAGATGTGTTGATTCCTCACCCATAGCAAGTGATTGAAGCATAGCTTTATTGATAAAAACAGTTTGGAAGCAGTGTAAATGATTTCCACCTTGTTTCATAGAATTTTTTTTTTTAAAAATTGCAAGTCTTTTCCCTTGCAATTTGTACAAATAGTGCAAATGAAATCTTCCAGTTTAACGGGGGCGCGGTGGCTCAGTGGTAGAGCGTTCACCTCTGGTGCTTGGGGTCCCGGGTTCGATGCCACCCCCCACCAAGTGAACTGTGTGGTGGACAAACACCGTGCTCGTGGGTTTTCTCGGGGTTCTCCCGTTTCCTCCCACTTTCTTCATTCCACCATTTCACTCATCTCTCATAATCACCGTCTCCTTTAGCCTAACCGGCATAACCGTGGGACGTAAAACTCAAAGATTTCATTTTTTCTTTCAGTTTAACGTCCAACGTATAAGCCCTTTAGGCAAAGGAAGACGGGTGCTTTAATTAAGTGAACGACGATGGAATGAGAATGTGATAGGAAATGGGAATAACCGAGAAACTCCATGGATATTATCCACCACAAATTTGCTTGGCTGGAGATCGAACCAGGGATCCCACGCACCAGAGGAAAACTTTCTACCACTGAGCCACCACTGACTGTTTCTCCTTGTCACTATGAAATATGTCTGTTATCCTGATCTTTCCGATTAAATTGTAAGTCTAAAAACTTTCAGGCCATCACATTCCAATGAACAGCATTTGTGTATTTAGTTCTCACATTTCAAAGGCTATATGAGACATAAATCCAGTTTTTACTAAGATCCGAACATGACTTGCCGCCTTGAGTCGAAGATAGGTCTTCTATTTCTAAAGCAAACACCGTAGTCATTTACAGTATTTACGACCGAGGAATATCGACTCCCTAGCAAATGCAGTAGAAGCTGTTAAAGGTAGGTTTTCTCTCTGTGTGTATGATTTTTTTCCCTGGAGATAGTGAAAATGAAACAACATACATTCGGATTGATTAGCTAATGGTCAATGTACTAACTATGGTTAATATCAATATTCCCTTATGTGAATAAGAAAGACAAAAAATTTAGAAGAAAGCAAATCAAAGTTTTCAACTAGGATTGCATCCAAATACAAAACTCGAAAGTATCCACCTCTTCAATCTTACAAGAAAGATTAGCTTTATTAGTCCTTATCATTTCTTAACTAAATATATTTTCTCATAACAACATACTTTATAACTTGAAGAAGATGATTCTTTGATAACTATGACAATATGACAAATCCAATGTAAAACATGAAAAAGGAAACATTTTCGCAAACACAGCCAGGTGCAGAGAGGATGGAATACAAAAGGCATACAAGCTCGTATATAGCCTGGCTGGAAGGCAAATACAAAGAGAAAAACCAATACTTCTATCTTTGAGCATATTCTGAAGCTCATCCTTGGGCGCCTGCAATGTTGCCAAACGTATATTGAGAAGGGAAATATATATTTATTCGAGTGTACACTAAGAAATAACAAGCTCTTGATTGATATTTTGAATGTAAGTTACCCTAGTCAGCTATAACTGGAAATTGTCACTGTATGTAAGTAATGCAGATTATTACTTATTATTCCTATAAACAAAAAAAGTCATTTCGATTACTATCATCGGATATCAAATTTTAAATTACTTTATTACTGTTTTAACGGAGTTGAACTTTATTAATGTTTTAAATTATCTGGAATTTGATCTGAGCAAAATGAATACATATTGATACATACATACATTTTTTTTTTTAACTTTTAACTTGGACTCTTTTCAATAAGCGTTATTAATATTCTAGTCTAAGTTCCTAAACAAAAACAATTAATCTGCCCTGGTTTAAAATTAAATATATGATTCCTTCATATATTACTATAAAACTTTATCTACCTGTCTCCTTCAAGTCAAACATAAATGTAGCCATGGGCGTCCGCAGGATTTTTCGCAGGGGCGGCACACTTTATAGTTACAGAGTTTTTTTTTTTTTAATTTATGATTGACTTTCCCTGTACGATTCACCTTGGGAAGGGGAGAGGTAAGAATCTCGAGAGGAGTCACCCAGGGCAAAATTTGTGTGATATGATCACGATATTCGCATGATGTGACCAGTGGCGTAGCCAGGGGATGGGTCCGGACCTCACTAAAATGGTTTGGGTACAAAACCTCGCGGCCAGAACCTCGCGGCGACAACCTCGCGGACCAAAACCTCGCCTCCCAAAACCTCGCGGCCCAAAATCTCGCCGGGCCGAAACCTCGCCTGGCCAAAACCTCGCCGCCCAAAACCTCGCGGGACAAAATCTCGCCTGGCCAAAACCCCGCCTGGCCAAAACCTCGCCGCCCAAAACGTCGCGGGCCAAAATCTCGCGGGGACAAAACCTCGCCTGGCCAAAACCTCGCGGACCAAAATCTCGCCGGGCCAAAACCTCGCCTTGCCAAAACCTCGCGCCCCAAAATATCGCCACACCCAAAATCTCGCCTGACCAAAATGTAAATGTTCCAACAGATGATAAGGATGACGGTATAAAAGACGCTGTTTCAGAAGAAGTATCACGGGTATTTGACCAAGTCCTGCGATACCATATGAAAATTCTATTTCTGTATTAGAAGATTTCAATGTGAAGGTAGGGCGACAAGATGTTTTTAAACTGGTTATAGGGAAAGAAAAGTCTGCATAAGAAAAGTAATGACAACTAACGGGGTTAGTTTCGTGAACTTTGGAACATCCAAAAACTTAAAATTTTAATAAAAATCTAATAATATTTATGAAAGTATGAAATAATATATGAGTTTTTACGACGTCCCTTGATTATGTCCTGTAGGTTAAAGGAGACGTAGATGACCAGGATGAAGGAAATGATCGAATAAACAAAGTGGGAGGAAACGGGAATAACCCGAGAAAGCCCACGCACACGATGTTTTGTATCTTCTTCTTCTTATTATTATTATTAGTATTATTATTATTATTATTATTATTATTATTATTAGTAGTAGTAGTAGTAGTAGTAGTAGTAGTAGTAGTAGTAGTAGTAGTAGTAGTAGTATTTGTAATGTGGAATTGCATATTAAGAAACTCATTGGGTAAATTTTAAAGAAAAGTTTCATTCGCGGCGAGGTTTTGGCCACGCGATGTTTTGGGTGGCGAGGGTTTGGCCCTGCGAGGTCTTGGCCCGTCGAGATTTTGTCCCGCGAGGTTTTGGGCAGCGAGGTTTTGGCCACGCAAGATTTTGGGCGGCGAGGTTTTGGCCACGCGAGGTTTTGGCCCGGCGAGATTTTGTCCCGCGAGGTTTTGGCCACGCGAGGTTTTGGGCAGCGAAGTTTTGGCTACGCGAGATTCTGGCCCGGCGAGATTTTGTCCCGCGAGGTTTTGGCCGGCGAGATTTTGGGCGGCGATGTTTCGGCCGCGAGATTTTGTCCGTATCTCCACTAAAATTTCTGAAAGTTATTAAAATAAAACCTAAAATCGACATTGAGGCAAAAATTTCCCACCATCGGACACCCCCCCCCCCCAGAAACACCTCGGACCCTTCCCGAAATGAAATCCTGGCTACGCCACTGGATGTGACTGAGAAAAAGAACTATTTAGAATAACTGATCACATGGTTTGAGCTCACTACTTCCCGAATGTAAAATGAAATTAAATCTTCAGGTTTTACGTCCCATGGTCATGCCGGGTAGGCTAAATGTGGCAGTGGTGATGAAAAATAATGAAATAGTGGAATGAAGAAGGTGGGAGGAAACAGTAGAACCCTGAGCTAACCCATACACATGGTGTTTGTCCATCACAAAACCCACTTGGCGCGAACTGCGATTGAACCAGGGACCCCACGCACCAGACGCAAACACTCTACCACTATGACATATGAAGAGAGTGTCATTTATCTCCATTAAATGTTCTAAAAGGTATAAAACTAAACAGTAGAAAAGACACGGCGATATAAGTACTCAAGGATAGTATCTCGAACGTATCACGCATAATTAAAAAAACAACATTTTTCAAATTTTGTCGTAAATTATTATATAAATTTTAAACATATATATATAAACAAATACTTCAAAACATACAATTACAATAAAATTCGAATTACTGTGAAATGGTTTGATGTTTCTTACCTTAGTCTCGAAAGGGAAACTGAAGTCTTCTTGGAGCCTCTCTAGCAAAAGCAGTTATTACGTTTGAATCAAAAGTTTCCTTGTCTTCTGCGATCTTGTTTCGATGAACATTCATCATGCAGAGATCATCGAATCTGTCGTCGCACATCGTAGAGCGCAACCAAGTTTTCGACCGACATAGTGTACTAAATATCCGTTCTATTGTACAGGTTGTAGCTGGCAACGACAAAGCAATGTTTGTGGCTCTTAAAACAGCAGGGAAGAAAAGCTTAGTATGTTCCAAAATGTCTATAAAACCCATTTCATATGAATACTTTCTTGGTCTTGGTCGTACTTATTTCGCCAATAATCGTACCAACACTTTGCTTCACTCACAAAGTTTTCTAATCCATAAAATTCCTGGATTTTCGTGATGATTTTTTCGAATTCAAGGCTAGATAAACGTTTCATGCTGGTCTGTGTGCTTGCCGAACTGCCTGCCATGGAATAATTACAACATTGACGCTGGCAGCCACCAGGTTCACTCGTTTCATTATATTTTGAAACTGCTGCTCTTGCCACAATCTCCAATGCAACACTGAAAGCAGGTGTTGTTGCAGCACTCAATAGATGATTTGCTCTACTCCTTGTATTGCAGTTCCTAGTTGCATTAACTGTTCAAGAGCCTCAATAATTACGACATAGTTTTCAGCAAAAAGAGGAATACTTATGTATTTTGCTGACCACCTAGTATCACATAACATAGGTACTTTTGGAACCAAATTGCGTCGTAAGGTGCTTTCACGGAAGAAATTAATGATTTCTTTTATAGTTTTGCATGCATTTTGTATTTCAATCACATCTACATCATTAACTAGATCTAGATCATTAACTACAAGATTTAGTCTATGTAAAGCACAGTGAAAATACAATGCTCGAGGATATTGCTGTTGAATAATCTTGTTTACGCCATTTATCTTTCCCGCCATAACAGAACAGCCATCGAAACCTAAACCACTTGGACATATCTACACCCCACTTAGATAAATAAGATAGAATGACCTTCGCTACAGCCTCCGCATGAAGTTCACTTAGGGGCACGAAACCAATAAACTCTTCACAAACTTTCATATTCTTGAGGTCCATAAATCTAATGCCAAGAGACAACTGCTGCGTTCAAGAAATGTCCGCTGTTTCGACGGCTAAAAGAGAAAAGGCGCAAGAATCACGAACGTCTCTGAGTAGTTGTTCTCTTAGTACCTCGCCTCCAACCCATACGTACGGAACATTTCATTTTGATTTCATTTTGCATACGTACGGAAGTATGTTTTACGTTTGCATTTCCTGTTCGCAAATGATCGCTAAGAACATCACCACACTCGACTTTAAAATCTAGTAAATTATGAAAAACACCAGAGAAAGAAGAAGTCCCTTGCAAGGGGAGATCGTGAGTTGCACAGAACACAATTGAAGACACAGTTGGGAACAATTTCTTTCTGTTGGCTGTAATTTGTTCATGAAGGGCAGATCAATTTGTTCAAAAGAGGAACACTATTCTGTCTACCTTCCATTGTACTCTTGAAATTCTTCGAGCGTTTTATTGCTTCTTTATGCCACCCAGACGAAACATGATTCTTGCATGCTTCATGCATATCTTTATATCTAATAAGTGGTCTTATAATGAAAGCACCTTGCGAACCTCTCTGAACATTCGGTTTAAACAGAACACAGTGTTGACACAAAGCTCCTTTGACTTTTGCTGAATACACCAGCCAGGAACTATACTTCTCGAGCCACTTAAACAAAAAAGGACGCCTTTGTCCCTCTGATAAAGCACCGCGAAAATCATACGATGAATTTAGTTGCCACAGTTCGTCTATCATTTTCAACTTGTCGTTGTCACTTAACTAATATATGATATTTGCAAATATTGTCCTATATCGTAAACATTACAACATATAGGGAAGTCACTTTGGTCTGCGGAAACTGAAGCAGATCCTTCGTTCACTTCAGTGTGCTTATTTACATCTTCACTATGTTTCTTAATAATACTTGTTTCTTTCTCATTAATGCTTTCATTATTACGTCAGTGGCGTATTTAGGGGGGGGGGCTTCCGGGCTTAAGCCCCCACCCGAAATCTTACTTACTATAGTAAAGTATATGAAATATCTTGCAGAATTTTCACATTTTCAGGCAAAGCCCCCCCCCCGAAAGTTAGCAAAGCCCCTCCCGAAACAAAATCGTAAATACGCCACTGTATTACGTTCTAGTGAATCACTGGCTGTTCTTTGATGTTTCATGTATTTTCTAATATCCATTTTGAAATTATCAACTACACGGAATTCAGAACACTCACACACTTCCCGCACAACACAATATTTATAAGATTGTGACGAGAAAACTCAAAACAGAGGGTAGATGGGATAAACAGTAGAGGAAACTTCAAGTCTATTTGCAGAATTTGGGGATGGAAAATGGTTTATGATCGGCCTTTCCGTTTGGGAGGGATGATGTGGATGGGTGTCAACTCTCAATCTGTTTTGAAAACATGTTCATAACCCAATGCCTGGCCCGAGTGAAATCGACAACACGGACACATGTGATACAACTGTGTCACATATTTTCTCGAGGCGAGCGGAATGCACCTCTGTTTCAAGCTAAAATGAAAGAAGGAAAAGTAAAGTTATAACATATCTACCAGGCCACTTCCACGTCACAATTACAATTGTTATCGAAGTAAAGCATTTTTCGCTTCCCTCAACAATGAAGTTAACAGCATATTCTTATCGATGTTGCTTTAATTTTATAACAAAAACAGCATTCTGCCTTCTTCGAAGTTCCATTCCATCATTCTCAGATCAGGAAAAAAATATGTACGCTTATACTTTAAAAAAGGAAAGAAAACCCGCCTGAACAAAGGAATTATTTTGCCTCAAGCCCAAATATAGAAAGTAGTAATGTAGGTAAGAAAAGGGGTCTCACATGGCTAAAATCTCTTCCCTAATATAGTAAAGCAATATCAAATTTAAAATAGATGTGTAAAAATTTTCTTCAAGTACCGCTATCAATGGCGTATTTAGGAGAAGCTATTGGAGAGCAATCCCCCCCCCCTTGCGAAATGAGTTCGTTATTTTGTCGAATTGTACATACAACACAAACGCTTCTTACTGTTTCTCAAGCCCCCTCCCCCGAAACAAGATCCTAAGATCTCCACTGTCTGTTATAAAAACTCTCTACGAGCCAAAGAACATTCTATGATTTTTCTCTTATAAACTTCGCACTTCGCGAAACAAAAAGAAATAAAGTTTGAGAATTAAATTTAGGAAATGAATAGAGGGAAGGAAAACGAAATGTCGCTTTTTGTTCGAAACTGATATCAATGTGTAGGCCTTGAGGTGCAGAATCTATTGAAGTACTGTAAAAGAAAATAAACCACATTCTATCATTACTTTTTTTTTATTGCTATACATTAAGTAGCCTATCGAAGAAAAAAATACATTTCGCCTTTCTTTCCTGTAGCCTCAAATATCATTGCTTAGACCGGAAAACTTCATACGCCAAATTCCAGGAAGGCACAGCTCCCCTTGCCCCCCTGCGGACGTCCATGAATGTACTTATTTATTATTAAATTATATTTTTATTTTATAGGAAATATTACACTAGCAAAACCACTGAAAGAATTGATGTCCATAACGCATTCCCACCAACCAATAATGCTGACTGTTATAGCAGAGGAGATGAAAACCAGTATCGGAGATGCAGATGCAATGTCCGCTACTGTAGAGTTAGCATTACTTCTGGGAGAACTGAGTGACAGTCCACCGCATTTCGAAAATGAAAAGTAAGTGGTTATATTTTCACAAAAGGAATTTATGTAGTTACTAGGAAAATAACGTAAACGATACTATTAAGATTAGTAGTTTTTGTATTTCTTGTAGGACAGAAGATATTTTCACAGACTGAGAAATTGGCTGCTCGAGGCTTTCTTTTTCCTTTCTATTGTATTGAAATGCGCGCATTTTTCCTTCTTCCTCTCATTCAGCTTGTGAAATAAGGTTCAACTGGTTTAAAACAAGGGTAATTACGTTTCTGATTTTTTCCCCCCAAGGAAGTGTTGAAACATTAGTTTTCAATTTAATATAATATATTCTATTTTGTGTAGTTACTGTAAATGAAATGAAATGAAATCTTTGTTTTATGTCCCACGATTATGCCAACTAGGCTAAAGGAGACGGTGATGATGAGAATGAATGAAATTATGGAATGAATAAAGTGGGAGGAAATATGAGAACCCCGAGGAAACCCACGCCCACGGTGTTTGTCCACCACCAAGTTCACTTGGCGCAAACTGGGATCGAACCAGGGACCCCATACACCAGAGGAGAACGTTCTCCCACTGAGCCACCGCGGCCCCTTCAAATACTGTAGACCTATTGTAGAATATTATATACTCGTATTTGCTGTATTTAGTAAGAAAAGGTTATCTCGAATGATTTTGATTTGTTTTAGTGCATATAATAAACTAATACACATTTTTTTAAGAAGCTGTGTTGTAATGATAGTTCAGTGAATGTAGATATATGGTCGAATATTTAGTTTCTTCTTCTTCTTAATGATAAGTCTTTAAGTAAAGAGCATACATTTCGAGAAATGAAGGTTTGTGAATCTACAATTAATTTTCCATTCTAAAATGAATCCCAGCTTTCAAAAATATCCTCGGCTTCTTCATTTTCTTCCCGAAAATTTTAATTTAGCCTTAATGTTTGATATCAATTTCCTTGATATCAAAACATCTGTACCTATATGTAATCGTAAGCTAAGTAATGTTTTGGTGGAACTTACTTTGTTTGAAGACACATTTCCAGTTTTTTTCATTATTTAAATTTGTTTTAATTTACAATAACACGTGGAACACAATTGTGTCTGCTTACGTACTGATGTTAAGTAAATAGAGTTGAGTCAATAGGCATTTGCACTTTCTTTCGGATAGAATAATCAATCAATCCTTTCTACTGAAGAGACATATTTTTGATTTTATCATAAATATATTAAGAATGAAAGATCATTACCAAGTGAAGAGGGTGTTCTCTCTATGACGTAACTTAAAAGAGATAGAGAGAGAGAGAGAAGACAAGACAGTATTTAGACAAAATATAAATAAAATAAGAAAACCAGCTAATTAAGTCCAAAAAAAATGAATTTCTGAGAAACTTCTTGCAGGGTCGGACTTAAGTTGATTGGACTGCTTGCTCCAAATTAGGCCCCACGCTTGAGTGTTATCTACTCTCGGTTTGTGAAATACATATAGCTACACATTGCAATATAAATGTAACCCAACATTTCATGGTTTACAGAAAATAACAGTGATTATTGTAATAAAACAGCACAACGCAAGGAGCTGTGTTTTTAAGAACACTGCACTCAACTAGTTTTTAAGTTATCTCCTAAAATGAGTTCTTCCTTAAGTTGATAAGAATTATGTGCTAAAAAATTCAATAAAAACTGTAAATAAATATAAATTTAACCTGTTGTGACTGAAATTAAGTTGGTGCGAGTGAAATGTCTATTTTGACATTTGGTAGGAAACTCACCTCAACAGTACAACGCAGGAATGGAGTAAAGTTACGTGTCTAACTTCAAAAACTCTGTGCACGTGTAGCAAACAGACTAGGTAGGCAGATAGACAGGAGTCACTACGTTGTTGAACAGAGTCGTGTCAAAGTACAGTATGGAGAATACACAATTGCGAATGACTTCTTTACGAATTCAAACTGGGATACTCTGCATAGGAAGCTGCAAAAACAATAACTGAACATTTGAGCCAAGAAAGGCGAATGAACGCACCATTCGTCATTGGTTTCACAAATTTCGTTCCGGTAACATACCATGCAAAATGAGATACGTGTCACCAACCACATGTTCGGATGAGCTCCCCAGAAATACTGTGAAAGCGGATCCTCTAAAAAAAAATGTTTGTGCCATTGTAGATGAGTTAGTCATACACAATATCACTGCCGTTCGGAGGCTCCGTACAATCAATAGGGTGAACAGAATAAATTCATGGGTGCCACATAAATTAACACCGTCCAACAAGAATCACCGTCTGAAGGTGTAAGAGAAACCGACCAAACATCAGACACTTTTTGTACCGGTAATCACTGTAGAGAACCTATTAAAAGTGTAGAGAAATTAGTAGTAGTTGCAATATAACAGATTGGTCCTTTACTTTGTATCTGATACAAGTATAGAGATTCCCAAATGATTCAATTTTGTGTTATTGAAAATATATAAAATAGTGCAAATTTGGCCACGCGAAAAAGAAAACTGTCCGAATATGGGATTGATGGTATGCCGAATATCGGATAGGAATCTTGCAAGGGAATCTTGTAAGTAATGAAAAGAACATTCGTTGTAAATGTTCATATATTTGTTTGTTTCCTCTTCAGGAAATGACGGACTACTTATTGTGTGCAACTTTCACAAATATATGTTTGCCAATCTTCACTTCCAGCTCATAACTCATTTGTCCAAAAGAGGTGCATAATGCAGAAAATCCACTTTTCATCCTGCGGTCGCTGCTGCATTCTTGGCCGCAATAGATGCAGTCACAGTTATCTGCACTATCTTCGTCATCAGTTGAGAAAAACGTAAAAATATCGGAGGATTCTTCAGACTCAGACACATCGTAGATAGTTTGTGTTCGGATTTCTTCTTCATTCTTTTCTGTCCTTTCATCGCTGATCTTTGCATTTTCCTGCCACTCCCATCGCAAGGCCCAACCTTTGATGCCTGATTCCTCCGTTTCTTAGTAGCATTACGCTCCAGTAATTGTGTTAACTCTGCTTTTTAAGGTGATGATGTCACAACAACAACTTTTCCGATTCGTGGCCCAATGCTTTGTTTTAGGCTAGAAAGAGGAGATGATGGGTACCGAAGATCAAATGGCGAAACATGTGTGGCCGATGATCCATTGGCGGAAATACCTGAACTAGAAGCTCAAGAAGGTGAAGATGCAGTGATCATGCAATCAGTGTTTGTAGAGCACCCCCCGAGTACAACAGGACTAGTTGGACCGTAATTGGTAGAGTTGCAGCTGGTAGATAGAGCAGCGATCGTGTCCTCAGCTTAATAATCCAGGAAGTCTGATGGCCCAAATACGAGTTGATCGAATGAAAAAATACCGCATTTCCTAAAGCCATTTCATAGCTGTCTCAATTGTGGCTGCATGTGTGTATGCACGACCAAACAATTCCCCTACCTGATATAGTCAGAGGTCGAAAGAGATGGCAGTCCAACCAATTCTGAATTTCATGAGTGTAGGCTTTTTTAAGGAGCCGTAAATGCAACATCCAACGTTTGAACCTTATGTGTGGTATGCGGTGGTAGACACGCAATACGCACTCCACTTTCCCTTGAGTGACGCTACGGTTTCTTGTGTGGGAATAATGTCCATCAAAGATCAAGACTACTGAGTCTTCAAGTATCGGTTTCATGGATTGTATAAATTTTTGCAGCCATGTAGTGAAAATATGGGGTTGAATCCATCCTAAGAAGTGTGAAACAGTTACCGACAAATGCCAATGAAAAAAAAAAGTCTTAAGCCACTTTTCACTGGCCATTCCTGTACATGTTGCAAAGTTGTGATTCACATTGCTTTTTACTGCTAGTTGGTATTCTAAAATATGAATATCTCTTCGTTGGAGTTCATAGAAGCGTCTGTTCATTTCTTTGCAATGCTATACTTATTTATTTTCCAGCTTTGTACTGAGCGTTGGTTTTCGTCCTAAAGAAACTGACACGAGATCCTCAGCAGTTTTTATTGGATGTTTTATATATTTTTCAAGTATAGAGCGAGGAACGTCGAATGTTTTCCTGCTTTCAGGTAACAAATTTCTTGATTTTTCACGGATTGTACTGCCTGCAGCATTGACTGATTGTTTCACTTTTTTCTCTGGGACATCTGAAACAATAGGAAAGAGTTGTTGTAAATTCTGCTTAATACCCGATATCTTGTATTATAGGCAGTCCTTGCTATCCAATATTGGGACGAACGCTTCCTCGGAAAAACATTCACCGACAACCGGAATAGCGCTAGATGGCCAAAAGTCTGGCATATGTATATACTAGGCAATTTTGTCTTGAGCTCCTTCGTGGCTTCGCGCTTTTGGAGGGGTTCGATTCCCGGCTGGAGCTTATGTGCTTCGGATTCCACGTTAATCAGTAGGTCCACATCTCATATAGCCTCGCTGCTGAACGGTGAATTAAACTCAAAATCAACTCAACTCAGCAATTTTGTCTTATCGAACAAAATAAGTGCAGTGTTGGTTTTTCTCGCTTTCTGTGTTTTATCACTAGATGAGTAGTAATCGCGGGACTTGAGGCCATTTTTACCGCCCCCTAGAGCGTGGCGCCCGCCGCCGCCGCCAAAATTTTGCGCCCCGGGCGCCCGGCGCCCATTTTTGGGGTTACATGTTATGACGTCATAGGGTCACGTGATGTTAGGCCATGCCTTTTTTGGGTTACGTGATGTTAGGCCCTGGAGCATGGAGCCCGCCGCCGCCGCCAAAATTTTGCGCCCCGGGCGCCCGGCGCCCATTTTGGGGTTACATGTTATGACGTCATAGGGTTACGTGATGTTAGGCCATGCCTTTTTGGGTTACGTGATGTTAGGCCACGCCTTTATGGGTTACGTGGTGTTAGGCCACGTCTTTATGGGGTAGTTTTACCGAGGGGGGTTGATTTTGTTTTCTTTTACGGCATAAAATTTTTGGAGATCGTTACTTTTTAATGGGATATAGGTGTATGTATAGTTTACTTTGCGGTATATATTTTCAATTTAGCGCCCCTAGGCCACACCCCCGTTCGCCTTTATGGGGTAGGTTGTTGATTTTGTTCCCTTTACGGTATAAAATTTGGAGATTGTTACCTTATGATGGAGTACAGGTGTATGTATAGCTTATTTTGTGTTACTTGATTTTAACTTTTGCGCCCCTGGAGTGTGACGCCGCTGAAATTTTGCGCCCCGGCCCTTTTAGTTTACATAGTTTACGATCCGCCTTTATGGGGCAGTTTCACGTATGAGTTTATTTGTTTCTTTTTATGGTTATAAATTTGAAGAATGTTATTTCCTTTTTACCTTATAGGATGTATATATAGCTTACCTTATTTTTGTTCCCTTTGATACACCCATGCGCACACCTTAGCATTACGTCATGGGGTCACGTGGTGTTAGGCTTTATGGGTAGACCTACCGAAGGGGTGCAGGGGTACATAGGACCACCCCCCTTACATTTTGGAAATTGCCAAATCTAAAAATTTGGTATGGTAGCCTAGGACCACATTATGTACCTCTACTAGTATTGGGTGTCTATGTCGTTCCCTTTCATGGGTAAAAAATTGCCAAAAATTCAAATTTCGGGGTTTTTTTGACCTAATTTATCCCCTTTGATGAGGTGTTATTACCCTATATGGATATATGTGCATATACAGGGTCAATTACCTTTCATAAGACATGGGTATATTTGTGCACCCCGGCAGGAGTACATTGGCCCACCCCTTAAATTTTTGGAAATCGCCCAATTTAAACATTTGGTATAATAGTATAAAATCCTAATATAGATCACTATAAATTTGGGTGGTCTACCTCGTTCCCTTTTAGGGGTATAAAATTGCCAAAATATAAAGGTAAGCAATACGTTGTATCACGTGTTTGGTTTTTTGACCTAATTTATTCCAATGGATGAGGTCCTATTATCTTATATGGTTATATGGTCATGTATAGGGGTCCATCCCCTATTATAAGACATAAATACATTTGTGCACCCCTTGAAATTTTTTTTATTTTGGGAATGATACCTTGGCCCACCCCTTAAGTTTTTTAGAAATTGCCAAATTTAAACATTTGGTATCATAGTACTGGACCCTAATATATATTACTATAAATTTGGGTGGTCCACCTCGTTCCCTTTTAGGAGCCATTTTGTTCCGCTTTAGGGGTGAACATGGATACAGTGGTCCACATCGTTCCCTTTTAGGGGGCATTTTTGTTCCGCTTTAGGAGTGAACCTTGCAATCGTCCCGAGTTTGATTCTTGGAAATGTTGAATTTAACGTCCCCGCGAAAACGGTGAGAAATGATAGGACGAAACATGAACTTACTTGACTGAGGATTGAAGCAGTGACCTCATACAGTAGAGACAATCGCTGAGCCATTGTACACGTGTGTTGATTACTATGCAATGGTCCCGAGTTTGATTCTAGGTGTTAGTTTCAGGAAATGTTAACGTTCCCTTGAAACGATGATGAGAAATGAGAAAACATCATAAACTTACTTGCTTGCGGATTGAAGCAGAGACCTCACACATCAGAAAAAAAAAAACGCTGAGCCACCGTACTCCATTCAGTGCAAGCAATTTTTGCGTATGAAAAAAGAACATGAACAGATTATGTTACATTACTACACATTTCTGCTCGTTGTTACGCATAGAAGCTTGTTATTGTGAAATTGCAGCATGTGCTTTTACTACATCAGCATTTTTTCTCAGCTGACGGACTTTTAAAGCTCAACTTTACATTTATGTCAAAGACAGTTTCGTAACATATCGATGAGTGTTACATTTTTTCAATCAAGTTTAAGAAAAATGAATCACATTTTAGATGTGGTAATTTGAATGTCGTAAGAAACTAACGAGTCAACGGTATAATGTCATTATCAAAATTGCGATACTAGATGTCGTAACGATTGATGTGTAAGGAGAAAAACGTGAATAATGTCACAACCAATCAGATTGCTTCTTACATCACGTTTCGGCTCATGATACATGATGAAAGCTGTGTTTTCATTGGTTCTCCGTGATGTCATTGATTCATTTCCTCGTTTCTGATTGGCTGATAGTGTTGTCACTTTATAGTTGAACAGGTTTCAGACCTAAATAAATTTCTTAATTTCATTTTCAAATCCTACTTCCACGAAGATCTTGAATGAACGTAGGTGTACCTCTAGTGACAGCGTGACTTTACTCCGTTCCTTGAATTTGAGGTAAGTATCAACCGCGTTTTCTTAACATCAATGGAGTGTTTTTGCATGAGGATAACATTGTTATCACTGTTTTATTTTAACATGAATTATTTAGCAAATGGAAGAATAACTTGACCGGGGATCGAATTAGGAATCCCACACATTAGAAGTAAGCACGAGAAAATTGTTGATTTTGGTTTAGCGTCCCTTCAGTAGTGGGGTGCTAGGAATACAGCTTAATGTTGAATTTGAGCGCATACTGGGTGTTGAACCCGGGCCAGAGTTGCGTAACGCTAACCACTTAGCTCAGTTTCTGAAAGTAAACAAAGAAACTACGCACGAATTTGTTCCCTACAACGTGAGACGTGGACTTGCAGTTTAATGTGGGATCTGATCTCCCGCCGAGAAACGAATTCGAGTCTTTCTTGTCTTAGCTCGAAAAAAAAAAAAAAAAAGCAAGCGCATGACATTTTGTTTTCGTTTCATGTTCGTCATACGTTTTAAAGTTCAGTGTCAGAGGAAAAATGCTTACTACAATGATTCTTTCAGCACAGTTAGAAAAACAATTTCATTCATTCTTTTTATCACTACAGAAACTTAGGTCATTTACATGTTGATGTTGGTCCGGGTTTGACGACAATAAAACGTTTCAGTAGTAGAACTATTTGAGATATGATCATTCTTTTAGGATTGATCGTGTAGTCATTTTGATAATGTAGTGATCTCTGAATTCAATTTTAATTCGTGCTTTTTTTTTCTCTTTTCGTTTTAGATATTTGTTTTTCTTTGCCTATTCCTTTTTTGCTTACCTTACCTTTTTCCCTATTTGAATATGGCTACTTCTGGCTTTACTGTCTTGCGAGAATTCAATAGACATTATCGGCGTTTTAATCTTGAAGGACGAATGCTGGAAATTCAAATTAATGCTCCGACTAGTGACACAGATATTGTTGAGTGGGTTCAGGCCTCCTTTCAACAGATGTTGGATTACTTATTGGAAAATGTCGACGAATTATCGATGGTTGGATTGTCGATTTTATCCCACGATGAGAAGAACAAACCGTTTTATCTATCTTTCCGGCGTGCAAGTAATCTGACACTGGAGACTTTATGGGCATCCTTTGATCGCATTCTTCAAAGTAACGATAGTTTTCTCATGAACGAACCGTTCATTGTACATTTTCATCATGTGGATGTGCCCCGTGGATTTGGATTGGTGCGTCGAGGTCTTTTATCAAACGACGAATTATTAAAACGCAAGAAAGGCATTTTACGAGTAAAAAACACCGACAAGAAATGCTTGGCTTATGCAATTGTGATTGCTATTGGCCTAAAGAAATATAAAGATACAAATCAGAAACTGTACAATCAATATCGCAAACAGCGCAAGTTTGTTGTTATTCCAGACGTACTTGAACTTTTGTCTCGATCCTCAGTGAATTTAGATCATGGGGGATCCGTGGAAGAATTGCGACAATTGCAACGCTACTTGACAAATTATAAACTTACCGTATACACCAGCTTTTCCGGAGAAGATATTCTGTATGAAGGACCGGGTGGCGAAGACAAGATTCCAATCAATTTAATGTGCATCAATTCTCATTATGACATCATCACATCATTAACGTCTGTTTTTTCTACCAGCTATTACTGTACTGCATGCCACAAAAAATATGATCATCGTAATGCACACGTCAAGAACTGTTCGGCCATGTGTGAGAAATGTTTGCAGAAACCGCCATGCAGTAAGACCAATACGGAGAAGCAGTGCCCAGAATGCAATCGTGAATTTTATGGTGAAACATGCTATACAAATCATCTGACTGTACCATACCATAAAGGCCAACCAATATGCAAGATGGTGAAACAGTGTGCCAAATGTCTACGCATTTATTCGTTTGTCCATACAGGGGAAAGAAAACATGATTGTACTGATTATTTTTGTAATGTGTGCCATAAACATGTTACGTCTACCCACCAATGCTACATGAAGCCTGATACGACTCAATTAAAACCTGGAGTTCCATCAGTGTTACATGCCAAGAAAGCTATGATTGTCTTCTATGATATCGAAGCCACACAGGATACTTTCTTCGATGAAGACACGTTCATTCATAAGCCCAATTTACTGGTGGCCCAACAAGTATGTTACAACTGTGTTCAAGATGAGGATATACATCATCCGTGTGAAGTTTGTGGACAGCGAGAACATATTTTTCAAGATGATCCGATCAATGCCTTTCTTGCGTATTTACGTCAACCACGACCCAGCATCAAACTTATTGTATCTTTGGCACATAACTGTAAGGGATATGATGGTCATTTTATTCTTAAATCTTTAGTGGAAGAACATGAATTGAAACCTACTTTGATCTTGAACGGAGCAAAAATTTTAAGCATGAAAGTGAATCACTTATCGTTTATTGACTCCTTAAATTTCATGCCAATGGCTTTAAGTAAATTATCCAAGGCATTTCATTTACCAGCGACCAAAGGATATTTTCCACACTTTTTTAATACTGCTGCAAATCAAGCGTATGTGGGAAAATTACCGGACATCCATTATTATGGTGCAGATGAAATGAAAGTGGATGAACGAGAAAAATTCATGACATGGTATAACGAACACCAGAACGATACGTTTATTTTCCAAGAAGAATTGGTAAACTATTGTGTCCAGGACGTCAACGTACTTCGAATGGCTTGTATATCTTTCATGACCACTTTTGAACAAGAAACTCACGTCAATCCTTTCCTGGAGGCTATCACTTTGGCGAGTGCGTGCAATTTAGTATTTCGACGAAATTTCTTAAAACCTAATACTATTAGCATTCTTCCTGCACGTGGATATCGTCACAGAAACAATCAGTCACGGATTGCTTTGCAGTGGCTTGCCTACATGGATGAAAAAGAGGGCCATTCAATTCAACATGCTGCGAGAGGAAAAGAAGTTTATGTTGCTGGTTTTCATCTGGACGGCTACTACCAAGATCCCGACACTAAAGAGGAACACGTGTATGAGCATGCCGGCTGTTTTTATCATGGCTGTCCTCTATGTGTCCCTACAGGCCGTGATCAACCCATTTATGAGAACTCCGAAGAAACAATGAACTATCGCTACGAGAGAACACAGCGTAAAATGAAATTATTACGATCCATGGGATATAAAGTACATGAAATGTGGGAATGTGAATTTCGTCAAGTGTTAAAATCCAATCCAGCATTGGCCTCTTCTTTAAGCACACATCCTTATACTAATAAGACACCATTAAATCCAAGAGACAGCTTCTATGGTGGCCGTGTTAATGCCATTAAATTGTACCACGTCGCAAATGAAAATGAAGGCGAAGAAATAAAATTCTTGGATATCGTCTCCCTGTATCCTTATGTGAATAAATGTGGACGGTATCCAATAGGGCATCCACGAATATATCTACAGGGAGATCCAGAAATGCCCGACATTCAAGATGTCAACGGATTAGTCAAGTTGAAGATCTTGCCTAGCAGAAATGTGTTTCATCCAGTACTGCCATTTCGCTCAAATAAGAAGTTGTTGTTTCCACTTTGTGCTGCCTGTGCCACAGCATTAAATCAAGATTCTGAATGTACACATTCGGACAGTGAACGAAGTCTAACAGGAACGTGGGTGTCCTATGAAATTAAAAAAGCCATTGAACTTGGGTATCAAGTCATTGAAATTTACGAAATTTGGGATTACGACATCACCGTATATGATCCAGAAACCAAGACTGGCGGATTATTCAGCGAATACATTAACACATTTTTGAAATCTAAGCTGGAAGCTTCTGGTTGGCCTACCAATTGCGTCACCGAAGAAGAAAAGCAGCAGTATATTCAAGTGGTACAACAACGGGAAGGCATAACTTTAGATGCAGCAAATATAATGACAAATTCAGCACGTCGTAGTCTTGCAAAACTCTGTTTGAATGCCTTCTGGGGACGACTCGCTATAAGAGACAATTTCAGCCAAACGACCATCATTAACGACCCCAAAGAACTGTATCAGAAATTAACTGCTCCAGATATAAAAGTCAACCAAATTTTACCTGTTAACGATTCGATGTTATACCTTTATTGGCAGTATGAAGATGATGTTCCAGTACAAAATCACAATGCTAATGTTGTCCTTGGAGCATTTACAACGTGTCAAGCTCGTCTGGAACTCTATAAATATTTAGAACTGCTGCAAGAAAGAGTACTATATTTCGATACAGATTCCGTGATATTCACGCAGCGACCATCACAGCCCACAATAGAACCAGAAGTATTTCTTGGTTCAATGTCAAATGAACTTGAATCAATTGGACCTAAAGCATACATCAAAAAATTCGTGTCTGGTGGCCCAAAACAGTACGCCTTGGAAATCTACAACCCCGACACGAAATCAACCAGTTATGTATGCAAAATTCGTGGATTCACACTCAATTATACTGCAAGTCAAAAGTTAAATTTCAATAGTCTGGAGCAAATGATCATAAATCAATCGAGTGAAAAAATCTCCATTAGCACGCCGCACAAAATTTACAGAACCCACGATCATCATCTTGTCACAAAACCTGAAGAAAAGAAGTACAGTTTCAACTATAAAAAACGCCGATTAATACCAGACACATACGAGACATTGCCCTATGGGTATAAAAAAGCCAGAACAGAATAACAGCCATATTTTCCCCTAATCCCACCAACATCACCTCCCAAAGACGGGGCAAAGAATCAACGCAACACGGGACATGCTTCAACGAGGCCACAGCGGAAACAAAACTCAGATGACATCACCTTGCAGAAACCCGTGGAGAAAAAAAAAAAGGAATTCAGGTACGTCACATTTGCGTTTCTTTTCTCACCTCACTCTCTCTTGATCAGTTAGTTCGATGTTAATAATCTGTTTTTCTTCTTTCACAGGAAACAAAATAAATATTACCATGTATATTCATATGTTTTATTTTCTCTTTACAGAATTTGTACCCGTCACGGACACGTCTTCCTTTGAAGAAAAAGAAATTCTGTATTCTCTTTCACATGCTAAAAATAAATGTACAAAAACATGATTCTGTGTTTTTTATTTCACATCCTAAAATCAAATTCTTTTTCCTGTACTGCGATTTCAATTTCTTTTTCTGAATCAGTTTACCGGTAAAATAAATCAATGTTTTACGAAAAAAAATCAAACTAAATTTTTGTTTCAGAAAATTTTTAGTGTACGAAAAAAAAAAACTGATTCAGAAAATTTTTGTGTACGAAAAAAAAATGTTTTCAGAAAAATTTTTTGTGTACGAAAACAAAATTCTGTTTCAGAATTTTTTTGTGTGTACAAAACAAAAACTGTTTCAGAAAAATTTTTATGTACAAACAAAATTCTGTTTCAGAAAAATTTTTATGTACAAACAAAATTCTGTTTCAGAAAAATTTTTGTGTGCAAAACAAAAATCAGTTTTCGTCACGAAACTGCTCCGACTAAATGAATCGATTCATTCTGATAGTGTTGGCAACACTGGAAAAATTTCGGTAAGTATCGCTCAGACCCTGAGTTACAGCGAACACAACTAGATTCGAACCAGCAACCTTACATGTCTGATTCATCTCTAAATACAGCCAACTAAACAATAAGATTATGTGTATACGTCAATGCTAGCACTGAGTCAACAAGGTTTTCTTCAAGGTCAAAGTTGCACACGAAGTAAAAAAGATGACAACGCAGATCTTCTATCTTTCTATATGAAACATAAACCTAGTATAAACTGCTCGCACTGAAATGTGTAATGTAACATAATCTGCTCGTCTTCTTTTCATACGCGAAACTGTTCGCACTGAATGGAGTACGACGGCTCAGCGCTTCAATCCACAACGAAGTAAGTTCATGTTTCCTCCTATCATTTTTCATCATCGTTTCAAGGGGACGTTAAACTCAACATTTCCAAGAATCGAACTCGGGACCATGACATAGTAATCAACAAACTGAACTTCTCAATCGAGTATGGTGACTTATGATGTTTTCTCATTTCTCATCATCGTTTCAAGGGAACGTTAACATTTCCTGAAACTAACACCTAGAATCAAACTCGGGACCATTGCATAGTAATCAACACACGTGTACGATGGCTCAGCGATTGTCTCTACTGTATGAGGTCACTGCTTCAATCCTCAGTCAAGTAAGTTCATGTTTCGTCCTATCATTTCTCACCGTTTTCGCGGGGACGTTAAATTCAACATTTCCAAGAATCAAACTCGGGACGATTGCAAGGTTCACTCCTAAAGCGGAACAAAAATGCCCCCTAAAAGGGAACGATGTGGACCACTGTATCCATGTTCACCCCTAAAGCGGAACAAAATGGCTCCTAAAAGGGAACGAGGTGGACCACCCAAATTTATAGTAATATATATTAGGGTCCAGTACTATGATACCAAATGTTTAAATTTGGCAATTTCTAAAAAACTTAAGGGGTGGGCCAAGGTATCATTCCCAAAATAAAAAAAATTTCAAGGGGTGCACAAATGTATTTATGTCTTATAATAGGGGATGGACCCCTATACATGACCATATAACCATATAAGATAATAGGACCTCATCCATTGGAATAAATTAGGTCAAAAAACCAAACACGTGATACAACGTATTGCTTACCTTTATATTTTGGCAATTTTATACCCCTAAAAGGGAACGAGGTAGACCACCCAAATTTATAGTGATCTATATTAGGATTTTATACTATTATACCAAATGTTTAAATTGGGCGATTTCCAAAAATTTAAGGGGTGGGCCAATGTACTCCTGCCGGGGTGCACGTATACCCATGTCTTATGAAAGGTAATTGACCCTGTATATGCACATATATCCATATAGGGTAATAACACCTCATCAAAGGGGATAAATTAGGTCAAAAAACCCCGAAATTTGAATTTTTGGCAATTTTTTACCCATGAAAGGGAACGACATAGACACCCAATACTAGTAGAGGTACATAATGTGGTCCTAGGCTACCATACCAAATTTTTAGATTTGGCAATTTCCAAAATGTAAGGGGGGTGGTCCTATGTACCCCTGCACCCCTTCGGTAGGTCTACCCATAAAGCCTAACACCACGTGACCCCATGACGTAATGCTAAGGTGTGCGCATGGGTGTATCAAAGGGAACAAAAATAAGGTAAGCTATATATACATCCTATAAGGTAAAAAGGAAATAACATTCTTCAAATTTATAACCATAAAAAGAAACAAATAAACTCATACGTGAAACTGCCCCATAAAGGCGGATCGTAAACTATGTAAACTAAAAGGGCCGGGGCGCAAAATTTCAGCGGCGTCACACTCCAGGGGCGCAAAAGTTAAAATCAAGTAACACAAAATAAGCTATACATACACCTGTACTCCATCATAAGGTAACAATCTCCAAATTTTATACCGTAAAGGGAACAAAATCAACAACCTACCCCATAAAGGCGAACGGGGGTGTGGCCTAGGGGCGCTAAATTGAAAATATATACCGCAAAGTAAACTATACATACACCTATATCCCATTAAAAAGTAACGATCTCCAAAAATTTTATGCCGTAAAAGAAAACAAGATCAACCCCCCTCGGTAAAACTACCCCATAAAGACGTGGCCTAACACCACGTAACCCATAAAGGCGTGGCCTAACATCACGTAACCCAAAAAGGCATGGCCTAACATCACGTAACCCTATGACGTCATAACATGTAACCCCAAAATGGGCGCCGGGCGCCCGGGGCGCAAAATTTTGGCGGCGGCGGCGGGCTCCATGCTCCAGGGCCTAACATCACGTAACCCAAAAAAGGCATGGCCTAACATCACGTGACCCTATGACGTCATAACATGTAACCCCAAAAATGGGCGCCGGGCGCCCGGGGCGCAAAATTTTGGCGGCGGCGGCGGGCGCCACGCTCTAGGGGGCGGTAAAAATGGCCTCAAGTCCCGCGATTACTACTAGATGAAATACTCCCTCCATAAACTTCCATCGACGGAAATTCTATTTTCTCTCACACTTCAACAACACGTTCTTCCACAGCGCCCGAACTTACCAAGACACTACAAAGCCACTTGCTGATGGAGTTACTGTGGTTGTCTACCGATGGCAGCACCTCCTTGACAAGAAACATTGGTATCTGATATTAAGAAGACATGTGGTATTTGGTCTGTTTACCCTATAGTTCTCTGAGCGTAGGGAAGGTTTCCTGAGTCGGATTGTCACTTCAGATGAAAAATGAACTTGCTGTGACAATCGTAAATAGAACAATGATTGAATTGTGATTAACGTCTAGGAATCCAAAATATCAGGTGTTGTGGCTGATATGATGGTCTAAGGTACAAGTGATCCATCATGTCCTTATCGGACGAGGTGTAAGCATCAACGCAGATCATTATAGCTACGTCTAATAAAAAATACGACCCTGGTTTCATACTATTCGAGACTAGTTTTCAAAAACAAAATTGAAGTTACCATCAACAGATATTTGCTGCACGTTGATAATCTTCAAGTTGTTTTTATAATTCTGCTTTTTCTCCATTTGTTCCAAGGACATGCGCTTCATGTCATCAGAAAAAGTAAGTACTATGAAAAACTGGCTACAAAGAGGAATAAAATGAAAATTCATTAAAATTAAACTTATTATTTTATAAAATACCACTTCTTGCCTAACATATAAGAAATGTTAATGGCAGTTCTTTTGTTTCTAATGTAGAGTGTTAACTGATTGCTTATGTCCATTAATTTCACTAATTTCAAGTCTCTTGCAACCAATTAAGATTTATTAACATATGCACAAAACGCCAGCTCTTTCATATCCTTAGATGAGCTTCCATCAATAGGTTGAAGCAAAATTTTCCCGTCTATGCTCTTCCGCAGAAATAAATTTTGCTGACAGTTTCAAGACGTCCTTTTATTTTTTAATTTTTGATTGTTATTTATTTATTTATTTATTTATTACTTTTACACTTCACAAACCTTTGTTTACAGTATGATATATTGAACAGTCTCCTTATGTAAATAATGTTTTGTTTCAATTGATAGGTTTATTTGATAAAAGGAAATGCATTTAGTTGTACCTATTATACTATTTTATGTGGAAGCTTTCAAATTTATCATTATATTACAGAAAAAATATTTTCATAAATTAACTATAATTTTCTAATCTTCTTTCATACAGTTACGTAGCTCGGATAAAAGAAAACAGTCCTCAAGGTACTGCGCTAGATTTTCGTGATCCTTGGATCCCACGAGTAACAGATGAAGACTTGGTATGTTTTTAGTTTTAAACTATTGAAAGTAGATAATTTCATTTCTAGATCTCTAAGAATATAAGTTTTTACTATAAAAGGATATTACTCCCTTATGGGAGTTTGTTTTCTGACATCCATAAATGATATCTACCCAGAATAAAAGAACAAACATTAAGAAACGAGGTTGTAATTTGATTCAAGGATAGATAAAGTTATTCTTCAGTTATAACACGTGAAACATTTTATCAACACCAGGTATAAAGGTTCACAGTGATTGTGCCAATTATATTCATGCAAAGTGTTCAAGAATCCCAGTTAGATTTCTTTCAATTATTCTGTGGAATAGAGAGAGACTTTCATTAGCAAGTGAATGCATAAGTTTCTACTTTTTTTTAAGGAGCCAAATAATCACTTTAGTTTGTCAGGTGTCCCAAAGCTGACTAAAGCTACAAGTATACATACCTAGAACTTTGTTGTGGAACAATCTCTTACTAATCTTAAACTGACTAGCTAGGCTAGCTATAGATAATATTATGAGTAGTCCAGCAAGGAACTTCATAATCATGAACAATGTAACAAATGAAGATACAACGGTATTGTTGACAGAAATTTAGTCATAGATGGAATTCTTATGGTCGGAGCTTGTGAATAGAAGTCACCAAGTTCTCTTCGGAATAGAAGTATAAATGGGAGGAAGAAATTTCCTATAGTTTAATTTTCGGATATTATTTAGTACGTACCTTTCCATGCTTATAACACTATAAGGGTGACGAAGATTCAATTGCATAGTTTTATTGTTAGCCAATTTTTGTTAGCAGCTGTGACCTTGGTTGGAAGATCGCATCACGATGCTGATTTGTTCTTAGCCACTAGTAATCTCTCCATCTGCTTAACGAACATACTCGATTTCTATGGAAATAGGGTTAATAAAGAATATAAAAGAAAAAGAATAGTACTGCGTACTGCAGTTTTTCACGCTCCGAGGAACCAATAATGTTTCTCAAAGCCTATGACGCCTGGTTGTCTGCTGCAATGAATTATCCTTAATGCTTTATTTTGCTATCTATGTTTGTGATTTTGTGTTTAGAGAACTGTATGGAATAGCAGTGGCATTACTGATTTGAACAAGTTAGCATTTTCTCCCACATTAATTTAGCAATTCGTTATACGTATAATATTGTTCTTTCTCCATAGGTCAGTTATGACTCCTTATTTTTTTTTAATCGGTCATTGCTGGACTTCTATGACCTCCTTTGCATCTCTGTAGAAACATATTATACATCTTCCTCAAAACATTAGGACGTATGTTATTGGAAAGAATCTCTTATATTCCTCACGTAATCGTCACCATCTACATTTTGGCTAGATTCCATTGCTGGAGCCAGATGTCACAAATAGCCCAATGTCTTTTTCATTTTTATTTATGTCTCTCCAATGTGAGAGCAGATATTCATTTAAAGAGTTAATGCATTAAATTAGAATAACTTTATATATACACATTTTCTTCCAGTTGGTTAATATGAGTGGTTTTCTTCTTACTTTCAACGAAATTTATCAATGATTTTATGTTTTATTGCTAATGTAAGAAATACTTTGCTGGCAAAAACCAACGTCCTGAATTTTTTCTTTCTCATCTACAAGCGCAGGGTGTGCGGCCAAAATGATCTTTCAGTTACCTCAATGAATATTTTTAAGCACTAATTTATATAAAAGAGCAAATATTTTTACCTCTGTGGTGCGTCACGGGTTACTATTTTATGACTATACAATTTTTCGCAAACCCCACTGTTTTCTTATTTATGTAGTCCTCCAGATTATTCCTTGAACTGTTTCTTAATTCGTTTCTTTCTTATTTATCTTTTACTTCTTGTATTGCTTTAACACTTATGGTTGAAATTTAGTTGGTAGTATGACTTTTAGTTTCTTGACAAATTGAAAACTGTACACAGAACTTCCACCTTCTTTGTTGAAACAAATGTTTCCATGTCTATTAGTATTGATAGGTGGATACTTAGTGAAGTGTACTAAATCAAGTGCTGTGTAAATTTCGGTTTTAATGTTGTGAATACCGGTCTAATGACAGTAGGTGTAAAATTTTATTGTGTGCTATAATTTATGATACAATCCATTTTTTGTCCAAGCTACAATTATCCAGAATTAATTTTGGGTCATTTTGCAGAATATTCTACACAGAACTTCTTATACAAAGTAGATATATATATGATTCATTCATCACAGGATCAAGGAGGGAGACGTATACTAATACTCAATATACAGAGTGCTTGAGGAAATTCGACCACCCCTTTTAAAATAAATAAAAAGTAAATTTTGTCGAAAATATCAAATATACTATCCAAACATAGTATTCTCTCTAATAGACTGATTGTATTCTCGGGTTCGATTTCTTTGGGGAGTTCTTGGATAAAAATAAAGGTAGTGGTTTGAATCTACTTTAATCAGTGTGTGCTGTCTCATGTAACTTTGGTGCTTGAAAGAAATGCTAAACTCTACTTAATTTATCACTTACCCATTTTTTCTTAATGATTTTAGCTATACTTATTCTCTATTTATAATTATTAGAGAGATTTTCTTCCACGTTCCAAATAACTAAAGCTTACTTCTTATTTCTGATATTTTGCGGTATCTCTTTTCGCAAAATAAAATGTTACATAAAATAAACAGTTTGTTCATGGATGTTTATTCACATAATCAGTATTCTGCTAGAATTTAAGTATACAATAAAATAAATCTAATTTTATCTGAAGTACACAACTAATAAATTAATTTTATCTGGAGACACAATTATCATATTTACCATGTCATCAACAAATATAAATATTTTCTAATCTCTGCTAGGGACAAAATGGTATTTTTTCTTTATCCTTGGGGAAGGATAATGGCACATTTGAGATTTCGCCATCTGTAGTAGAGCAAAGTGCATCTTTTGTAATTAAAGTGAAGAACAACAAATTGCTGGACTACGAAAAATTCAAAGACCTTCAATTCCAGGTAGGTGATATTTAGTGACTCCGGGAAAGACAATGGTAAGCGCCACTTCTGGCGGAATTGAGTTATTAAGTGGAATGGGTTTGGATCCGACCACAGAACAGTATGTAAATAGTTTAAGTTTGGAATAGTACCTGCATACGGCAGAGTAAGCTTCTTTAGTATGTGTCATTGTATTGCATTGCATTGCATGGGAATGTTCTTTTTTCACTTTACTCGGAATTTATGAAATAGCACTCACCATTGTCTTCCCCCGAGCCGCTCATTTATATAGATTAATGTAAGCTGAAGAACAGTAATATTTATTACTTACCTTGTATCCTTGGTTATGTATTTTTAATAATGGGTTCAATGAGTGTACCAAATCCACTTGGTACAGTCATGCCAATAACAGTAGACTGTTAAGATATTTTGAGGAAAATAAAGTATTCCATAACATACAATTTAGATTTAGGGCTGGATGTTCCACGATTAAAGCCTTGGAAAATATAGTGTCAGAAGTACTGGAAAACTTGGAAAATTTCTTAATGTTGGGGTGACATTATCAGATTTGAGTAAGGCATTTGATACCATATCTCATAACAAATGAATTGCGAGACTACTGTATTACGGTATCAATGGATTGCAACTGTCTTTAATTTCATCCTATCTGAGTGATAAGAAACAAACTGTTCTCATTGGAAACAAAAAGTCAAATTTTATTGATGTAACATTTGACGTTCCACAAGGAAATGTATTGAGTCTTTTTCTTTTTCCTGTTTATACAAATACTGTACCAAGTTTTCTGACCAATTTTGTGTGTTCTATAAGCTCACGATATAATTCTTATAAATTCAGACAAGTATGGAATTAATGTACCACCTAAGAATAATGAAATGTTAGATATGTTTGTTGCATAGCTTGAATGAAATGAACTTACAGCAAACAAAGGCAAAACAGAAACTATGTACTTTAACCTTAGTAATTGTGCGAATTATGCAGATACATTTAAGTGCGTAAAATTGCTAGGAATGTATGTGGATTCAAATTTAAATTGGAATGAACATATAGAGAATGTATATAGAAAATTGTTCAAAGTACTATTTTGTAACAAATAAAAAACTGTAATTAGTAAAAAATCTCTCATTATATCAGACAATGCTTTTTTTTCACTCACATTTGAAATATGGAATAATGTTCTGGGATGGTTCATCTGGCTCATGTACTGTCTTCAAATGGTAGAAAAAACAATAAGAGTAGTAAGTGGACTGCCTAGAACTGCATTCTGTAAGAAAGAATTTAATGAAGCACAAATTGTGACAGTGCCTTCTTTGTATATTTTTCGATGCCTCATGCATATTAAAAAAAAAATTAGCTAACTTTACCTCTGAAGTGATGTTCATTCCTACAATACTAGGCGCAGAGACGACTTAAATAAGTTACAAGTCAGCTTAAACAACACACGAAAAAGTTATAAGTATACGAGTAAGAAAGTTTTTAATTTACTACCTCAAAATGTATACACAATGTCTCACTATAATTTCAAAAATTACTGTGAATCTTTCCTCATGAGAAATTCAGTATATGGTATTTTGGAATATGAAGAAGTTTCTTTGTAGAATATTAATATATAAATAAAACTTATATGTATAAGACTAGAATTCTGCATAATAAAATGAAAGCAAAAGTTTGTTTTAAGACAATGTTCATCATAAATCAGTCTGTCGTTTATTGTAACTTCTAAAAATTTGGTGGAGTGCGAGTAATCTGCGAAAATCGTGTTTAACATAATAGCAGGTACTATTTGAAGTGCTTAAGTTTTCTTTGCATTTATCATCAGCTGGTTCTGCGACGTCCATTTTGTCAGACAGTCGAACAGTCAAATGTATTTCAAGTTGCTTCCTAATTTTACTGTATTGACGCCTGTGCTGAGACATTCAAATTATCACCATATATAGTACAATGTTCTACAATTTATCAGTCACAAAATAGATAAATTAAACAATATCGTTTATGTACAAAAAGGTACTGGCCCAAGAATTGATCTTGAAGAACACCAGCAGAGATAGTAGTGGTTTTGGAGGAAAATACGACTTCCATACTGTTAAGTGTTTTACCTATTTGAACTACCTGCTTTCTGTTTGTCAAATACAAGGTAAATCATGTATGCACTAATATTGTACTTCTGAAGTTTTTTCAATAGAAGAGAATGTTGTACACAATCTAAAGCTTTAGAAAAATCGGCAGATAAATCTGCTGTCTACTTTTTGTTTATAAGAACATTAAAAATCTCTGTAAAAAAATTAAACTGCAGTATCGATTGATCTGATTTTTTGAAAACCATATAGAAAAGTCGAGATCAGATTTTGGTAGGATATAAAATTTTTCAAGTACAATAACAATACTGATTCAAAGATCTTCGAGAAAACAGATAGATTACAAATAAGTTTACAGTTTTGGATATCATGATTTTTAAAATTTATTTATTTATTTATTTATTTATTATTTTTTGTACAAACTTTCGTTATCTTTAACTTTCAGGAAACACACCTAATTCAAATTATATATTTAAAAGATAGTAGAGATGTTTGCCTACTAAATGTGCACTTTTTAATAGCACAGGTCAATAACTCCTCTTCAGTTATCGAAATCACGTACATACTATGCATATTATACGAGATGTTTTCCCCTAGACTGATCCGATGTACATATGGGAAGCATTATCAAGAAAATAATCATTAAAAATCCCAGTAATGGCAGTAGGATCACGAAAGAATTATTCCTATAGTTTATTTGTGATATTTCACGCATTGGGTTACTCTTCGTGAGTTACCGGTACGCGTAGGGACTTTCCACGCCCCTTCCATTTTATTTTTTATCAATATATTAACGATATATTGTCATTGTGAATCCTTTGGCTCCTTGAATAACTTTGATATATTTTCTTGTATGTTTCTCTTCGGGCTCTAAATTTAGCTGATAAATTTGTGGAAGTGTTCATAAGTTTATTGTAATATATACATTTTGCTTAGATATTTTTATTTTTTGTGTGACTCATCTTGGAGCGTTTTTATTAGAGCTTTTTCGTAACTATAATGGGAAGGCTATGATAAAATAATTCAGAAATGTATTAATAAAATAATTGAATGTATCATTAGTACTGGATAAGTTATACACAGTGTTTCAATATTCATGATGTAATAATAAACAAAAATAATTTATATTTTCATTTGAAAAAATCTTGTAAGTTCTCATTAACGATTTTTAATTTTCTTTAAATGTTTATCGGCAGCTAGTTTAGAATAAATAGCTTCATGATCAGAAAATCCAATACCAATAATTTCATACATACATTTAAACTTACTTTGTGGAATAATAATTTGGTCGAGAGCCATTTTACCTTGACGGGTGAATGGCATGCAGATCATATAAGTTTAACAAACTTTCCAACTTTGATTTTTCGGTTGAAAGCCTTAACCAATTGATATTTCTCACCAATCATTACAGAGAACTATACTTCTAAGCATTTTGCATAGTTTTGTGAGAAGCTGTTCAACATTCTTCAAAAAAATTTATAGGTCACCAGAAGGGACCATATCCAATAACAAATATTTACTTCATCATGTTTAATGCAAATAGTTCACAATGTATTTCGACGCAGAAGTTCCGGACGTCAATCTCCGTTGCGTTTAAATATGCACGAGCAAATATTGCAACACCGCCTCCATTTTTGACTGTACGAGAATAATAACTCACAAGGTTTGAACCAGTTAAGTTAACCGCATTAATGATATTTGAAGCTAACCAGTGATCGCCTATACAAAGATATACATTTGAAAATTCACTTTATAACAATACCTCCAGACAGTCAGTTTTGTTCCCTAGATCTTGAAAATTATTAAAAGAACATTTAAGTGTCCCTTGTATCTGATATTTGGGTGAGAAATTGACAAGTATTTGGTTTTGTAGCAAGAATCGAGGTTGATGTTACACTATTATGAGATTTGCATTCACATTCTCAGGATTTGATGTTATATAAACGGTGTCACCATTATGTTTGTTCGAGAGTTTAATTTTAGGATCACTAATTTTAATTTCAGTAGCTTTAATCTGGACTGTGTATGTGAGATGACTTTATATTTGTTTATCTTTTCTATTAAAATGGACACCATATTTGGTGAAGCAGTATCTTCGAAAGTGATTTACGTTCACTACACTCATCCTATGGAAATTACCTGCTAATTTATTCAGTTGGTCGTTAAATTCAAATATATGCCTATTGCAGTGACCGCTTGGGCAATGAGGAAAATCATATCTATAAAGCATACTGATACAACAGAGTTTACGTATTTCGAATCGAGATACAACAAGATAGATTCAATAGTGTTTAGGGCGTTTTCATTAGAAACACTGTTACTTGAGAAGTTGTTTGTTCCCGCTAGGAGAACAACGTAAATCGTTTACTAGATTCCTTGATAAGTTAGCAATACCATTACATACTTGTTCGTAAGAAAGTAGTCAATTGAATTTTACTATATGCTCTTATAGAATTCGTGAACAACATTTTCCATGACTGTTGCTTATTGTTAGTAAAAGAACGTTCGGTACACTGCAAAGACTCATAGCCCTCTCATTTGTTCCCCTAATGCTCTCCTCCAATTTTCGTACTTGAACCCTTGTAGATACATCTTGTCTTCAGTGTTCTTCTTGATACCATTTGTTTGTAAGTTGTTTAACTTTTTATAGTTTTCTGTGATTTACACTAGATTCTTGGGTGATAAGCTTGGTACCACTGTTTTCCCATTTACATGTAAGTTAGTTTGTTGAAAGTACGTGGACTTTCCTAACTGTATACAGTTGTCACAACTTACGCTTGCAATTACTTGATTGTTATTGTTCATACCTTGTTCTTGATTTAGTGTAGTGTATCTAGCTTTGATCTCCACGTTTAATATCGCAGCAGAAGGTCTATTTTTTTTAACTACTACTGACCACTGGCACTAAGTATTTGCACTTGCACTTCAACATTCTGATCATTTCGTTGGTGTAGTAGTTCCTTTATTTCACATTTTAGTGATTCTACGTCATTCATTAGGATGTGTGCCAGTTCTTGCAGAGAAGGAACTTCTTGCCTGGTTCGCAAGAAATTGGAGCGGATTTCTTTTATTATAATTTCCTTAGGTAGCATATCTGCAGTGATTATTCTATATGTTTTAGACCTTGTCATAATTTTTGTTTTATGCTAACCTTCAAAATACATATTTCATATAAACTGTATATGTCATCAAAGTTCCTGCGACATTTTAACGGCACTTTTTATACAAAATCACCGATTTTCTTGCTATACCAGCAGAAGCTGTGACACCAGCACAACCATTTCTTTTAGACACAATTGCAACCAGGAAAACAAAAATAAACTAAATTAATATTCATTAAATAAAATAAATGAAAAAATAAAAGAACAATTTAATAAATAAATAAATAAATAAATAAATAAACGTTATATTAAACCTTTTTGGGCAATTAACACACATCGTCGAGCACTAGTAAATGAAATGAAGTGGTCCTTGCGCGCTTGCGTATCGTATGCTCACATATTATACATTTCTATTTAATGCGTTGCAGTAACCAGCTTTTCGTGAAGACTCTATTGTCTCGCTGAACATTCAATACGTTCCTGTCCTAAATACTCACATTTCAGAGCAGTAGTAACGAAGGTTGCATGAGCCCCCTCCCCCTTATGAAGATGGGAGAGCCCACTTTTTCCCATGTTCATGAGAACACGTAAAAATTATACATCAACAGGAAACATTTTTTTGACTTTTGATGTTCTCTACTTGCTCATATTAGACCTATACAAAAATTGAACGTTACTATTATTATTATTATTATTATTATTATTATTATTATTATTATTATTATTATTATTATTATTATTATTATTATTATTATTATTATTATTACTAATAGTAGTAGTTGTTGTTGTTGTTGTTGCTGTTGTTGTAGTAGTATTATACCCAGCTTGATTTTGTTTCGTTCTCATTGTAACCAACAAAGGTTATAAAGCCCTTATATTCCATCTCCTGCACGTACAGTATCTCACTGGCTTGTGTCCAGTTTTAAAAGACTTCAATGATTTCTAAGGTTTGTGGATTTGTGTACTGCTGCTCTTTGAGATAATTTACTTTAAAGCTACTCTTTTTAAAACAATTAGCAATTAATTTTTTCAGTTATGTGTTTCACACTTTCATGGTCATCCACATAGCATCAAATACATTAATCATTGTAGATGCCTGGCGTTTGATGTCGCTGAGAAACTGACGAACAACCTTCCTTCTGTAATTCTGTATAGTGCCCTGGTCAAGTGTTTGAGGCTTAGAATATGTATTCAGTGATAAAAGGTCAACTTTGATTATATACAGATTAGGGATGTCTTCGTGAGCCGTACATTTGTTGATAAAAAGAAGTATTTTTCCCTTCTTCTTCATTTCCTTGTCGATGGTTTGAAGCCATATACTGTTCATTCACGATCTTTAGTTCAACATGTATTTCGTAGGAAAGTTTTCCATGTGTTTAAAACATTTTGGATTGTGGAATTTTCCGATGAGCAAGGACTTGTTTTTTCCAGTTCTTGAGCAGTTAACTGCCAGCAAGACTGTTATACGTACTTTACCGTGTGTGCCGCCATTTTTTATTTTAGTCTGACAAGCACCTTTAAAAAAAGTCCGTTCTCATTTACGTTAAGATATTTTCTGATGTGTAACTCACAGCCAAATTTGAAAGTTTTTCTTTCCAATCACCAGTGTGGTAATTGAGGGGGGAAAGGGGGGGAGGATTTCCAGGCACCTCTGAACACTTCCCTGGAACCTCGTTCCCTTTGTACTTTCTAGGGGAAGAACTTGGTAATAACATAAACCTTCATGTGTAATTACAAAATTTAAATGTATAAACAAATAACAAGTCAACAGTGTTTCGCTTACTATTAAGGAATCTGTATCAAAATGGAATCTACTCCGAGAAGACAGAATACAAAATTACAATTATGAGCATACTTTATGGGGACGCTCTCACAGAGAGTACCCAAGCACCTTTATACGCTATGTAAATTAGAAAATCTGATTTTTCAAGTATTTTGTGAGAAAAATACTGTAAACTGAGAAATCTTAACCTTTTCCATATTGTACAGGGCTGTGGCGTATTTAGGATTTTGTTTCGGGGGACAATTGCCCACCTGAGCTTGAGAATTAAATATGTTTTAATCGATTGTTTACTAATATCCTAAGAGAAAACGTGAAACTCGTATGACAGTGGAGGATCTTACCCCTCCTCCCTAGGCAAATCTGAAATGACGCTCCTTCAAACACACGTTGAATATTTGTAATCTCATTTCAATTTAACCTATTTCATTTTAGAAAAAATGGAATATTCAGTTTTATCTGTGTACGTTTTTACCTGAAAGAAAATGTTGAGACAAGTTGAAGCTGAAATATACTGATAGCAGATTTAATGGCAAGAATTGCAGACTGGTGAATCTTATGTGATATGATACACACAAAAATTTAGCAGTGAATCTAACCCTTTATTCTATTCACAGAAGGAAAAAGGAAACACCCTCTTGGTCTACCTAATTTCCCGGGCTACTTATCCCCCCTCTTGATTTTCTTTAATTCAAACGTTTACCTTTCTTTATAACTAAATGATGTCAATATTCCTATAATAAGTAAAGTCCCGTAATGTTGATATCCTTGCAAGTTGATGTGGAAACCAGTTTCGCTTATCAGCTCCTCTTAGTTTTGATGTTACTGACGACGGCTGACTTGAATCACAACTAACAATTGTCAAAAGTATGATAGGAGAAACGAAAGAAAGTAACAACTAAGGAAAAAGAAACACAAGAGTAGAATGGACGAAAGAAAGAAAAAAGATCGCAGTCTTTACATGGAATGAAATTTGACAAATACAGTATTATTTCTGAACAAAGAGCATAAGAATATGGAAAGTCAATAACATTCTTAGAAGTGGTAAGCAGGATTATTGCTGTAGGTACGTACAACGCGAAAAACTAACAAATTTATTTCGGTGGGGCTTGAGCCCGATAGCTCCCCTAAATACGCCAGTGGTACAGGAGTATTTTCCTGCGAGTAAAAGTTTCTTTTGGAATGCGTTGAGAAATTACCGCCTAGTCTGCAAGAGTACTCCCCTAGTACAAGTGTATTTTAGGCACACACTAACTCCCCCCCCCCTACCTCGGAGTGCTTCAATTTCCACACTGCCAATCACCGCAAACCGCATCATCTACACTTGTACTTCCGCTGCACGTTCCTTTAAAAAAATATTTCGTTCCTCTTAAAATTACGCAACTAAACATTGCTTGCTCTGAAACCTATGTGTTCCAATGTTTTTGCAAACTGTTGGAGTTTTTTTTTTTCTTTCTTTCTTTCTTTCTGAACAACAGGATTCCCAATAATCATGCGTTTGTCGCGGCACTGCTTTAGTCACTTCAATACACATTCTTCAACATCCTAAAATTCATCTTTCTTTGCTCTTTTACACATTCAGAAGTACACTTTTGTTCTCACACTTATGTTTATTTTTTAGTATTTTGGATAAAATATTGGGTGGGATATTGAATTCTTTAGCTATAAACTTTATTGTCTTCTTTCCTATCTGACCTATCGCTTTTAGTACATTCCGTTTTTCTTCCACATTTAATGCAGTACATTTCTTTTTATTCGACATCACGTGAACTTTGGTATTAAGCCAATATGCTAAAAGAAAACAGTAAAATGCAGTACATTTGAGGTTAATAAGGTGCAGCGCAAGCTAATTCAAGGATGCTGTCCAAAACCGATAAAGGAGAGAAATGGAAACTCGCAGAAGTGACAAAATGGATGTACTAGTTCTTTAAAGGGGTTAGTATTTCATAAAATTGAAGGGACCATTTCTGCAAGGAGTTTGGAATTTCTTAAATTAAAAAATCGAGATATAATTTTAATTTAATAATTAATTTAACATGTGAAATTTATCTCACGGTTCGAAACTACTGAAGACTTCCAAACTGTATGAATTCAATACTGAAACTTGAAGTAGTACACCTATAACTACTGGTTGCAATAGAGTAATAAGATCAATGATAGAACCTGTTTCTTGGACGCTGAATCTATAACGAAAAGCCATTATTCGCTATCCTTCTGTTTTTGTTCTATGACGACAAGTGTTGAAACTGGAAATAATTAATTTGAACCACTTCTGGTTTTGAATGGAGGTTTAACGGAGGATCCATTAAACTTGCAATAAAACTGCTTCACGATATCTCTTTGCTTCATGGAAATAAGTATTGAAACCGGAATATTAATAAATTTCGACAACTTCTGGTTTTGGTACAGTGCTGTGATTAGTGATGGTATGTTCCCTTGAAACACTTAACCGATTGCTAAAAACCATTTGTCGCTATCTGTTATCATTTGATTCTATGGTGAGCAATGTTGAAACCTGAAACAGTTGATTTCTACTAATTTCGGTTTGAATAGAGGGTTAGCTGAAGAGACGAAATCTATTCTTGGAACGGAGAGTTGATTGCGTAAAACGCTTCTCGATACCTCTTGCTGTTTTTCCTCTAGGTGAATTAATATTGAAATCGGAAGTACTCGTAAATTTCAACCATTTTTGGTTTTCGTAGAGTATTGCGACTAGTACCGTAATGGAATGTTTTCTGGAGACGTTGAATCAATTCCAAAAGACCGTTTAGCATGATCTATTATCGTTTCTGTTTCGTGACGATCAACTTGTAAACCAAGAATGGTTGATTTGAACCACTTCTGATTTGAATAGTGTGTTTACGGAAGAATAGGATACTGAATCGATTGCAAGAAACTGCTTCTTCATATTTTTTACCCTTTTTCTTCCATAAAAGTCAGTATTGAAACCAGTAGTAGTAATATATTTGAACTTCTTCCAGTTTTGGTAGAATGTTCAGGTTGTAATGGTATGTCCTCTAGAGATTCTAAATCGATTACAGAAAAACAGCTTGTCGCTCTCTGTTTTTGTTCTATAGCGATAAATATTGAAACTGGAAACGGTTAATTTGAATCACTTCTGGTTTGAACAGAAGGCTAACAGAGGAGATGGAACCTATTCGTGGGACACTGAATCGACTGCATGAATCTGCTTCTCAATATCTCTTACCATTTTTGCTCTGATACCTGTCGACAGACGGACTGACATATGTATTCTATAAGACTTCCGATACTTATGCATAGCATAGGACTTGTAATTATACTGCCAAAATTAAAATTCTAATTTAATAATTATTATTTTAATTAATACTTGATTTAACGTAATTAATAATTTTAATATTGAGTGTAAAGAGGTGTTGGAGGGGATTGAAAAAAACTTTAAGTTATCAGGTAGTTACAATTATCAATGTTGCAATAACATATATAAATATATATATATATATATAGGGTAGATCTTAAAACGCTTTTAGCTTTCAAACTTCTAGATCAAAAACGCTGAAGTATTGTACGATGCTAATACCGAAAGTAGAAATTATTTAACATACTCTACAATGCCATCAGATTAACAGTATTGCCAACCCAGGATAAAGGTATATTATTTTTAAAATGGATAGAGACATAAATATGTAAGCTTTTTGTCTCTACTAATAATATTTGGTGTCAATTGAGAGATTAACAATCTAAATGAGTTTCAGTACATATTTCTAGATAGATGTATGATTTAGCAATATTAGTGCTGTTCTTTCCTTTCAGATTATTGCCCGTGAAGTTGGCCTCAGGGCTTTATCAAGCATAGCATCAGTTACTGTATACATTGATGATGAAAATGACAATCCTCCCATGTTTCTTCAACCTGAATATGAAGCCACAATACCGGAAAATGTTACTGCAGGTATTCGAGTAGTTGAGGTAAGAATAAAATGTGAACTGATTTACTATTTTCAATTATTTATTTGTCCTTTCTAAGATTCTTTAAGGCAGCAAAGAGAATATAGTGTTTCTACTACGAAATATAGTGAATTTGTTTCATTATATTGTATTATATTATATATCTTTCCTTATAGCACATGACTGAAAAATTTCAGCGCTATATCTATATCCAGTTCCTCCATTGCTCAAATCCATTTAAACTGTTTTCTTCATTTTATACTAATTTTTACTTTATGTAATATTAATTACTAATACATAAAGAACATATCATCTTGGGATTGAAATGATTCACTTCGATAGTAACGTGCATATTACTAAACTTTAAATAATTAGAATATTTTAATGGTTTAATTCAGAGATGTATTACTACCATACCTGTGAGTCGTTCCGGGAGACGGGAGATGATACTAGAGTGGTGGGAGATGATACTAGAGAATAACACATAGCTCATTTAAAGTTTGAGAGAGAAGGTGTAGGAAATTTTTAATTACTTTTTCTTTCATATTTTTATAACATCATGCAAATTATTTAAAAGTTCTATTTTAATTTATTTATCGTTCATCATGTATGCAAGGATTATGAGAATATCTTTCGTTCAATAAAGTTTTATATTTATGTATATATGAACATATATACATTATATATACAACTATATATATAATGAATTATTTACCTAATGACATTATCACTCACTGAAAGGACAAACTATAAGCATTTTCGCTAAATATTTCATCAGATAGAGGGATCACATGAAGTGGAAAAAGCAGGGAGAAAAGAAACATTAACGAATAAACAAGTGTTTGCAAAGTATCCAGGTGACCCTATGTTCAAAGTCAGAGTCAAGTGTTAGTGCATTCAAGTTAACAGTAGAGAGAGAGTTAAGTGGGACGTTAAATATGCAGGAGAGCAAAGGAATAATAAATGAAGATATTACTTTGTATACTTACAAGGAAGAAGGAACCCAAATATATAAAATAATGAAATATTAACAAGAAATAATAATAATAATAATAATAATAATAATAATAATAATAATAATAGTGAATATACTGAACGTAATAAAAATGTAATGAAGAAAATAATGGGAGATCCCATTGCTTTTATTGTTATTATTAATAATAATAATAATTTATATTTACTTCCGAGCAACAATAGGAGAGGAAAAATCAAGTACAAGACTTAAAAGAATTTTACACGTTTCATGGCTCCTACATGCAGTAAAATGGAATTCTGGATGCTTGTCCGCCTGTCCGCCCGTGTGTCCGTTCGTTCCGGTATAAATGTGTTTACTCGCTTAGAGACCATACCGTTGAATGTATCGCGACTAAAATTTAAACTTCAGGGTTTTATACCTAGGTAAGATATTCCAGTTTTCTTTTCTTCAAATTTTCTTCTACCCTTAAAAAAAATACTGAAGGGTGAAAATCAAAATTTCCGATTTCCTCTGAAATGACTCTAAAGATTTTGTTCATATTTCATTAGAAACCCTTTAATATGGTACATGTCGTTTTTCCAGAAAAAAATCCAGGAGGGGTAGTTTACTTTTGATAGTTGATTCTTTCTAGACATTTTTTCATAAACGACTCAGGCAATTTTGTGCATACTTCATAATTAAATATTTTATTAATACAATAGGCGCTTTTTAATCCAGCACTTTCGGGACCTAGGTCTTGCCAGATTAACAATTTTCCGGATAATCAATCGTCAATATAGTTTTAATGGAAATACCAAAGATAAATCACTCTACAAAACAACAAAACGGCTAAAACATGTGCTTTATATGCTTACCCACATTCTGAACCTACGCAGACGATATAAATAACAGCGTATCCAGTATTTCGTCATTCTAGTAGCTGTGGAGTTTAAAACATTCTTCTTATTTATAATTCAATAGAGTATAAAATTATATTCAATCATTGAATATTTATATAATTGAATATTCTTGTATTAATGGGAAAAAACACAATACAAAAGAGAAATTAATACATTATAATGATAATTAAAACAAGTTTTAATAAGAAGTACACATGAGCGTCATTGTTTAAGAAAGTCTCTTATATGTTGTTTTTTTTTTTTTTTTGTTTTTTTGTTTTTTTTTTGTCATTCGGGTGTTTTCTTCAAAGAAAACGTTAGGAAATGTACACAGATTTATGAGTTCTGCAGAGTTGTATTTTTTTTTTTTTTTGAATCCACTTTTAAAAAAAACTCAAGCAAGTGCTTGGATCGACTCCTCATTATAGAATGTGCCTAACCGCAGAATGCTGTAACATGCGCCTACTGTAATCTCATAATATCACATAACTCGTTTGTTCTGAAAGAATCCACAAGGGATAGTTTACTTTTAGAGATTTTTTTCATACTATTTTCTCAAAACGCACTTGGACGATTTTGTCCACATTTTGTTAATATAAATATATAATTAAGAATGTGACAATATCACGTAATTATTTTGTTCTGAAAGATCCACAAGGGCTAGTTTAGCCTTAGAGATTAGCTTTTTCAGGCAACTTTCTCAGAAACGACTCGCGTAAATTTGTTCTTATTTCATTTCATTAACAATCTGACAATATGACATAACTCATTTGTTTTGAAAAAAAAAACCTCTGCGAGTTTGTTATTCTTAATGTTGGGGTCTTTTTACGGACGATTTCCTCAAACACGATCATTCGATTTGTTGATACTATTTCATAAATGAATATTTTACTAATAATCTCTTGCTGCATGAATTATTTCTCATGAAAATAGCCAAAAGGGATAGTTTACATTTAGGGTGAGTTTTCTTCTGATCAGATTTTCCGAAAACACCTTATAAATGTCTCGTACTCTGAAATAAATGTTTCATTAATAAGTGGAACAAAACGTGATTTAGTTAAAGAAATTGGAGAGAGAAAGTTTAGTGCAGTGGCCCGTACCCTTTATTTTATTGCTTTATATTAAAGTTTTCATTCATTTATATGCTCGTTTTTGTATACTCTTTTCACTATTATATATATATATATATATATATATATTTCTTTTCATTTCTTTGCTTTCCGGCTCTCTTACCAACTCTCTCGTCTCGTTAGCGTTATTATCCTTAACTAAAATATCTCTACTTCTAGCCCCTGGTAACACTGCATTCGAACGTTGCACTTACCTACACAATTTATAGGTACTTTTTGTTCCCTGATTTTTTTCTTTTTTCTTTCTTTCCACTTCTTCCTCTCCTGATGTTTTAGCATAAATATTTTTAATGCACTTTTCTGTGTGAGTGATTATGTTTGTACTATTTTCTGTTAAATCTGTAGGTATCACATTGAAGACGTCAAAGTTTTGATCAATTGTAAATTGTAAATGGAAAGATATGCTTTCGAAGCGAATTTCGTGAGAAGAAAATAAAATACTGGTAAATGTAATCTAAACAAAATATTATAATAGATTATGAATTTTAGAAAATAGTTATTAACATTCGAAGAAAATAATCACAAAATCCCGCAACACATGGCATACTACTTGGATTTTAAAAAGAATGAAAAAAAGCTTACATGGTCATTGTTATAAAGTTAACAACTCTCATCAAGAAAGGCTGGAAATGTCATTTTGTCCAGTGTAAGAATTTTATGGCCCTCCTTAAATAGGGGTTGGGAAAACTACATTCATCTTATGAAAAAAAATATAAAATATTCTATACGAAAAAAAAAAACATAACAGAAGAAAGAGAGAGAGATTAATTTTACAGAAATTTTTAATGGATAATCTGCCACTTTTCATAAACGAAAATTCCCTTTCATCTACGCTTTCCAAAAGTAGAAGACTGAACCGTACAAATAAATGAAATAAACTATATCATGTTTGTCGGGCTCAGTCTTGTTCTTCAGAAAAATGTAGGGGAACGGAAATTTTCATGAAGAAAGTTGTCAGAACAGCAAATACTTTCAAATAAATGGTGAAATTCAGCTTTGTGAAATGCAGTTTTGTTCTTATAATTGTTATTTTTCATATATATAACGTCTGTAATTTTTAGGTAAGAGCTGAGGATGTGGATACCGGAGCTTTTGGAAGAATACGATATACGAGTATAGTTGGAATGCTGAACACTTCACTCAATTTGGACTCAATTACAGGAATTATAACGGTTGGAACCAACAATCATCATTTTGATAGGGAAGAAGCACCAGGTAGAAAGAAATTTTATCTTCGAAGGAATTCAAGGCATATATAAATAGATAGATATAAGATATATATATATATATATATATATATATATATAAAAGATTGAAACTTTTTGCAACCGTGACATCGTTTCACATGGTTCTCAAATTTAAGGGAAAAACATGTTATAAGTGATTATTACTGCATAGTAACATTTCCATATGAAAACCACTAGTACCTTAAAATTGGACATTTTAATGATAATTAATATATATTAAAGTAATGACCAAACGTAACGGAAAGTACGACAATTGAACAAATGCTACATTTATATTTATTATGAAAGAAACGTTATGACTTATTTGAGATACTTAACTTTTTAAAATCTTAAGAGACTTTGCAGTATTATTTGAATTTTCTGTTGCTTTGCTATTATTTATATCTATGAAAATTTGAAACATTATATAAACACCACGTAATAGAATTTGTTACGTTTGACATTCCTTGAGCTTATGTAACATATAATATTTAACTATTTCCTTAACTCACCAACATAAAAGTAGTATTCTCACATAGTTTGAAACGCCAGAATTAATTTATATACATTTTTCTGATATTTTCTTTTTTCTTTAATTTAGAGTATAGATTCTACGTTGAAGCTAGGGATAATGAAGGATATGGTAATCCGACATCCGTTCCTCTTATTTTACACTTGACAGATGTTAACGACAACCCTCCACGATTCAAGAAACCATTGTATGAAGCCTTATTAACGCCAGATTTGACACGTCTTACCTCGAAACTAATTGTAGAGGTAAGTGAATGAAAAATGTGAATTTTCTTGAAAGAAGACTAATAGAAAGGTATTTTTTACTGTAGTACATGTTATGGAAAATGTTTAGTAGTTACAATTGGTGTGAGAAATGTAACTTGCGTAGCATTTGTAGATTTGGAGAAAGAGTTTCATAGTGTAGAATGAGAAAAAAAGTGTTCAAGATTGTGAATAAAGCAGGAATAAATTAAGAAATGAAGAATAATAATGTACAATCCGCGGCAAAAAACCTGCAACATGAGGATGTAAGTTTATTGTGACACTACACCTAACAGCACAGGGAATGAACATAACGTCTAAGTGGTACGAATCATGCCAGGATAAACCTCGGCCTCCTCCCGTGCACACTTATTTTGGAGTAAAAGACTTCGTCATTTCACAATAAACTTATATGCTCATGTTGCAGGTTTTTTGCCGCGGATTGTACAAAGAACAGAAGACAATAAACGAGGTAGAAGGAGAGGGAGGAGAAGCAACAAAACGAAAAAGGAACCAGACAACGATGCTCATTGTCAATAATTTTATTTAATCTCTACATTGAAGAAGCAATAAAAGAAATTGAGGACACTCACAGTATGGGAATAACTGTTCTTGAACAAAAAATGTACTCACTGAGATTTGCGGATGATATCGCACTGGTGGCAGATAACGACAGAACGCTGGAGGCAGGTCTAATTGGAAAGCAGCACTTACTTAGCAGCAAACTCAACATGAAGATCATCAAGAAGAAAACAAATGCTATGAGAAGTGCAAGGAAAGAACAAGTAAAATGAAAATCAAAATAAATCACGTAGTAAAGAAAATGCAGAAATTCTATTACTTAGGAAGTAAAATAACAAGCAATAATAGATGAAAACAAGATGTAAAGTTCAGAGTAACTCAGGCGAAGGAAGCTTTCGAAGGAAAACAAAAGCTTCTAAGTGGAAACATCAAAATAGAACTTAAGAGAAAGCTGAAGAAAAGATATGTATGGAATGTGATGTTGTGTCGATCTGAATCATGGAATCTAAAAGTAGAAAAACGGGGAATGGAAGCTTTCAAAATGTGGTGCTATAAAAGGATACTGAAAATTACAAGAGTGGATAAGGCATCAAATGAAAGAATGTTGGAAACGGTAAGATAAGAAAGAAGTATACTGGAAAATATTCTGAAAAGAAGAGACAGAATTACTAGACACATCATGAGACAAAAGGAAAACATGCTCTTAGCTACGGAAGGAATGGAAGAACGAAAAATACACAGATGAAGATCGCTGTTGAAATATAGGAACCAAGTAATGTAAGATGTGGTAAAGAAAAGGAACATGAACACGAGAAGTTTGGTTCACAATAAGGAATAGTGGAAACTTGCATCAAATAAACTGAAAGATTGCTAACCTGGGAAAGAAGAAGAAGTTAACATAAGCACAACTTCGTAGCTTTATTATTATTGAAAATAAGATATAACTGGATAATAAATTAGTTATTTATTATCATGTATATGTACAGTTCCAGATATTAGTCATTCTACAGCAATAGAAAAATATAACAGAATTGGTAAATTGATTGATGAATTATTTGAGTTTAACATCCTTTTCAGCAACGATAGTTTGTCCAACAGAATTCTGAGCCACAATTTTAGATTTTTATCCAAGATTTTATGTCCCACTGGGACTATGCATGTTGCATGTTAGCCGTTTGATCATAGAAAAACATTATACATATTGAGTTGAAATTGATATTTACATTCTGTGTGGATAAAATAAGTTAATAAATATATACAATCTTGTAAATGATCGATGAACTTACAAGGTGTTTACGTGCCCTAAGCCTCTTCTAGATAAATTCTAGCGAAATCACCAAGATGCACCTGCACATGTTCTATCCCGTACGAGAGTCATTTCCAACTATCCGATTTATAATGTAGGAACGCAATTTTACAATCTAAGTAAAAGGAAGAAGCACAATGAGGAAAGGAACGAACGAAGTGAGGTAGGAAAATGGAATAAGCAAATGTTGGCACTTTACGTGTAGTCATGGATCCACGAGTGCTATGTCTTCAAAACCATTCACTACGCTATCGATATTCATGTTTCCTTGCCGTCACTATCTTTTATCGATGTCAATTTATCTATATCCTGCTTCCTCTCTTCATGTTGTTTACTGAGATTGTAAGTAGAACCGAGACGTAACACAGTATTTAGTCAGAAATGCTTGTCTTATTACAAAAGTATAGTATACTTAGACTTACTTAACATATTTCATGAATTACTTTTCAAAACTTGAATTCTTATGTTTGTATGAACATATTAGATTTTCAAATTGTTAGTGAATAATTCAGAAAATCAACCCCTATGTTTCCCCTTTAACAAAACCTTGGCTGTGAGTTTGCTTATGGTATCCAAATCTTCCACCTCGAAATTCAAATTATATTTTAATTTCAAAGCAAGCTTGGGATATTAAAGGAATACAACGCAAAACCGTAACTTGTATTAAAATAAATATGTGAATTATCTTTAATATAAACGCATATATATGGTAAAACAGAAGCAACTGAAGAGTTGATATCAAAATGCAAACTTCACTTCTAATGCTTCAAACTACATTTATTGAAACTACCAGGTTCAATAAAACAGATTTTATGTAATTGAAATTACAGTCTGAAATACTAGTTTTCTAGGAAAAGAGGTAAATATTACCCAGCTTTTCTAAGTGAAAGTATACAGGTTTTGGTATCAACCATGAATTACGTTCTTGAATTAAAATTTATGGTTGTCGTCACTATAAAAATTATCTTCTATTCTGACGATACACTATAATTTAGTGCCATGTGGCAGAAGAAGGGAATAAGAATGCTGAAAGTACGAGCAAGATTGCTGTTTAAAACTGACCATGATAAACCATATCCCTACATTAGATTCCAAGATACAAAGTAATAGCTGTTCCTCATCAAGGAATAATGTTGAACAATGTCTTTGTGATAGAAAATACGGCCATTCAAGTAACAAGACGTCTTGTTATTGGACTTCCCAAGAGATACAAATTATACGGATACAAGTGTATCCTTCCAGAACAAGACATGCACAATAAGGGAATCAAGATGTTGTTATCATGAGGAACTTCAGTGTCAAGACAGGATGGAGAATGTGTGATGAAAATAAATAGTGAAAGGACAAGTGCAAATGATTGGAGGCAAAGAACTTGTGTCAACTACAGAAGTTGGAGATAAAAAAAATAGAATAGATCAGTGGCGTATTTAGGATTTTGTTTCGGGCGGGCTATGTACAACACGTGAATAAGCACTTATATTTTTTGGGGGGGTGCCGACAAATTTTAATGAAGTTTTGCATATAACAATTCATTTCGGAGGCGGGGGGGGGATTCTTGAACCCAATAGCCACCCCCGTACATGCGCCATTGGAATAGATTATTAGTTTCAGGTACTTAAATACTATTATTAGTGTTGATATGAAATGTGGGTTGGAAGTAAAGCATGAACCAGAATAGAGAAAGAGTCCTTCAGGAAGGAAAAATGCATTTTACATGGTTTTGAGAAATACTTATTAAATATTTCGTGTAAAGTATTATAGATCTAAAGTACGGTGCAGAAATGTGGATATTATGAAAATGTAACATAGTTTTCAGGCTAGGGTACAAAAGAATGAACTATTCGCACTATTTTCAACATATAACTCTGAAAGAGAGTTTTTGACCCATATTTATCACGATACTTTTGCTTATTGTAATGAGAACTTAACGTTGTTAAATTATTGACAAAGAATTTACTTTCCATCGCGTGTAAATGTGATTAAATTTATGAAAAGTTCATTTTGTTGAAGAATTTTACTTATTTCTAACAAAATTAAAATGTTGATGATCCTGTGAACAAGAGCAATTGAGGAACAATTTCGCAAAAGCCGATAGATGTGAATATTGTCAACCTTGTATCTTGATCGTATTTTAAGTTTCAGTACTCTTCGTCTGTCGAATTTTGCAGGAACTTGCTAAATTAGTAGTTTGTATATACATATGAGACAAATTAAGTAATGCAAACTGCGTGTTTCATATGTGGACATAGTAAATATTATTTAATCGCAATATATAGCTTATATTAAGAAAACTTGCATTAAATACATTGTCAATAACTTCTCTAATGTTACAGAAATCTTTTAAACTAGTATGTATCCAAGGTAAAATGTTCTTTTTGTTCCTACCTAGCGCTAGGCTGTAGCGTTAGTCAAATTCATAACATACACATAAATTAAAATTATCATAGAAAACAAAAGCAACTTACCATGGTAGGGTAACACTGATGTATTTACACAGCTATTAATATTAAAATCTGTTTACTTATATTTTTCTATAACTCGTATATGCTAGATTAAATTGTAAACCAGCAACGAATAAAATGCATTGTGTTATATATACTTTTTATTTTTTTATTGAGATCTTTTGGAATATCATAAATATTATCTGACCATTGTCAGCAGTAGTGCAAGAAAGATCAGCAATAGTGCAAGAAAGATAGTGAAAATGCAAAATCTGCGTTGCTATATTGTACTGAAGTCCTATCAATGCTAATCTTAGTATGCAATAATTGCAAATTTGGAGCGAAGCGATCGACCTTTATTGATTATTCATAGAAGTTTTTCGTGCATCAATTGTTTTCGTGAACGAACACGACATACAATAGCTGAACTTGGCATATCAGCGAAAAGCATAATGGTTTGGAAAAACTGTGTTCGCAGAACAATACGAAAAGAACTTCACCCTATTTCTAATGCTGAAAATTCTACTTTCCATTGTTTACAATGAGAATTCACGCGCCAATGCAAGGTTAAGTCTATAGGCATCCCGTTTTTTCGGTGACTATTCCTCAATGTTATGTCCGATCGAGACACGCGAGTCTTAACACACTCAGCGCACGCTCTCAAATCACTATGTCAAATTTGGTTAAGAACGGTTCAGGCATCTCGGAGGAGTATACGGATAAACGAACGCCTAAGTCGAATAAAGAGCAGCATCGCTCCAGTAAAATAATTAAACATTTAGAAAAGCAAACAAGTTGACCTGGAATCAAGTATCAACGTTTATCAGGGAATATGTTAATTCATGTATGTTAGGATATATACGTACAGGGTGTTAATGAACTATACCGACAAACTGTAAGAGGTGATTCCTCACATAAAAATAACAGAAAAAGCTCATATGGACCTATGGCGAAAAGTGCATAGTTTCAGAGCTACGGCTGTCCAAAATCACGAAAGAACCAAATTTTATGAGGTTCTACTTTGAATTCGAGAGACTGTGGATGGTGGTCCTTATCAGCGTAAAGGAAGTCTAGCATACGCAATTCAAAAATGCATATTTCATTAATGTTCAATGGGTGTACAGAGTATTCCGTGCTGGGTGAAATTCCCAGACATACCATCAACAGAATTTTGAGATATGCTCTAACTTTATGATTGGTCCAAAGTAGGCAAACGATAAGCCTTGATAGCGGTGAACACGGAATCCTTTGGCGCGATGTCGGAAGTGTTAAGGATCGTCAGCAACATGGTCTCTTGTACTCGGGAAAACGCATCCTGCGATATTTTCTTTCACACTTATAAGTGAAGAAAACGTGAAATATACCGTGACGAAATACATATTATCACACGTTATTCCGAACACACACACACGCACACACACACACACACACACACACCAAAAAAAAAAAAAAAAAAAAAAACTGGAGCTGCCGGTTCCTGACACTTCCGCCTTCCCTCTGAAGCACTGGATGTCCACTGTTGTCAAGGCTAACCTCCTGCCTACTTTGGACCCTCCTTGAAATTAGAGTATATCTGAAAACTCTTTTGAGAGCATATCTGAGAATTACACCCTGCAGGGAATACTCTCTACACCTATTGACAATTGATGAAATATGCAATTTTGGATTGTATATGCGTGGCTTTCTTTACGCTGATAAGAACCACCATCCACAGTTTCTGGAATTCAAAATAGAGCCTATTGAAATTTAGCGTTTTCGCAATTTTGGGCAGCCCTAGCTCTGAAACTATTCGCTTTTCGTCATAGGTCCATATGAAATTTTTCTCTTATTTTTATGTGAGGAACCACTTCTTACAGTTTGTCGGTATAGTTCATTAACACTCTGTATATCAGGGAATATATACAGGGTGGTAGGTAACTCCATCGACAAACTTTGGGAGGCGATTCCTTAAACGAAATGAAAGAAAAAAGTTCTAATAAGCATGGGCCGAAAAATGCCTCCTTTCAGGGGGTTATGATCCATTGAAAATTCGAAAAATCATTTTTGAAAACTCCCTAACTTAGAAACTATAGGATCTATCCCAAGCGGCTTAAGGAATTACACAGGAACTAGTATGTTCTCTATCTAGATATCCATGTTTTACCATCTTCCGTTATCGGTGAAAGGAACTGTGAAAAGGAAGTTGAAGTATAAGGATACTCCTTTAAGTACTAATGGTGCATTCGTTTCGCTGTTACCGGTTAATTCTGAAACATGGATATTTAGATAGAGCGTATACCAGTTCCTGTGTAATTCCTTAAACCGCTTGTGATAGGCCCTATAGTTTCTAAGCCAGGATGTTTTGAAACGTGATATTTTGAATTTTCGGTAGTTCATAACTCTGAAAGGAGACGTTTTTCGACCCATGTTTATTAAAACTTTTTTCTTTCATTTCGTATAAGGAACCGCCTCCCAAAGTTTGTCGGTGAAGTTACCTACCACCCGGTATATTCGATGACCAACGCTCCAGCCGCACTGGAATACCGCTTCTTGTGATATCAGCGAAATTAGGTATGTCGAATGTGGATCAAAGAATAGATGGGTGACTGTATGTACCTAACAGATAGACCTACGTTGGCATTTCAACGTCCCCCCAGTGTCTTGAGGGCAAATGGGGAGCTACTTGAAAGACAGAAGTAGTGGATTCTTCTCTAGAAAGCCAGTATTAACAGGGGTGTATGACTGCCATAAGTCTGCTGGCAGATATGTCCCTCTGAAAGTTGTTGTGTCAGAAGTTTATTTTAATTTTAGTATACATAAATGGATAGATAACGAGGATGTATTAAAAAGTTAGAGAATCTGGAAGAAGATAATTGTGCGTACCTTGAGGCCATGATGAAATATATTCATTTCTGATAATATCGATATATTCAACGTTACCTGATCTTTTCGAACTGAAAAAGTAGATAGGTAACAATGGCGAAATGCTGAACAAATCGAAATATATTCATTATGTCCGTGTATTATACGAAATAGTTTCTCAATAGTTTACGATTTTAGCCATCAACATAGTAGTAAGATTAGTGTGCGATATAAGAAAAAGTTCATCAGCATTGGAATCGGTAGTAAATATTCCAAGCCGATTTCTGAGCAAGATATTGATTTAAAAGTAAATGTGGTGAATATATCAATATGTTACATAATGTTTGCGTCGATCTCAAAGAACAAGATATAAAATATTTACGATCGATCATTGCGCTGTAGAAATTGTAAAAATCACGAAGGAAGTCAATGACAAGAGCTAACCCTTTTGGTAACTATTCAAAAATCCTCATCGTTTCATAATTTGTATGAATTATTACTTTCTATAAAACAGGAAGTTGATGAGATTAGAACAGTAGAAAGTTAGAAGAGAACCTCGATAAATCATTAAATTTAGGTCATAAAAAATCAGATGCAAATTCTAAATTATTAAAAAGTCAAAATGAAGAATTGATAAAATATATGAGAATCACTGATGAACTCAAAAGTGAAAATCTTTCGTTAAAGGGACAAATGGGGAAACTGAAGACAGAGCTAGATGGTCTTTTTCAATGTGGCAGGAAAAGCACTTTAGAAATTCATGTTATTTCCCGCTCCTTTCCAATGAAGATGTCAATGCAATTGTAAAGAAAGTTGGTATCGGTTTAGGTTTACATATGAGGGATTGTATTAAAGATACATGCCACAGACTGGAAAAGTCTCCAATCCAACCAAACCCAATATAGTAGTAAAATTTGTTAGAAGACCCGACAAGGATAGTTTTCTTTCAAAAAAAAAGTAAAGATATTGGGTACACAACAGATAAAGTTATCTATTGACTTATAGCTTAACATTGGATAGAAGATTAAAGAGACTAGGAAGAGTATAAGAGAGAAAATTAATTTCCTTTTGGTAGATTAGACAGGTAAGAAGTTACGGAAAGAAGCAAGTGATGCCTATGTGTACACCCTTAGTACAGTAGGAGACGTTAAAATTTTGTTTAATGGCAAATAACAATCGTGACATTTTATTTAATTACCTAAATGTAAGAGATTTAAGTTCCAAATTGGTTGACTTCTACACGAGCATTGCTGCTAATGATTTTGATGTTATATTACTAGCTGGTACCTGGCTATGTGACGGAATTGGTGAATTTATAGATCAGAGACACAATATGTACTGACAGCATATGAAAACAGAAATAGATGGTGGTGTAAGCTAGTAACTAAATATTATAACTACACATTCTTGCGGTCCTATCTTATACAACCATACAATTTTATTGGCTTGTTTTACTGTGACGAAAAGGTACATTAAGCTCCATTAATGAATCACTAAGTCAAGAGTTGATCTTTTTTAAAACAATTTTCTAAAACTGCTTTTCCATGTTTATTCTAATGCATCGTTATAACATTAGTGACGATCGTAGCGCTCACTTATGCTTTATAACAACTGTTTGAATAATTTATTTACGCTACATAGACATTACAAATATTTTTATTGAATTTATGTACAAAAGCTTTTTTAATGATTAGTTTCGAATTGTATTTATTCTGCATATACTATGACACATATTAGTTATATAGTGCTTTCATGTATATAATATAATATTTTCTGGTGTGTTAAACACTATCTTTTTCTTTATTTTCGTAAAATTAGAATTCGTCCTATAGAGTTGTTACATTTCTTATCTCATTATTGTAGGCTGTAGATGATGATGCAGAGGCACCCAACAACATAGTTCGTTACGAAATTTTGAGTGGAAATTACGAAAACAAATTTATCATTAACGAAATAACTGGTAAGTAATATAATACATGTTGTTGTTAGTAGTCTGCTCCACAGCGCGAATACGATTTTGCAATTCATGTAAATCGTTACAGAAAATGTTCGTGATATCCACACAGAGGAGAAAGCCACAGAGAGATAGATCCAGTAACTGTTATTGTCAGTGTAAAAAAGATGTTTACTGTTAACTGCATGTCCAACTCATCGTGCCAATCTCTCGGTGAAGAAATTCCGTACATCATGGGGATAATTGCGTGGGGCTGCACCCAGCTGATAGAAGTTGTCATTGTCATCTTCCAAATATAAACCATGTGATCAAATTTTTTTTTTTTTAACCAATTACAGTATTATCAGTAAAGAAGAACGAATGTACTTAAAAAATAATACATAAAACTTTGTTTTCGGCGAAGTACCTACATTTTCAATAACTTGGTGACGATGCAGAATTAACCCTTAAATCGTCACGTGGGGTCCCACGGACACCAAACATCTTTTTTTCTTCTCCCTCTACCAGACGATTGACCTTGAATATATGCCACTCCCAGTACCTATCTCGCTCGTAATTGGCTACAAGTAGCTGTAGAGTTCGGATGTCTAAGCGTCACTGTTACATTTTCTTGCAGTTAGTGGAGTCCCAGGGACCACACGTCACTAATTGTGTTACTATTTTGTTCCAGGGCAGTGTTCATGAGTTGAGTTGATCTTGAGTTTTAACGTTCCTTTCAGCAGCGAGGCTATATGAGACGGGACCTACTGATCAACGTGGAATCCGAACCATATGAGCTCCCGCCGGGAATCGAACCCGGGTCTCCCATGCCAAAGGCGCGTGCGCTAACCGCTTAGCCATGAAGGATCTTACCAGTGTTCATATTTTATGCATTTTGAAAACTTTATAATCACTTTTTCTCGTTCAATATATTTGACAAACCTGGAATATCTAGTGTGAAAGTGTATAATACTGAATTTACGGGAAAAAAAGTTAACTACATGTTACATATTCCATGTCAGAAAGTGACAGTGATGCAGTGAGAAGTAAGGTAGAACAGACCTTTGCAAAATTTGCAAAACTAATATATACTTAAAAAATTACACGAATTTGTAAATGTCTTGCCTTCCATTGACAATAATTTTGAGGAGTTCGTTTATTATAATTTGCATATCAGTGTCAGTGTAGCCATATATGAAGCTATCTATATTCACATTAGAAAACTTATACCAGACTGGTTTGAGCATGTTATATCCATGCACATTGCTATATTTCTTTATTATATTTATGGTGCATTATGTCCTATAGCTACAATGTATATTTAAAACAAATTTGTCTTTCCAAAGTAATTGTACTCCTTTTAATATTTAATAATTAATAAGGGGTCCCAGGGACCTCACGTCACTAACTATGCACTAAAAATTCACTACACCAGTTGATGGTTAAATTTAATTGTTTGAAATTAAAATGCAGCAGTTGTTTGACCAGTGGCAGTTTTAGCGGGTAGGCCGGGTAATCACGGGCCTACCCAAAAATTTTGAAAAATATATACACTAAAAGATATAATAAGGAGTAAATATGTATGTTCATGTTAAATAATTATTTAATAAACAGCATCAACCATTACTGTAAAAGTAATTTCCTATTGTCATTAATCAATCAAATGTGCATATATATCCATACGCAAGGGAGCGGGCCTATCCAAAATTAAAATCTTAAAGCCGCCACTGTGTTTGACGGTAGTAATGTGTGAAAGTTTAACATTACTGTAGAGTTACAGTAACATGAGAAACATATCATTCAAATGCTTTGGTGATAACTAGATATTTAGTAGAAAAATTATGAGTAAATATTAAAAGTTCCAGTCGTAAAATTAATTTAACTTAGTGGCAGCATTTTATTATACTTATTGCATATGCATGATAGTTTGTAAATCTGGAAACTACTAAGATTCAGCTTTTAATCTAAGTTTAATTACATATGTTTTATAACATCCTCGTAGTTTAACACAAAAAAGCCAATTAAAGGCAAAAATAAATCTCTTTCTATTTGTCTACTCTTACTTCTTTTTGTAATTACCTTTCAGGTGAAATAACGCTAAAAGCACCACTTTCGAGAAGAAATAAAGTGGCTAAACGTGAAACTAATGAGAACTCTCCAGATGATGCTATTATCAATATGCAAGTTCGAGCTTATGATTCAGGTAAAAAAAAAAAAAAAAAAAAAAAAAAAAAAAAACGAAAAAACGAAAAAAATTAAAAAGAATAATTTTGTAACTATTGATGTGTATGATGTTTCAGATTATTATTATTATTATTATTATTATTATTATTATTATTATTATTATTATTATTATCGACATTGGATGGCCCTCTATATCTCTTTCAATAATAATAATAATAATATATATATATATTTTCATCTCGCTCAGATCTGATTGCTTTGCTTGAATTCCGCTGCACTCTCTGATGAAAATTGGAAAATTAGGATTGTTGTTCTTCAAGTCATCATAGTGATTCTCGAAGAATTTCCACCTGTGTACTTCTTATTTCCCTAGAAGTTATCTAGGATATTGTGCCAGGTTAAAGTGTTCTATCTGAGGTAAAATATTTCTTCAAGCTTATGGGAAGAAGGGAAGGAACTCAAAATACTGACAGCATTGCCTTTTTGTATGGCTATGCTTATACGTTGCAGTAGAAATTAATAGCTTCTAGGGTCTCCTGTTTTTGCTGTCAGACTTGCTCCTAGTTCCTTCAAAAAATCAATTGCTTCTTTGCTGAAGACACCGGTTGTTTCGGTAGCAAAGGCTATAAATTGATAGTCTTCTTCAAGTTTAGAGTATTTTGAGTGTTTGCGTGAACAAGCCACTTCCGCTGCACTCCCTGCTTTTATACTTGTGGATTGTAGATAAGTTGGAGCAAACGTATCCACACATGTGACATCCCAGACTAATCTTAGACCCTTTTTCCACGGAATTAATGTTATTCCGTCTGGCCGTTTACCATCGTTCCTGAACATTCCTGGAGGTTCTAATATACTCGGAAAGTCGATGCTCGCAAGAGTTCTTTTGATTATGTTGTTTAATTCGCTATGACGTGCAAATCTTCCTCCACTTTTGTTGCAGCTCAAAGCATGAAGACCTTTCTTGTCCATCTTGTTGTTGCATGTGCAAATAAATTCATGGCAAATATTCAGGCCTAAACGCAATCCTATGTAGATTTTGAAAATATTGTCATTCAAAAATGTCCCTATGTTTATAGATGGTGTTGACTGTAGCTATGCTCCTGATTCCTTCTCTCTTAAAGCTTTGATGCGTGCACTTTCAATGTTGTTTTCAGCGACTATTTCGTATTCGATTACCTCATTTAGAATAATTTGATCCCATTGTTTCTGTGACTCTTTTAAAACCGGGGTTTTTCCATCGTAAATGCCTTTCCAAATTTCCAAAGCCTCTGCCAAATAGCTTATTCCCACTTCGTCTACTGGATACTTTATAATTTTGGGAACGAGTGGCAACGCTCCGTGGCAAGAGGAAATGAAGGCAGAAAGGCATAGGTTTGAAGCCTTTCTTATGCCTAAACCACCAACTCTGATGGGAAGGCTTGCTTGAGTCCATTGCGTTTCGTTGATATTGAAATTTATTGTTGATTGTAACGCTTTCTTCAGTATGTGATCCATTTGTAGAAGTCTGGAGGGATTGACCCATGTTGGAACTGTTCGGAGAAAGTAGGTTTGTTTAGGAATGCCGAAGCAATTTTTGAGCAAAAAGAAATCAATGTGGGCTGGTAAACTTTCTAATCGTAATGATATTATTTTGAGGTCATTCAGGTGTTTCTCGAAATGGTATTCGATTCCTTCTTCGTGTAGTGGTGAACCCAGCAATGAGATCTATTATTTTTCACTATTCGTATTCCGGGTAATATGTTTGAAAATTCAGATACTATTTTAGGGTCGATTTTTTTCCAATTGAAGAAAAGTTCACATTTTTGTGGGTTTATTTGTAGACCTATTTTCTCTGAATTTGTAATCAACTTCTTTATATCTTCCAACACGGTTTGTGGTGATCCTCCAAGAGTTCCGTCATCAAGGTAGAAGACATTTAGCTCTGAAGAAAGAGAAAGGGCAATTCGATGTATTGCTAGACTAAATAGCATCGGGCCTGCTGGATCACCTTGCTTAACTCCTACACATGAGGATATTTTCCTTTCTTTGTAAAATAACGTTGATGGATTTGCATAGCTTTGCCAAAAATATGAATAATATTGAGGAATAATTTGTTTAACTTCCTTTAAAATGATGTCTCGTTCAACTGAGTTAAATGCATTTTTGTAATCGATTTTTAGAATGACCTTGTTCGAATTTTTATTTGCATGTATAAATGTTCGAGTGGCGTGAATGATAGCTTCACTGCCTTTTGGTGTTGCAAATCCCAGTTGATGAGGCTGTAGATACTGAGAACATTGATTGTAGACTGAGGACACTACTAACTTTGGTGCCAAACGTCTGAAAACACTGCCGATGGCAATAGGTCTGATTCCCCCGTCCTTCTTCTTTTAGGGCGCAGAGAATAGCTCCAAACAGGTATGGACACACCTCTTGATTTACTCTTCCATTAAGGATGAGATTCATCAATTTCGTGATCTGACTCAAAAGAAAAGATCCTGCTTCTCCGGCAGATCTCGAGATTAAGTCTTTAAGATGTTGAGGGGAAATCCCATCTATCCCAGACGCTGAGCCGGACGCAAAATTATTTATGGCTTTCTGAACCATTTCTTCATTTACGTATACAGATGAATCTTGATTAGATGGGGGGGTCCAGCATTTCAAGGGCTCTAGATGGAGCCGGGTGCTTGTTCACCAGGCAGTGAAATGTTTCTTCATTGGAAGATGCCAACGTATCATCAGAAATTAATAATCTTAAGGCGCCTCTTGTATCAAAGTCTGATATTTTAGATATTATCCTTTTAGCCAAATCAAACTTTGGTTTCGGCCTTTTGGCTGTAACAGGAGGTGTTTCGGGCGCATGTGAATCATTAAGATTATTTTTGATAATGTTTGTGATTGAAGTTGCAGGACGCTTTTTTGGAATTTTAAAGTGGTAGAAAGCGAAAATGAAGAGTTTCTTCCAAGTGCTGAGATCGTTTTGGTCTACACAATTAACGATGGTTGAGGCAAGTTTGTTTGCTACAGCGCTTCTAGCTCCTCTAGGTATTCTCTTTATTATCCATGTATTAGATTTTAATAGTGTTAATTCTTCAGAGAAATCGTTCGAATTATTATTTAGCTCCTCTGTAGAATGCTTCCTCGATTTGTGTATTTTTAAACCCTTTCTTGCAGGAAATGTTTTGTTACAGTGAGAGCAATCAAAATATTCGTAATCAGTGGGATCCAGGCCTTTCTGAGATTGTAGAAGGATTTTCGTTGAAATATTTTTCTCCATTTGTTTGTTGGAGAAATTTGAATTATGTTAAATAAAAGCACGTTACAGAACTTCTCATTGTTGTATATCCTAATGATTTCATAATGTAATGCGATTGGTTTAAACACTATAACAGTTTTTGGCGTAATTATGAAAAAAAAAAAAAAAGAAAGAAAAAGAAAAAGGCTTCACCATTTAAGTCCACCGAAGTTTAGAATAACATTTTTCACTCCTTAATACACTTTCACTAAATAAAAACCCCACTTATCAGTCGAAAATCGAAGAGCCAATATTCTCACCACTTGTATTAACAACAATGTATTAGCAATATTTTAATTCCAAATTTTAATTATCCGGTATATTATTATACCAAATAATGTATTTTTCTGTAATCGTTTGGAAAGGTAGCTCAAGACCCAATACTAATTTTCGGGACGCCCAGACTACACTACTGAAACATATCTATATCTATATCTATATCTATATCTATATCTATATCTATATGATATATTTTTATATTCAAAACATCTCAGAAGTTTTGTTTTGTTTTTATTTTTTATTTATTTATTCTTTTGCTTTTTCATGTAAGATTGTTGTAAACAGAGGCATAAAATTAGTCTCTTTAAAGAGTTTCTTGTTAACTTTGCATTAAAACTGATTATGAATATGAATTTAGTTATTTTCATGACACACAATAGTTTACCTTGGACTTATTACAGTAAAGAATAATGAAAAACCTATAAGTAAATCTATCCCATTAAACCTCCAAACACCAATGTGCAATTTTCTTTTCAAAGGTATACCAGTTCAAGCAGCCACTGTTCCAGTGCAGATCTATCTGGAAGTCCCCAAAGCACGGAAAATGGTTTTTATCTTCCCTAAATCACCGAAAGAAGCAAAGCGAAACATGAAAAAGGTGGAGGAGATGCTTAGTACAATTGCTGGGGGTAAAGTCACCATAAAGGAGATAAAACCTTACACCGGAACGGAGACTGGAACTGATTTAACCGGCACGGAGGGCGTTGGAAATAAGTGAGTATTTTTAATATTATTATAAATTAGTTTATTGTTATATTATGGAGTTTCATTATTGAGTTTTTCGAAAGTATCAACTTTTTTGTATTATGCATTCTCGTCCTCTACTCTCGAAAACTTTTAAAGTCACTTTTATGCTTTTCTTTTTCTTTCTTTCTTTCTTTCTTTTTCTTTTCTTTTTCACTTTAAAATTTTAAATATTTTTAAATTTTTAAGGCATTTTATAGTAATTTTTAAGCCCATATTTCTGTCTATGAGTATTTGATACAAGACATGAACATTCCAAAAATATTAAAAGGTTTAGTGATCAAGAATTTTGAAATCAAGAAAGACGTAATCAAGGTAATACAGTCGATTTGTAGGGCCTCGGGAGAAACTACCCTAATTGCGAGGTCAACGATGTCTATCAACGACTACATATAGAAACTGGACTTTTCTTTTTATTCTTTTCTTTCCTTCTTTTTTCTTTTCTTTTTTATTTCCAAATTAAGTGTTACATGATAAGCTGTAGATTAAAATGTAACATTAGACTTGAAACTAATGGTTCTACTACATCTTCTGAATAATATCTACAGATCAAATTACAAATTCGATACAAGAATTTACAGAATTTAGCACAAAGAAGGCCAATATGTGGACATTTTTCTTTTTCCTGTAGATCTACTAAAAGCTTCCTCCGGCCAGAATGACTTGTTATTAGAAATTGAATATTTATATTGTTTAGGCCAAAAGGATGATGTAAGTAAAACCATGATATTCTGAAATATAATATACTATTAACAATCAAAAACATTCAAATACAATTATTGCTACACTAAATCATTCAAAAATTTGACTTTATATTCCATTGTTTTGCTAATTTATTAGAAATAAGATATACAATGCAAATAAAATGTCACTAATACTCCAAATAAGTACATAAGTACCGTAACAGAAGTAATTACACTTATCGCACCTCAGAAAAGATTGTCGTAGCTCAAAATAGATTTTAAATTGCTATCAGTTTTTAATGTGTGATAATTGTAATTTCTTTGTACTTAAGGAAAGTTTTCTGTACGATAATTAATACTATGAATATTAAAATAACATTACAATTCCCCAAAACAGAAAATATACTTTTTTAAATTTTATTTTGTGCTTACCTGTAAAACTGACATTTTAGAGTTACAACAGTTTTATTTTGTGAGTGCGTTGATTTCACTTCATTACGAGTATACAGAATATTCTATGCATACAATAAGTCTTGTGTTATCATAAGAAAGTTAATATTAAAACCAGAATTACCGAGTTCCATTGCAATGTCTAAAAGCACCATATGATAATATTGTAAACCAACGATGTTACAGATCAAATTACAAATTCGATACAAGAATTGTAATGTCGCGAATGTCTTAAAGTCTCACTTTGAGACGAATGTATTTTCTTAAGAATTCAACAATTAAAAATGTATAACTTTGATTAACATATACAAGTCTAGACTGACACGCACGAAAGCCCTGTATTTACTTGTTCAACTTACAAGATACATTCGCGAAGTGTCCCCTCAGGATTCGTGTAAAATTGATTCAAATGCAAATTTCTGTACGGCCAAATGTGTATTGTACTAATTTTAGTGGCCCATGCCGGTTATTTGCATATTTATAGGCCTTCATATATATCTGGAATTCAAACATACAATACTATAACGCTCGGACACAAAAATAGTTTTAGTTTCTTTAAATGTAACTAGACATAATGGGCATATGGCATAATGGGCATATGCAAAACAAATTGGATCAAGTACTGCTTCTCTGAAACATATTACTTACCCCGGCCGCCATCGTGGATCCTGTTCTGATTTGTGTAATGACACGCAAGAATTAAACCACAGAACCTTTATTGATTACCATAATTTTGTGCAAGTCAGGTACAAGTACTATATCGATCACAGAATACAAACTTCTACTACTCACAACACTGTTGCCATAACATGTATTTCGAAAAACCCAACTTACAATACCAACATATCCTCTCCTCAATGTTGCAATTTTGATTTTAACACAAATTCAACATTGTACAAAACTGTTTTATTTTTACGCCTTAGAGTGGTTTTGTTAACATATCAGCTATCATTACATCAGTTGGACAATATTGAAATTTTACCTCTTTTTTACATTCCAAATCACGAATGAAATGAAATTTTATCTCTATGTGCTTGGTTCTGGGATTTATTTTGTCACTACTTATTAGTTTTAGACAGCTTTGATTATCCTCATTAATTACAATCGGTTCACAAAAGCTTTCATGCAAATCACTCAACAGATTTTTAAGCCATTTTGCCTCCTGACAAGCTTCAGACATTGCAACATATTCTGCTTCAGTAGATGACAAGGTAACACATGACTGTTTACGACTTGCCCAACTAATAATACCTCCTGCACCACAACCACTGTTTGATTTTCTGTCAGTTAAATTGCCTGCCCAATTAGCATCTACAAACCCTATTAGTTTGCTGTTACATTCTTATTACCCAACTGCAATTTGTAACATTTGGTCCCTTTCAAGTATCTGAGAATTCTTTTTACTTCAACCCAATCTGGTTGAGAAGGATTATTAGCTTTTCTACTTAATATGGAAACACTGGCAGCAATATCTGGCCTACTATTATTGCTTATATACAGTAATGCGCCAATAGCCTTTTGATACAAACTTGCATCAACTTTACTTAATGATTCTACACATGAGACATTTCTAATGTAACCAGGATCTAATGGAAATTTTGACGTTTTTGCATTTTCTAGCCTAAATCTTTTTAGCACTTTATCGATGTAACTTTCTTGCGAAATCACAAAATATCCATCAACATTTCTGCTGATTTCGAGCCCTAAGTACCTGCTCAAATCACCAAGACAATGAATCTGAAACTCTTTTGCAAGCAACTGCTAAGTTTCATCAATAATCCTATTATCGGTACAAGCTATAACTACATCATCAACATATATTAACACATACACATGAGTATTATTTACTTCCTTAGAATATAAACAAGGATCTGACTTTCCCCTCCTGAACCCACTATTTACAAGGAAATCATTTATCTTTTTATTCCAAGATCGAGCAGCCTGTTTAAGACCATATATACTCTTCTTCAACTTACATACAAGGTTTTCTTTACCTGGTTGCTTAAAACCTTCAGGTTGTTTCATGTAAATTTCTTCTTGTAAGTCGCCATACAAAAAAGCTGTCTTTATATCATAATGTTTCACTTCTATATTTCTTTTTCCTGCTACAGTAAGTAACACACGCAAAGTGGTTTGTTTAACAACCGGTGCAAAAACCTCATCATAGTCTTCCCCCAAGACTTGATAAAACCCCTGCGCAACAAGTCTAGCCTTATACTGTGAACCTTTGCCGTCAGTATTTTCTTTTAATTTATAAACCCATTTGCTACCTAGTGCTGTTTTTCCTTCTGGTAATTTCACCAAATCCCAAGTTTGAAAGCTTCTTGGTTCTTCTTGTGTCACTACCACCACCTTCTCGGCATACCTGGCAGGTAGTTTTCCTCTCGTGGAACGCGATGATCTTCTCACTGTCTCTTCTTCTAAATTGTTACCGGTAAAAATTTCATCTTGAGCTCTTTCTCCATGGTAGCTACCGGTACTTCCTGAGGTTTCCAGAGTTTCACATGTTTCATCGTTATTTAAACTTAACGGTATAAGGTCATCATCTTCGTCTTGTAATACTGCATCCTCTTTGGGAAGATTTTGTGTCTAAGACAGTAAGATCTTCACAGGTTTGTACGTCATGCGATACATTCTCAACAAAATGACAGTCCCTACTTATTATTACTTTGTTTGTTGTGACATCTAGTAGCCTGTACCCTTTTGTGTTTTCTTCATACCCAAATAAAATCAGTTTTCTTGCCTTGACATCCAACTTTGATCTTTGTTGATTAGGGATCATCGCATATGCAATGCACCCAAAAACCTTTATGTGTCCAAGATATGGTTTCTCACCATACCATTTTTCATATGGTATCACCTCACACGCTCTAGTGGGAAGACGATTTTGAAGATAGTTTGCTGTTAGTACAGTTTCACCCCAAAATTTATTTTCCATGTCTGCATCAATTAGCATACACCGTGCCATTTCTGTAATGCTTCGATTCTTTCTTTCCGCTACACCATTCTGTTCGGGAGTGTACGGTACCGTTTTTTGGTGAAGTATGCCCTTCTGCTTAAGAAATGCCCGTAAACTAGCCGATGTATATTCGCCGCCATTATCTGTACGTAGCAGTTTTGGCCTCTTCTGGAAATAGTTTTCGGTGAATTGCACATATTCTTTCAACTTTTCTTCAATCTCATTTTTGTTTTTTAGTAAATAAATAACAGTATACCTACTACAATCATCAATAAATGTTAAAATATACCTGTTTCCCCTTGGAGTTGGTGTTTGCATAGGCCCAAAAACATCAGAATGTACCAATCTAAAATTTCTTTGGCTCTATAGCTGCTTTCCGAAAATGGCTTTCTTGTCATTTTTCCTTGTACACAAACATCACATATCTTTTTAGTATCACATTGCTTTAATACTACCCCACAAACTAAGTCATCTTTAACCATGTTTTCAAGTACTTTTGGACTTCTGTGTCCTAATTTACTATGCCACACATGAATACAATTGTTTATTTCTCCTTGAATAACCTTTAAAGCTTGTGTATCATTACTGTACTCTTGTTTACAAACATCTAGTTTGTACAAACAACCGTTTTCTGTAGCACTAGCGATCATGCTGCCATTTTTCTTAATATGACATTTATTCCCCGAAAAATATATATATCAAAACCCTTTTTTGTTAGTTGATTCACAGATAAGAGACTACCATCTAATTCTGGCACATACAAAACATCCTTTACTACAACATTACATTTTCCATTTTTAGCAACTTCATTTTTGCACAATAAAACACCTTCCCCAATACCCTTGGCTACTAACATTCGACCGTCTGCCAAGTAAATTTTACTTTCTGCATTATAATTTAATGTTGTGAAAAATTGTTTATCATTTGTCATGTGACAAGTAGCAGCAGAATCTACATACCATTCACCTACATTTACTTCCCTTGCACTAGCCTTAAAACATACATATGCATCTTCACCTTCTTGTGTTCCTTGTGAACAATGCGTTTCTACAATCACTTCACTAGCACTTTGCACTTTATTTGCCCTTGAAAATTTTTCATTTTACTACCGGTAGCTTTAAATTTTGCACAATCACGTTTGAAATGACCTGGTTTTTTACACCAGAAACACACACTTTTCTCTTCTTTTCCTTGCACTTTCTTCTTTGAGTCCACCTTCATGGCACTTTCTTCATTCCTGTTGTGACCTTGCACTTCCTTTCGCCTCTTGTACTCGTCTATAAGCTTTCCTTTGACTAATTCTAATGTTAGCTCGTTCTCTGGACGTGTTTCCAATGGTGTTATCAAAGTTTCATAGCTGTCCGGTAAACTGCATAATAGCATCGCCACTACCAAATGAGCGACCAATGTCTTTCCTAGTCCGGTAAGCTGATCCACGATGTTTAACATACTATTAATATGTTTTTCAATGTCACCATTTTCTTCTAACTGCATACGACACAGTCTTTTCAGCAGAAACACCTTGTTTGTCAAAGTCGATTTTTCATGATATGACCTTAAGGCTTCCCAGTAGTCCCTTGCACTTTCCTGTCGCCGTAAATGAACTAACTGATTATCTTCAACTAGCAGTCCGATCGTTGCCCTAGCTTTCCCATCCTTCTTGCACCATTCTGCATCAGGAGATTCCGGTTTTGGCTTTTGTACGACATCCCACAGTTCTTCTTTCATGAGAAGCAATTGCATTTTATATTTCCAAACACTGTAATTGCTATTGTTTAACTTTGGAAACAAAATTTTTGCTGTGTTCGCCATCTCGTGCAAGTTTTGCGCCAATGAGAAAAAACGATCGATCCTAATGACTGCGAGACGTCAAAATCACAGATACAATTTTAACAGTTCTAAACCACTTCATTTACATTTTCCTCGTCTTCACCGACATTTCACTGGGTTTAAATGCTTATCTCTCTGGGGCCCATAACCTATGATGGAGTTTGTTTACGTAAGGAAAGCCAGATATGATAATCTTGGGATTCGAACCTTGGATCTCTCTTAGAGTCTTCCTTAACATCATTCATTTGTCAAAGACTGATAGATCCAATAAGGAACTGGTAAATAAACAAATATTCTCACTCCTACGGTCCTAGGATTCGAGCGTAGCACTAACTAGAGACATTTGCCGTTTACCCACCATCGCTGATGCGTCAGCTACAAGGTATACCAGTTAATACCTGTAAAAGAATACAAGGTGGGGTGACCATTTAAAATTTACGCCAGATGGATAGTGGGAGACGAAAGTAATGTTTGTTCTCCACTATTTATAAATACCTTACCTGTTGATAAACACTTTATGCCGCATGCACTTTAATTTATGCACGTTTGAAGCGCTAAAAGAAAATACGAATTACTAAACACCTTTGGTTAGCACCATCATCGTGTATAGAAATGATAACAAGAATTTCACATTTGCACTATGTTATTATCAGATTTCACTGTACGTATTACATATGATTCAAAACAATAACATTTGTAAGTCGTGAATAATATTCTACTTAAACAAAAGATGGCCCAATCATTACGATAAGCGATACGTAACCGCGCACGACAGTTCCGACATCTACACGAAATAATACGCGAAACTTCGACCGAACGACAATAATAAATCGGTTGGTAGCTGCGTGGTTTACTACCGATACTTCACTTCATCACTAATTGAAGATAAGGTGATTTGATGTCTTCATGGTACGGCTCACAATGACACTCCTTCCTGCGTTTGTTCATTCAAAAGTCGACCATGAATATGAAATAAAATGCATTCCTCACACAACAGATTTACAAACTACTAATTTTGGTAGTTATGCCATTAAAAATATTCCGTGAAACTTCACTTTATGTTAACGTTTCGCATGTTCGAGAGCTGAGGTTTTACGTTTGTCCTCCTTTGAAGGTGATGACGCTCTCATCCGCCTCCTCGCGCGCGACACTGCTGCCAGGTCCCAGCGCAAGAATACACTGACAAAACTAAAATATAGTTCGTAGAGAACATTAAGTTTTTACATTATTACAATGTTAATAATATATAATGAATAGTTCATAAGTTCATAGAAATCACACTAAAAACACTGATTGTTCGAATAAGTTATGGAACTGACGATTTTTGGTAATTCCTACATTGTCACGTAAAAATCTATCATCATCATGAGAGTTCACTGCGTGGGCGTTTCTCTCGAGGGTAGCAAAATTTTTCTTCTTAATATGGGCTGACGGGAGGAAGCGAGACTGTCTGGAAAAGTGAGGTACCCTTTGGGTGAGAAATTCCTGAGCACTATTCTTTTCCAACTGTTGATTAGTCGCATTTCATTTCCAAGAATTGATGCTGGGGAAATACGAGGGTTGGTTTAAAAATCCAAGCCAATCCATACTGTTATAGATGGCGTCGGACGGAATGTCCACTGAAGGTATCACAGAAGTGGGCAAGAACCCTGGAATCCAAGTCCTCCTAATCACACTGCAACACAACAGCAATGACAGCACTCCATTAGTCCATAGAGGGTTAATGTCATTTGAAGTTTGTTTTCACTGAAGAATAACAGTTTGTAGCTTCACTCGAACGCACATGATTGCGAAATTCGAAGAATAACGAACGCGAGGGCCATTTACGATAACGCGAAGGCCATTTCGTAAATGTCTTTTGAGTCCTCTTCATTTTTATTATTTGTTTATATTTTCATTTTTTTTTTTTTTTCTTGAAATGTAAACACAAAGGTAATTTCAATATTTAAATAGAATTCAATAATTATTTGCAATTTGAAATACTACTCAACGTCGTATTGCAAATACCTTTCAAAATTCAAACCAAGTTACACACACATATTAACACATTCAATGCAACAATGTTCAATGAATAAACATCATACTTAATAAAAAATTATACTTGGTAAGGTATTGTATTCAATGCCATATTTAAAAATACACAACAATACAAACTAAATGTATACCAAAAGATTTAAAATTGTAAAATTGATTTAATATTTTGCAATAATGCTTCTTAATTTCTAAAATAGAACACACAATATCACTCAAAAATAGCATATATCACTAAGTAATTCAACTTATCATGATTTTATTTTTCATGAAATAAGATATTCATTCCTACTATATATGTAGAAAATTTATTACAATGAAAACATCAACATTATTCATAAAATTCAAAAATGTACTTTCATTGACATGCTAACACAAAACATTTATCAAGAATATTCGAAACAATTCAACATAACTAAAACATATGATATAGTACACACGATAGGTTCATACTTTATTAAAATTACATGTTAAAAGCACATATGTAAATATAACACTAAAAATATTTCATTTACTATGAAATGAAATAAACTCGGCACATGTGAGCTCGTCACGCTCAAAGTATATGAAAATATACTGCCTGCATTACATTGACAAGACCCTAACCCATTTATTTATTAATATGTTTCCATCCCCGAAGCAAAGTGAAAAGATAGAATGTTGGGTTAGAATTTAAAAATAATACAGAAGGGACTAATAAGAAAATTGCCTACTCCGGGCATTACATAATATGAGTAACCCAAAATAGTGGAGGGACCTTTGCTTCAATATCTTCAAGTATTACTTGAAATATTTTCGTATTCAACGAAAAAATTAATACAAAGTGAATGCAACAATGGTTGCTAACAATTATCACATATACAACTTACTTGATACTTATGTATGTTAGAATGTCTCGTTATATATTTGTTTTACTTAACAACGCGCCTGAAGGTGGGTACAGGTAACTACCATAACTTACCACACCAAAATTCAAGTATCCTCAGCTGATTAGTAATCCCAGAGGCATACTGATTGGTTAAAACAAATAAATTGAGATAACACATTGTAAATATACATTACTATTAATTAACGCATGGATATTGTTTAAAAGTTGAAATCTTTACTGCATTAATTTAAAATATGCTTATTCAGGTTATTACCGAATGGTTTCTCATCAGAATATTTAAATTTGTGATTCAAAACATTTTTAATTTTGTAAAAATGCAACATTGTGATGGAATATTCTGTAAAGATTTCCACATCTTCACATTTTAAATTTTATTTTATTTCACTATATTTGAAAATTTTCACTGCGCAAATTCACTCTTGCACTTCGAAAAGAAACACTATATTTTCTAAGATTCGAAAAATGAAATTTCATCGTGAACGCATTAACGAAAAAATATGCTATTACAGGTAATTTAGTAATACGTATTTAAAATATCAAGAATTTTTTTTTTTTTTCTTAATGGTATCTCTAATTCAGCATTTTGAATATCTTATATGGTGCAACAATATATGAAGTGAAAAAATTAATATTCAAAATTTTTCCTGAATCTATCGGCTATAGCCACTAACGTGATATATACAAAAAATCTTATTTATTTTATTTGAGCATTCAAAATTTTGTAAAACACTAACAGTGTTGAAAAATATTTACGGTATGAAAAATAATTACTAACAACAAAAGAAATTTTGTACCAAATGTTTTGCAATGGATATAACCAAAATTTATTTTTCATTGCAAGGTCAAAATATGGAAAATGGGCAATCCGGCTATGTGTTAATGTCGTTTACCCAATTCCTTTTCGTATTGGATTTATTACAACATCGTAAAGTAAAATTCTCATGCATTCAAAAATTTTAAGTTTAACTTCCATACTCGGTATCCACCGGATTTTGTCAGTACAAGAACACAACATTCTGTAAGCAGTAGATTTATGTACTACCTTACAGTGAGAATCAGCTGTTACCTTGTGACTGGTTTGTACACTCGAAACATTTATGCATTGAGTGTCGTTGCGAATATTGACAGCAAAGAATTTACACTTTCTACGTAGGCGTAATACCTTACTTAACTTACACACTTTTTTACAGCTTTTCAGGTTATTTTTCATTTTTGCACGGTGGAAGAACCGTTGCTTACCTCTCTTGGTTGCCAAATTGAAATTATTGTTCCTGAATTTCTTAATGATATTTCGAGTTGAATACAAAGTATTGGTTGGTGGGTAGTCAATCTGAACGTTTTGACTTAGTTCAATACATTTTTCCTTACTTTTTCTAAATCTAAATTTCATAGATTTACAAGTTGCACGATGTATGCCAAGCGGACATGGAATGGTTTCATTTCTGTTAAAACATACAATTACGAATGTGCATACTGTACCTTTCAGCAACACAAAAAATATATTACCACTGGAAAAATAACGCAACTCACCAATCTGGATTGGTTGCTTAATGCAGCTTACTTTAGGGTAATTCGTAACATGCCGTGTGTACACCACAAAATTTACAGGACTTGTAGACAAACATTTTTTTCGAACAAGTAGCCTTGAGCTGGAGGGGGGAAACAGCTGATCCACCCACTTCCTATCACATAAGGGACAAGTGCAGACATTAATCTCGTCTGAAAATACTACAACAGTATCACCTTTTATTTCCCTAGTGGTGGTTACGTTAACCACGCTCGTACTACTATTGGAGGTAGCCTCCATGAAGTCAACCTGCACGGTGTCAACATTTACACTGGCTAATTTAATACTTACTTCGTTCCCTTGCGAAAATACATCATTACTCTGTAGAACAGAAATATTTTCCAGCTTGGTTGTAATGCTTTGTAATTGTACGGAATTATTTTCCAACAACTGAAACAATTCATTCCACTTAATGTTTTCACTTTCATTAATTTGAACAAAATGTGACTCTTGGACTTCAGATAACCTACCTTTCTTAACAGGGTTTGAATAAAAATCAATATCATCGGCAACATTTTCCAATTTTCTCTTACAACTTTTAGTTCTAACCTCAGAAGGACAACTATGACGAACATGTGCTAACGGGTACACGTTAAATTCATCTGCAAATTTAACTTTTTTCGGAACTTTATTTTCCTTTTCGGTTTTACCCACATTACATGACATAGTATATGAATTGACATCCTTGCTACGCCTTTTGAGGATAGATTTGATACTACTAACCACACTTTCAGGAGAATTTTCAATATTGCTTGAAAATAATTCTTTCTCCTTTTCATTGAACGTACTATCCTGATCACTACAAGAACTAACATCATTGGAATACCTTTTCTGTAGCCGTTGAACTATTATTTCAATGACTTTATTCTTGACATTAACGTCATCACATTGAAGTTTCAACCTTTTTGCTACATACTGAAAATATACATTTTTGCCGCGAGCACATTTCTCTTTCAATTTCTCGTATTGCTTACTTCTACGTATACCACGTACACGGAGATTAACCTCCTTTTCAACGTTTTTCCTATACTCACAATTAAAATTGAATACATATTCGCAAATTGCAAGTTTCGCTACTCTAATGAGACTGTGAGTTTCTACATCAAGACCTAAAACATTTTGAAACTCTTCTAAGCAAAATGGAACAGTACTATATTTGTATTCATTTATTACGTTAGTGTATTCTAACTCTATCTGTCCTCTTACATTCATTAAATTCAACGCTAACATTTTGTACGTGGATTTATGAATTATATTCTCTAAAATGAACACAACAATATAAAAATGTAAGTAACACTACATATAAAAGAATGCGAGGAACTTTTTCTTTCGGAGAACATTAATTGCTAGGTTCACATGTTAAATTTTCAGTGATTGTTTCACATTCTAGTGTGCATAAACCAGGATCTACCTGCGTTTGTACAACAGTGTTTGGCTGATTTAGCAGCTCCTGAGAGTTACCTTGAACTTTTTTGTGCATTTCGTACCTTTCGCGTAATTCAACCACATCTGCTCTTAAACTTTCAAATAGTTCAGTCAACTCTTTTTGATTTGATTTTAACATTTGGTTAGTTGCAGCCAAATCTGCGGACAATTGTTTCACCGCTTCAAGCAGTGTTTCAATTTCATTGAGCGTTGACATTGTAAAATATTATACTTAAAAATACAACATGCAAATTAGTGGCATTGAATACAACAGTGAAGTTCAAAAATCTGCTTTCTTCCCACTAAAACATCTGTCTTTGTTCGGTGCGTCATTTATGATGGAGTTTGTTTACGTAAGGAAAGCCAGATATGATAATCTTGGGATTCGAACCTTGGATCTCTCTTAGAGTCTTCCTTAACATCATTCATTTGTCAAAGACTGATAGATCCAATAAGGAACTGGTAAATAAACAAATATTCTCACTCCTACGGTCCTAGGATTCGAGCGTAGCACTAACTAGAGACATTTGCCGTTTACCCACCATCGCTGATGCGTCAGCTACAAGGTATACCAGTTAATACCTGTAAAAGAATACAAGGTGGGGTGACCATTTAAAATTTACGCCAGATGGATAGTGGGAGACGAAAGTAATGTTTGTTCTCCACTATTTATAAATACCTTACCTGTTGATAAACACTTTATGCCGCATGCACTTTAATTTATGCACGTTTGAAGCGCTAAAAGAAAATACGAATTACTAAACACCTTTGGTTAGCACCATCATCGTGTATAGAAATGATAACAAGAATTTCACATTTGCACTATGTTATTATCAGATTTCACTGTACGTATTACATATGATTCAAAACAATAACATTTGTAAGTCGTGAATAATATTCTACTTAAACAAAAGATGGCCCAATCATTACGATAAGCGATACGTAACCGCGCACGACAGTTCCGACATCTACACGAAATAATACGCGAAACTTCGACCGAACGACAATAATAAATCGGTTGGTAGCTGCGTGGTTTACTACCGATACTTCACTTCATCACTAATTGAAGATAAGGTGATTTGATGTCTTCATGGTACGGCTCACAATGACACTCCTTCCTGCGTTTGTTCATTCAAAAGTCGACCATGAATATGAAATAAAATGCATTCCTCACACAACAGATTTACAAACTACTAATTTTGGTAGTTATGCCATTAAAAATATTCCGTGAAACTTCACTTTATGTTAACGTTTCGCATGTTCGAGAGCTGAGGTTTTACGTTTGTCCTCCTTTGAAGGTGATGACGCTCTCATCCGCCTCCTCGCGCGCGACACTGCTGCCAGGTCCCAGCGCAAGAATACACTGACAAAACTAAAATATAGTTCGTAGAGAACATTAAGTTTTTACATTATTACAATGTTAATAATATATAATGAATAGTTCATAAGTTCATAGAAATCACACTAAAAACACTGATTGTTCGAATAAGTTATGGAACTGACGATTTTTGGTAATTCCTACATTGTCACGTAAAAATCTATCATCATCATGAGAGTTCACTGCGTGGGCGTTTCTCTCGAGGGTAGCAAAATTTTTCTTCTTAATATGGGCTGACGGGAGGAAGCGAGACTGTCTGGAAAAGTGAGGTACCCTTTGGGTGAGAAATTCCTGAGCACTATTCTTTTCCAACTGTTGATTAGTCGCATTTCATTTCCAAGAATTGATGCTGGGGAAATACGAGGGTTGGTTTAAAAATCCAAGCCAATCCATACTGTTATAAACCAATGTTCTGATTTGTGTAATGACACGCAAGAATTAAACTACAGAACCTTCATTGATTACCATAATTTTGTGCAAGTCAGGTGCAAGTACTATATCGATCACAGAATACAAACTTCTACTACTCACAACACTGTTGCCATAATATGTATTTCGAAAAACCCAACTTACAATACCAACAGATCCGCCATATTGGATTCAACTTTTAGTCTCGGAAATTCACTGGTGTAGTGAATTTTACCGTACCTTATACCGTTTGGAAGGTATTGCATGTTAAATCCCTCCAGGCACTTCGCGAATGGACACAGCAGAGTAATATCAGTTACACTGACGTTTTTGAAATTCACAGAAAAGATATTGATACTGGATATTGATATAATTACTAACTGGAAAAATACTGTAGGTATAAACAGACGCTTTACAACATTGGTGTCATAATCTGATTACATTTCTGTGAGTGATTGTTATTATTTCCATGTTATACTATAACAAGGAAGTATTGTATTACGGTCAAAATGCCTAATGTAAATCCAGATACGACCAGATTTGGGTGAAGACTTACATTTCCGTATTGACGTCTGTGTGTCTGTATGCGTGTACGTTCAGAGAATATTTCGATAACGATAAATCACGTGAAAGATTACATATACACATGGGGCCCTGCCCAACTTTCTATTTGGTTCGATATTTGTGAAGTGTGTGATATTTAACACGCAATACCTTCCAAACGGTACAAGTTACGGTAAAACTCACTACACCAATGAATTTTCGAGGAAATTGTATATAAATTTGATGTATCACTTGCAGCTATTCCCATTTGAAAAACTGAAAGTTGAATCCAATATGGCAGATCAACGATGGCGGCGGAGGTAAGTAACATGGTCAGAGAAGCAGTACTTGATCCAATTTGTTTTGTATATGCCCACATTCATGTCCTGTTACATCTAAAGAAACTAAAAGCAATTTTGTGTCCGAGCGTTATAGTAGAGTATGATTGAATTCCGGATATATGAAGGCCCATAAATATGCAAATAACCGGTATGGGCCACTAAAATTAGTACAATACACATTGGGCCGTGGAGAACTTTGCATTTGAATAAATTTTACACGAATTCCGAGGGGACACTTCGCGAATGTACCTTGTTAGTCGCATGGCTAATCGGGGGCCGCGGTGGCTCAGTGGTAGAGCGTTCGCCTCTGGTGCAATGGGTCACGAGTTCAAACCCTGCTCCCGCCAAGTGAACTTTGTGGTGGACAAACACCGTGTGCGTGGGTTTCCTCGGGGTTCTCTCGTTTCCTCCCACTTTCTTAATTCCATCATTGCGTTCATTTCTCATAATCACCGTCTCCTTTAGCCTAGCTGGCATAACTGTGGGACGTAAAACTCAAAAATTCCATTTCATTTTCGCATAGCTAATCGAGTCTGCAATGGCCACTAAATCGAAGGGACTACGTCGAGTCCGTTCTTTGGATCCTGTTTAATTATTTCAAGAAGAATTAAAGGCTATTTGTCGACTTACTCTCCTTTGGTTGATTTCGAATCGACCAGCAATTTCAAGCAAAAAGCTATTGTTGCAATATGTTACGTTATAGCAGAATGATTACAACACGAAATTAAAATGGATGTAAACGGAAAAGAAAAGAAAACGATGTTTGTAAAGAGAATGGAAAAGGATCTATTAAAAGAATCATATACTTAAATGTAAGAAATTTCAAGAGAGCACTCAAAACAACGCAGTACACCAACGCTTTATTAATTAGCTTCTATTCCATGCTATTATTGCATCCTTCCTTGTACTTTTGTTCCCATTTGCCATTAATCTGGCGTGCTTTCTATACTACTTTCCAATTATTACATTCCCGAATAGTTAAAAAAAAAATTAAATAAGTAATTAAAATCAGTCCGGTATATATATAAACGAATAAAATGTATTGTTTCTTAAAGAAAGAACAATGAGGAAAGAGAATTCAATTATACAAGCGACAAATCTGTAAATATAGTACGTGCAGATAAAGAAATTTGCAGTCATTTGATAAAAAAAAAGAAAAGAAAAGAAAGAAAAAGAAAAATTGACATCACGTTTTTGTTTTTAGTACCAGAATGTCTTCTGGAGTTTTATTTTCTTGGGCCTTTGTGTCCCAGAGTATGTCCAAAATATGAAGCCTTAAAAACAATAAAATTTTGTAATTCCTTGTGTTACTGAATTCGGTTAGGTTGGGGAATTAGTTTACGTTATATTCCTCTGCCCCTGAAGTTAGGTTAAATTAGTTTAGCATACAAATTATCCGAAAAATTTCCGATTCACGATTTCCTTCCCGTAGAGTTTGTGTTTTCTATATCTCTTTATCTGCTTTTCGGCATATGATTCCTTTCTTGGTGCATGCCTCTAGTCATATCTACATCTATTTCGGTTCACGTCAAGGAAAAGTTAATGCCTGTGCGCCATTGCGGAAGTGCGTCCGCGTAATGTTTAAGAAACTTTCTTATGAGGGTGACTAAGTGTTTTGATGTAAAACCCACCCTTTCACTTTCAGCAATACTCTGTCATTTTGTAAAGTAAAATGCTCTAAATTTGCACATTATTTCTGTCATCGATCTATAGGAATAGCAGGTATATTAATATAAGACTTCAGGGGCGGATCCAGGACCGACTTCTGGGGGGGGGGGGCGGTGGGTTGTCATAATGCAACTTTTAAGGGCTCCAATCTCTGGGATAGATTTTATTCATATATATAAAGTAAGAAAGTTTTCTCTTCTGGGGGGGCGATCGCCCCCCCCCCTCCTGGATCCACCCCTGAGACTACTTATATGTTATTCGTGTATTTTACATAGTTAACTTATTATTGTTTCACTGATCCTATCGTCAGCCTCCTCAGCCTAGCCTGAAAACTAGAGATAACTCTTGTCGTGAGAGTTTAAAATACCACTTAAATAGTATTACTGCAATATAGAAAGACTTTAAAATAAAACAGATTTCTATTTATTAATCTGTACATACACATGTCTTAACCTTATAACGACGGGTATAACCACAAATTATTTTATAAAAAGAAATCGTTCTTTAGCACAAAAATGAAGATTCTTTATCAATGACAGGTCATTAATCTGCTCGAATTGTCTTAATATTTATGGATCTTTACCCTAAACGATCCCTTTCAAGAAAGCAAACTATTTTTTCCTCGGTAAATGTTCACTGCACCAGACTTTAGGAATCATTTATTTTGGCGAATTCTGTGTGTTTCTCAAACACTCATTTTTCACTGCACAACACAGTTTTTCTTTCCTGTAAACTAATGTGTGTCTCTGAAATGTGAATACTGTGTATGTACAGTATTTCAGAGTAAGACTGGACGTTGAACAGTAGAAACACAGTGTAGTTGCACATAGTTAATTTCCAGTGTACAACGAAAACCCAAGTTTTTCTTCGAAATGTTTCTCTTTTTTATTTTGTTTTACTGGTACTATAATGTGAATATTCTACAAAGTGTATAAACACTGACATCAAGTATGAATCTTGATTTTATTTTTTGTACTTTCGAGTTGTATCTTGTAGGCACTGCATAGTTATTTAGTAATATATATTTTCAACAATTATCACAATAAGATTCGTAACTTTATTTCACTCTTTCTGAAAAAACTAGACCTGATACAGACAAAAGGATTTCAGATTCAGATTCAGGAGGTGAAAATTCATACAAATTAGGCACTTTCATCCAGGAGAGAAATACAAAGTTTAATTTTGTTGTCTAGTGTTATTATTAGTTAACTCTATATTAGACCATTAGTTTCAAAACAGGCTATTTCCAAAGCATTCGCGTTCTACTTTCCACCGTGTGACAAGTAAGTTGTTTTCACTCTAGACAACTTAGTCTCTTTCGCTGGTCGATCTGATCGAATCGACTCCAAAAAATAAAACTTCTTTCAATTCAGTTGCCAATCGATTCTCGTCTTCGAGTCGAAGCCCTTTTAATACAGTCGACTGAGTCGAAAGTGTAGAAAGTTCAACTAAATCGGCCACAAATTGAATAAGTAAAAACGTCCGTTAACATTTATCTGAGAAACGGTGGCATACATTCGCTCATAGCCTTCAATAGTATTCAATAGGCAATTTCACTAGACCCAGGATATCATGCTATTCTTGAAAGTCACCTACATCAACTCAGCGTCAGGATCATTAGCCATCGGTCCAAAGAAAACTATTTGTTCAAAGGGAGAACGGGATAGACAGCTTATTCCTCCCAATAATTAGCTAAGTTAAAGGGACGCCTTCAGGAATCTGTGACTCCTATTCGTGGATCTATGACACAGCTTATGAGGGGAAGACGAGTTATGTGTATCATTTTTAACTGTAAGTACTTTATCTCAAATTGGCCGTAAAAATGGGAACAATTGTCAAGGTCCCCCTGAGCATTAAGACTGACTATCACTCAGAGTCATCGGGTGACTGCGATGGAAGTGACGGAGGAACTCAAGCAACATCTCCAACAACATGTGTCGACATTTTTACAGTCTGCCGCGAGCTACATGACATGGACATACGGGGTCGAGCTGCAGGAGAAACTGCTGATAAAATACCATAACGCTTTAGCAGAACGCCAATGGAGTCGCAAACATGCAGCATGGGCCACTGATGACTAGAAATGTGTGATATAATCAGATGAGTCATTGTTTACCTTATTTCAAACTGAGAGCCATGTCTATGTGACGGACGCTTAAACAAGCTTATGACCCACAGTGTCTCTGCTAAACGGTAAAACATGACGGCGGCTCTGTAATGCTGTAATATCCTGGTTTCTATTTGTTTCTGTGCCGAATGTTACCGGTTGCGTCCCTGTCCGTAATTATATCGCCATTTTAGGGAACCATGTGCATTCTATAGTCCAGATATTGTTTTCAGACAATGACGCCATATCCTAGGATGACAATGCACTCACTACCTTTCGTGAAATATTTGTTTCTTGAAGTAGTGCGACGATGCCTCTTTGTGTTTAAATTTATGAGTGGTCTAGGTTATTAAATTTACGGTTAGTTTGCAGCATTTTGCATCGATCCTGGTGAGGCCTTGCTCACCTAGGATCTGGATATTTTTGCTTGCGTATCTGATAACGAAATATGCATATCTGAATCCTTCCCTCCTCAGAGTTATTCTGAAATCGGCACGGATTATTTACAGTAACATAGTTTCTTTCTAAATAGTTACACTATACTGTACATCTTTAGTCATCCTTACACAAATGAAACCTTTCAAGGGTTATGTGCAAGGGATAAAACATGTATAGGTTTGCTGTCTATCTACTTTGCAATTCACATAAAATATTATTTCAGAGTGCAAGATTGGACTTAGAAGAATAAAATACAGTCAATAAAAGTTGATTGTGGCTTCTCTATTCTACATTGTTTCATGTTTATTACCAATATAAAGTATTTGAGTGTAGTATTGAGAGAAGGAAAGCAAAAATCTTTCAAATTAGAAAATGGAAGAAAAGTTAGAGAAAACGTAATTAATCACCATTCATGTGCCTACATAATAGATGCATAATAAGCTCGAAACGAAAAGAAATCATTATTCGAGTGTAATTACCATTCTTAAAAAAAAAATAAAAAAAAAACTCATTGCTGTACTGGAAATAAAGTTTCCTAGTCAAGCAAATAATAACATATTTAGTATCCACTGCTCACAAAAGAGTTAACATAGACGAAGCTGTTGCAGCGTGGTTTGAGGAAGATCGGGATGAAGATGTGATTCTCCCCTGGCCCGGCCAATCCCCAATCTTGAGCTTAATTGGACATCTGTAGTCCGATTTGGAGACACGAATCCGGCGCGTATTTCCTCCCCTATCCTGTCTCATGGAACTGAGTATTGCACTCATGCAGAATGAGTAATGTTCCACTTGTTACCACTCACAACCTTTACAATTCCATTTCACGTCGCATCACAGTTTTCCTGTGGGCCGAAACTGGTCTAACTCTATATCAATCTGCTAAGTTGCATTTTTTTCAGGTGTTTCCATTATTATAAGAACCATTTGTGTATATATATATATATATATATATATATATATATATATATATAGTATGTGTGTGTGTGTGCATTTTTATGGGAGTACGCGGTAGTAAGCATGCCTTTAAACTTTGGGAAGATCCCTCTATATAACTCGAACTGTGTAATTTGCACATATAGATAAATACATGGTTCCCACCAACCTGAAAACCTTGAAAGTCAGGAAATTCAGCTTACTCGTAAAAAGTCCTGGAAAAGTGGAATTTTAATTAGACTTTTACTTCTGGGAATCTATTTCTCATTTTATTTTACCCCTCTATTTGGTATAAAATAAATTAGTTTGTTTTGTAAAGTTCTCTACCTACACACCCACTCTCTACATGTACATGCATAGTAGATGAGAAACACGTTAGTCGCGAAAAAAATACGTAGTAATTTCTTTCCCTTATATATACACTTCAAAATTTGTAATCTTGAAATGTTAGGGAACTCATGATCGAAAAATAAGGGGGAAACCTGCTATGTTAATTCAAGTCTAAACACAATTATAACTCAGGAGTTTATACATGAACATTCATCACGTGTAATCTTCCAGTATTTATCATAATTCCAATTATCGTGCCTGGCAATACTGGTCTTTATAGAAGGCTTTTCTTATTTCTAGCACTGTATAGATACCGTTTGCCAATGAACAGGTCAAGCATAACGTACTTCTGACAGCATTTGTTGTTCATTTGTTTCTGATGGGTTCTAAAGACGTGAAATAGATATGGAACTTCCTGGTTATGCTTTGCATTGACAGCATAATGAAAGAGGAAATTGCTTTTTTTTTTTTTTTTTTTTTTTGTTTTTGAAGGAGGGAACTGTAAAAGAGCAAACAGAACAAAGATAAATAAGGAAAACATTTACATGTAAATAAAATATAAACATACACTGGAACGTATCATTTGGAACCGAAAATGTGAATTTTGGATCCTTTCACTTAGATTGAGAACGGAAGTGACGAAATCACTTAACTCATCCGTTGGTTATACGCCCTTGTACATATTGTTTCAGGTAAAGTTAGGTTAAATCAGTTGTAAAGTTAAACTGACCGTAACTCTAAACAACATTTTCTTCAAAAAGCATATTTTTAAAAAATGCGGATAACATTATTTGACGACAACAATTTACACAATGATCACAATAGTCGAAAACACTGTATATCTAACTTTCAACTTCATCAAATAGTGTTTATCTGGATTACAATTATATTTAAAATGCAATTTTAAAATCTTCATTGCCACCTATCCTTCTCATAACCTTTAAAAAACTTTGTGGTCAAAACCGACTATCTTCAGCCGAAGTTATAAAGCAATTGCATTACTCACGTAAAGGGTATAGTGAAGTAAGACTATTCTAATGTTTATGCATCTCCAGGATATGGGATATGCTGTATGTCAGCAATGTACTTTACAATGTGAGGACTGGCTTATTAATATTGGTTATGTTTTATTGTTTAACAGAAGCGTTATTGTTGCAACTGTAAGATTTCAAGAAAATACGGTTGTGGATGTCACTAAAATCCAAGAAAGACTTGCTGATAATCAAACCGTTGCTGAAAGAGAGAACGTTGTTGTAAGTATTCTTTATTTTATACAATAAAATATATTTGTGCAAGTTGTAATTGAGACCTCTTAATCTGGTATATGCGTAGGAGTAAAACTCTAAAAAAAGAAGTAAGTAAATGTGTAGAGCGAAACATTTTTTTTGTTTGTTTGTTTATTTTTAGTGCTTAGGTAAGTAGAAAGCAGCATACACTGTGCACATACAGTGTTTATTTTTCAAGAACATTAGAAGTCTCGTTATTAGTGTAGCTACTGATATATTTCACACATAGTCTGCAAGTTTATCTGGAATCTGACTTGAATTCGATCCGTAATCAGAAATGGAATGTATATATCAGACTTTATATTATCTCTTCTCTTAGTTGTACAGTTTGGAAATTTCCTTTCGATGTGGAATTATATGTTTTTATTAAAGGTAGGGGAGCAGAGAGGAAAGCTTACTGAGTATCTTCAAATTCTTCTTCCTCTTGGAGCGTAAGTTAAAATTGAAAGAACATTTCTGCTTACTACAAGCTCTATTAATAAAACTACCGTTGAAAATTAAAACTTTAAACTTTTTATTCAGTTGTTGTTAATTAATAATGCAATCAAAACAACATGTGAAATGGAAATGAAAAAAAAAGCGTACGAACAGTAAGGAAGAAACCAGTCAGTTATAGTATTTAAGCAATAGTATGGATTATGCAAAACGTACAAAAAGGAGGAGAGACTGAAGTATTATTGGGCATATACAGCCCGTTCAGAATCATATGAAATTAGGTGGTGTTCAGACTGCCAGAAACTGCGGACTATATTGTTATTTGGACCGCTTGGATGAAAAGTGGTATAACTACAAAGGAGGAAAGTTCCTTGAAGTTCAATATGTCATGCAAAATTAATTTCTTTTATTTTTGCAACTAAAGTGTAATTATGAAGTTTATTTTCTTATACTGATAGTGAATATCATTCTCTTGATGCAATTTACGTGACACGTTGAAATTCAAAGTTCTTTCCTGGAAAATTTCAGTTTTGGAGATACATCACTTGGCTTTCAAGCGATCCATTTAAAAGTGCCTGTTCCTCTGTGGCATCAGATGATTTCAGGAGTTGGAAGATAAACTACGAAAGATGAATGCAGGGCTGAATCAAATAAGCGAAGAAGTGAAACAAGAAGAGAAGAAAAACAAGAACTAATCAAATTGGAGAGTGTACAAAAGGAAGATTATTGTAACTATTATTGTTAGAGATTTTAGTGCCAGAATCTAATAAAACGAATTGAATAAAACTATAATAGAAAACTTAAGATATGGTGAACAAAATGAAGATAAAAACTTTTTAATAGAATTTTTCGGAACTGATACAGGGTACGTCTTTGAATTTCTTCAAGAAGGAAAGCTGACAGGAAATGAACATGACTACACCCAAGTAGAAGAAGAAACAAAACTAAATATATCTACGTGTTCCCATTGCACTGATGATCTCTTTCAAATCTGTAATGTATTTATGACTTACTGATTCTAGCGATGGGGTGCAAATCATCGTCATCTTCACGCCAACAGATCACTTTTACTGAGCTAACAGTTCTCGACAAATTAAGCTCCTACTGCTTCTTGGTCAAAATTGTTTGTTTCTACAATCATTGAGAAAATTTTTTATGAAAACTGAGATGATCCGTGATATTAATGTCCATAGAACTTTTGCTTATACTAACAGCAATCACGATTTTGCGTGTAGAAGCTTGTCGATGACTCAAAACTGCATGTTGTTGTAATTACATTTTTCGACCGACTTTTACAGGAATCATCCTCGATGGATTTATGACCTTCACTAAAGAGTTTACAGAGTTCAAACACTAATGAACTTGCTTCAGTCTGTTCTCCGAACTCTTATAGTCGACGATGAATTTTAACACGTTTTGAACCTTCTTTCACCAGAGCATTCATCACCACACACTGTTGATGTAATGAAATAAGCTGATCTAACACCATCTTAAATAACACTGTGCGAGAGAACAGCTGATTCTTTCACCACTAGACCTACACTCTGCTCCTCGGTGGTGCATACGATTTATAGTAATGTTAACTAGGATGGTACACGAATGGAAAAAGTTGAGAATCTCTGCTATACTTATTAATTGTAGTGTTCTACTGTAATACCTTAAGCAAGAATATTCAACATTAGTAATATGTGTACAGTGGATGTGTGTAGAAGAATAATGGAACAAGTAAAGCTATATTTTTTCAAGCTATTACCATTTCAACGATTGCGTTCCTATTTGTATGTTTGAAATCGCATTTGTATATATACGAGGTATGAATAAGTAAATAAACGTCATGAAATCATCGGACAAAAAAAAAAAAAAAAAAAATGTTCAGAATTTTGCGAATGTGATAGGCGCTTGCTTTTAGAATATCATGAGTAGGGAAGGTTAGAATACACAGACTAAGAGAAATATTATATTGGAAGATGAACAAATAAGGAAATTAATATCAAGTCAAAATAAAAATAACACACGAGAATATATACATGGAAATCCATAATAATAAATTTGCATCTGTGAACAATACATGCAAAAATTTGTTATGCTGTTGATAAAGTTCTAGTGCTTCAGAAATGTCCCATACTTCAGAATATGATCTTCTTTATCCAACAAATTCTTAGTCCATTCTACTCCTTGAATTTCTCTATATAAAGAAAGTCACCTTTATGATATAATAAACGTTGATCTCTCGATACCTCTTATACTCTAGATAGATATTTAACAAAGATAGCAAAAGGACCATGATATTGATCAGGAGAAACCATGGATAGAACATATTTACTAGATTTAACATATGTGTTGTGTAAAATTAGATCGAGATTTGAGATCGTACAATCTACACATAAGTTCATGTCATCCAAAAGATTAAATAAATGTTTAGCTTGGGATTTGGAATAATAATTTATATCATCAGGAAAGTTTCTATTAATACAGTGAACTTTAGATGTATTAAAGTCACCAATAATCACTACATTATAGTTCAAAATATTCACTTTGAAAGCAATAGTGCTTCAAAATTGTATAATATTTTCGAGAATACACAACCAATTGTTTATTCAAAAGTTGGCTAAGCAGAGAAAATTATTGGGAAAATTATAAAGGGAATGTAAAGCAAGGTGAAAGATGAGCAGCTTTTTCTCTAGCTTACATAATATACGTACACACTAATTAACATTGTCACAAGTAAGTTAAAATCAAATTTTAAATAGCTTACTATTAAACTAGAATTAATATATTTAATTTATGGTTTGAATGATATATTATATCCTGACTACTTATAGTTGTATCTTTTCCAGCAAGAGTATAAGGATGAGAACAGAGCACTGTTTTGGGTTTTGGTGATACTTGCTATTATCATCGCTATCATTATCCTTATTCTTCTATTATGCTGTGTTTGCCAAGGATGCCCGTTATACATAGGAGCGTAAGTTTCTTTTAATTTGTACTATCTAGTATAAGTAATTCCTAAGTATATAATATATATATATATATATATATATATATATATATATATATATATATATATAATAAATTTTCAATTTGTACCAGTAATATTGCGAATACCTTATTATATAATAGGTTTCATAGAGTCCATAAGTCTCTGTTTGTAGTGTTTGTATTACTATAGTATCATATCATCCAATATTATTTGTTAATAATAATTGTCAGTAAAATTTCTTGCGGTAAGTTTTGTAAGCTGTATTTAGCAAACAACTTTTCAGTTTAAATATTGATTTTATGATCTATATAAACAAAATTTCTGCAATTCAAGCTTAACTTAAGCTTATATACTGTCTATAATACGAGTTTCTTTTCGTGCTATCTGTGTGCTTCTAGATGATGAGAACTATATATATATATTTAATAATATTTCATTGATTTGAATAGCTTTTGTTTATTCTTACTTTGCTACCAAATAATCAGTCATGCCAGTTACTAGACGGATTCAAGTGTTGTTACTTAGACATTTTCGTATTTCTTTTTCTTTCTTGTAAGTCTGTCAGTTCCATGATAAACCGGCCATATGTGCTGCTGGTTGTGATAATCGAAAATAAAAAAGAAAAGGCGAAAAAAGAAAAGAATGCTACTTGGCAAATAAGCGATGGTCTTTTCCTTCTTTATGATACCTGAGACGAATAAGAAGATAACGTATTTTAGTCGATGAGTAATCATGCTATTGCTAATTCTCTATTGCATTAATATTGGCCTAATTGTTTGTCTAATGCAATGTAATAATTCCATATTATCCATCTTGTCGTTCTACATGTTTTGCTGTATGACAACTATTTGTTTCCCGTTAGTTGCAACACTTAAAGTTGAGTTTTGTCAAATTGCTTGATTTTACCGCATTCTAGTATATTGTTTGAAGTTTGCTTGACACCATAATTAGTAAAGAATCTGCAAAGGAATCGTATGTTCAGGTTATTTTGCAGTGTTAGTGATAAGTTCTTCCTTTCTGTCTTGACATGCTGATGTTCAATGACTTTATTAATAAGCATTTCTCTTAAATACCTGAAAACAATAGGGTCGTAATATTTGTCCCGGATTGCACACACTTCAGAGCATCCATTCAAGCATCCATTTTTATAATACTAGTAACAACTTTCTCTAGTAACATGCTTTGAGCTCAATTTTAATAGATTTCGCCGTTCCTTCTCTTCATTGAATTCCATGAATTTCATTCTCAGATAAAATCGAGATTGACACTAAAATATTTTTTGGGAGAAACGTTTAATTTTTATTTAAATATATCTTATTTATTTTATCACTTTCTAATTTCATTTTCTTGAATAATAATGTGTCTACAAAGATATTAGTGTACGAAGACATTGTCATGTTTCCAAAGATCATTTACATTTCATGAGCAAATGTATGGAAAATGCAAGAATTTATTATTGATAAACAGCCAATGTTACATTAGATAGGTTCGAAGGTGAAATAAGATGTCATAGTATTAACACTGATTTTGTGATCTAATACCTTCACCTACTCATGTCTTCCTTTATTATTAAATGTTTATGGAATTTACGATTTACACATGTTTTTAAGTGTAAATTTGGTGGCTTTTTTGTTGATAAAAGCAACACTCTATTTCCTGTTAACTAAGGCACTAATAGGAAGCAATCGGAATATGTAACTATCAAGTGAAAAAATCTAAAACAATAACAATTTCTATCCAAATGAATAAACAAAATTCTAACTTGAGCCCTTGTGAAATTTATATTTGAATATCCATTAAACTTAAAAGTTGAACAATTGTAAGGAAATAAAAACGCAATTCTGGAAAAGATATGAAACTATAGAAAAACTTTTCGGCGATTGGGTACGGAAACTGAGATAAAGACTTGCCATTATAAAAGGGATTACGAGATCAGAGATTGTGGTTAAATACCTGAAAGTGTAATGGTCACTATATATCTCTTGCTTTGGTGGCACTATGAATACAGAAATCAAAATATATTTTAAGTATGTATGTCAGTAATGGATTCATTAAGGATTTTTTTTTTAAATTTTTACACAATAACTTTTTAATTTATATCAGAGCACTATGAAAGCTTTCTCATTTGTTAGCACATTTGTTCTCTTGTAAGATTCTTGAATGAAGTTACCTTTGAACTAACTGGAAATTAGATATTATTTTATTTCTTGAGAGGTCTGCAACTGTACCAGTAATGGACAGGTAAGAAATCCATGTGCACCAGTAACAACACTTGTCTTTGATGTATAAGAAACGAACTTCTGACAGTTTATTAAATATATATATATAGGGTGGATCATTTATTTTGATACGCATCTTCTGGTCACAGAAAGTAAGATAGCCTTCCAGAGACTAACTCCAAAAAGCCCTCGAATCTCTTTACATTCCTCAAATCCCCTTGCAAGGGAATTCTATTTTTCCCTCCATTCTATTACAGAGCATTTTGTGTATTCTGTAATAGGAATAGACTATCTGGACATTGCCTTCAGGGAAGTATTCAGGTGGCATGTAGAAAACAATCATAGAATATGACAAAATGAGAAATTAAAGTAAAAGCTGGCATACTACATGATACGAGATTAAAACCTGTGGAAAGTACACTGTCAACAGAACAATAGCAGAAATAAACGTTAAAAGCCAACAGACATTTGCTCTTGGTCTAGTAGATAACGTAATGGATTCGCGTGCTAATGTTTATTTTTAACATGGGTTCGAATCCTGGGTAGGCAGCCTTTTTTTAAAAAATAAAGAATATTCACTTTACTAACAAAGGCATTCATGTTTGAATGCAAGAAATTTAGAAATATATCACAGCTATGTTGTATAGTACATTAAACAAAATCACAACTCCTTCTCTTGTCTCCAACGTTTACTGGCGTGAGAGATCCATATTCGATTCCCGGTGGGAGCTCATATGATTCGGATTCCATGTTGAACAATATATCCATGCCTTATATAACTTCGGTATTGAAAGAGATGCTAAAACCCAATAGAGCACAGTTTAATGTTTTCTCCTGAACAGAAAGGAACGTGAAAGGATGTTGATCCTAGAAACTAATTCTTTACCAATTTTCACAAGAAGAGACGTCATTTCTGGAGGGCAGGTGTGTAATTGTCTCTTCCTCCCTGAGTTTGAGATGCATACACATTTACTCAATAGTATAATGATGTACTATTTTAAAAAGTGGAAACTATGTATATCGGAAAATCTTACGCCCAAGCAAAACTTGGTATGACAAATGCGGGCAAGGGGAATCATTGTGTAAGAAAAGAAATGGTCTCTAAATTTTATAAATCCTAAAAAAGTGTCCTTTCTTCGTACAGGAAGATGTAATAAATATAAAACCGGAAATTTGAATATTGTAGATATTGTCCTTCTTTTCCCCTTCACATAGGATTTCTTAAAATACCGAATCATGTATTTTTAATGAATAGATTGTATACTACAGAGCACACCTCCAACCTTAAGTAATCCTAATATTGAAATTTGAATATTTGAAATTTGAAATTGAATGGAAATTTGAATATTTTATAAATTTCCTTCTTTTCTTTCGTAGAGAGGAGTTTCCGGAAAGTATTCCCGTACTTTTAATTAACAGTGCCGAATTTTAAACCTCCAACTTGAGCATACTTAGATTGGTCATTTTCTGAACAAAGGAAAGGAAACTAGGGTATTATAGAAATAAGCAACTTTTCATTCCTAAAAGCGGAATTTTTAGAAACCTAAAACACATATTTTCTTATTTTTAATTAAAAGATTATTTACCAAATTTCACATCTTCATGCTGAACGAATTCTTACATTAGGCACTTTTAAAATAAAGGAAAGAAAAAGTAATTTGAATATAGAAATGACCCCCTTAGGAGCGGAAATTTTCGAAACGCTGAAACATTTCATTATTTCTAATTAAAAGTCTCTATGTCAAATTTCAAACTTCCAAATTAAGGGAATCTTTACATTACGCACTTTTTTTTATATATAAAGAAAGAGAAATTTAAATATTAGAAAAACGATACCCCTTCCTTCTTGGAACCGAAGTTTCGAAAACTCTGGAACACGTATTTGATGTTATAGTGAAGAGTTTCATTTCGAAGACGTTGAATGACCTTCACGCTCACCTGATTTATCACCATGCGATTATTTTTTCTATCAATTACTTGAAGAATATGGTCAACTCCCACCGATGTCACACTATAAAGGAATCGTGGTGTTTTTAACATTATTTTAGATCATTTACATTACCTTAGATCGAATCTAGATCTATTGTTTAGAAAGCGAGAACACTAACCACTTACCTACGAGAAATATTGGGTCTAACATTAGTAAAAAATCGTTATGTGTGGTAAAAGTACGCTGGGAAATTGTAAGTCTCAATTGAAGTCAAGTTACATGGGAAATAAAATGCAATTAGGCAACTCTGTAACAAGCTTTTTATATTGGCTGTGATTTTATTCAAGATTAGTATCTTGTGTATTCTCCCTTTGCTTATATTACGACTCTTAGTGGCCTTGGTACGGAGTTAGATAAGCTGGCAACATATCGGTATCCTGTGCCACTTCTTCCCATACATTAAGAACTAGTTCCCATAGCTCGTCAGTTTTCGTTGGTGGATTGTCAGGTCCATTTTCCTGAGGAGTTCTAGTTACTTCTGCTCATGGATTTTCCATTGGATTCAGGTCTGATTCTCTAGGAACCCAGTTGGCTAATTTAGGAAAAAAATATTTTCAAAATACATCTTGAAAAAGATCAATTAAAGGATATTTCTAGTCATTCATGTGTAGAAAACTTTGGATAGTTTTTTATGTATATTTTACTAGCTGAAATGCACGCACCTCTCAAGAAAAGGAAAGGTATATGGAGAACATTTGAAAGCTAAACCCCTTCAGCACTTTAGGATATGCATTTCAATCGAAGTATAAAATCCCAGATGGACCCATGTGTTAACTAGACTCATATTCAAATACTCATTTTAAAACAGTTCAACTGTTATCTCATTTTGGCCATTTTCTGAATACAAAATGAGAAATCAAAATACGGACATAGAAATTGTTCACTTTCCTCTTTAGAACCAAAAGTTTCAAGAATGTTGGGCTACATGTCAACTTACTTCTAATAACCAATCTATATTCCGAGTTTCATTTTCCAGATTTAAGGGGCGTAAGATTCTCAATTTTTCACATTCACTTTGAACCTTTCTTCCTCTCTAAAACATTCAATTTAATAAAAGTAACATTATAAAATGACGGTTTGGAAACATACTATGTTCATAAAAATTAATTTCAAGTGATGTAGCCGGTTTCCTGTTGTGATACACAAACGCGGAATTCCCAGAGAAACTGGAATAAGCATTCGTTTATTTTTAAATAATAATCTGATACACTGAGTTTTATTTCCCTAACTTCTAGGGCCCTAGTGAAATTTTATTTTTTGCATTAATTTTAAAGTCTTTCTTCCTTTTAGAGTACACATTTTATTAACAGTGACATGGTGAAAACCTCGCCTGAGCTAAGTGCTAATTCAATTTTGAAAAAATTCAAACCTACCACCCATTTCCCCATGATTATGAGACAGACAACTGACGAAATTTTTGATATTGATAAAACAAAATCGGATATTGCCTTTCTCCTTTCCTTAAAGGGAAATTTCCTAAAACGTTGGGGTATGTGTCCGCTTCTTTTAAAAAGGAGTCTATACACCAAGTCTCATCTTCCTAACATGAGGAGCTCATGAAATACTCCAGTTTTGGCACACTTTGAGACCCCCTCTCCCTCTTAGGACAGACACTTTAATAAAAGAGATGACAAAACCTTAATTCAAGATAGATATTATCTGTGACAGTAATAAAATTACTTGGTTTCTGTTTGTAGGATAGTATGATACTTCCATTTGATCTTTCGAAACTTCTAGGAATCCCACTGCCATAGTTTGATTATTGTATAGCTCACTTAAAACTGTCAAGATCTCCTGTTATAGTACTATAATCTAAGTACCAAGTATTTAATTCGGTGTTAATGCTAGATTGAATTGTCATAGCGAACAAAGCGGGACCTAAAGGATCACCTTATTGTATTCACGTTGAGAAAGTATAATGTTATCACCTAGAAATAAGTTATTTGGTTGCGTATAGCATTGATAGACATATTGAAAAATTGATGGAAAATTAATTTTAATTGTGAGTAGCATTGCATCTCGATTAAGGTCATTGAAAGCGTTACGAAAGTCTAATTTAGGGAAAGCCTTTTGTTGGGAATGAGGGATAGAAAAGTAAATGCAAGCTGCATGTGCTAGTACTTCAGCTCCATTGAGGGATGCACGCTCCCAACTGATAAGGAAAGAGGAAAGTGACGATATATCCTTTCATTCTGGAACATATAACTTTTGCTGATATCCTTCTCCAAATGTTGTCCACTGCAATTGGTCAAATTTCATCACTTTCTTTATTAAGTGCAATAAGGTATGCTTCAAAACAAGTTTGTCTTATTTGATGAGGTACGTTACCCGAAAGAATTATATTTGATGAGGTACGTTACCCGAAAGAATTAAATGCAATAATTCTAGAATAATTGTGGTTAATCTTTTCTTTAAATCTGATTTATGATGTAGGACTAAATCCTTAAGAATCGAAAGACGGAGGCCATCAGTACCTCCAGCTGATCCGAATAGATCCGGATTTTATATCATATCGTAATTCAGAAATTGAAACTCTTGGTATGTTAGCCTAATCTTTAGGATGATCTGGTAAAGCAAAAGTGTCTGAATTGGAAGAGTACTTCTCCTTTCAGTGCTTTTAAAACAGAGTCATTAGGTGTGGTGATGATATCTTCAGAAAATAATTAATTGTATCTCTTCTGTCTGCATCGTTGGGCGTATTTTCGACTTTTTTAGTGTTAAAGGATGTTGGAGCAGAAGAATCTTGAGGTTTGTGTTTGTGTCCTCTTGTATAATGATGGGGTAGAGTATCTCGATGAGAATCATTTCATTGGCGAACTCTTTGCTTGACCCAGGTCGTAAAGTTTTTTCCTTTATCAGACTGTGATGAACATTGAGTACTGCATTCGGAATAATAAAAGACCCAGAGTGGCCTGTGCAGTTTGCTTTTTTGTCTTGGTTCGGAGAATCATAGGTTCAAAGAATATTTTTGCAGTAGTAGTTGATGCTATTTGTTAAGTAATCATCTATCATCAATATATGTCTAATCAACAATATTTTCTTAAAGTATAAATGTATTGGTTTTGTTCCTTCGTACTAAATCTATTTTTATTATCTTTTTGATGTTTTCGGGTAGGTCCGGGTTTACTACCGGTCTATCCGCTAAAACCGCCTATGTTCGTAATCCGCTCCATTCCTATCCTAGTGGACTCCTAAACATACTAGCATGATTATTAGCTGACTGTACTATAAGAAATGAATGCTATAGGACTGTAGTCGTCACTGGACGTGACTCTTACCAAACAAAGTTGAAAGAATTCATGTTAAACAATAGCGTAATTATTATTTAATTTTACATTTTTCCATAAACTTAGAGAGTGGAAAATACCTAGCATTCAGGGAAAATAATGCGGAGACAAACATTTTTGTGAACAATTCAGGAATTGTTGAACACTTATTTGTTTAGTGGTAGATTTCACTCATCTGCATTAAGTAATGACCACTAAACAAACAAACAAACAAAAAAAAGTTCAACAATTCTGAAATAAAAGGGCAGTTTTTTTTTCGTTTCCTGACAAATTGAAAAATGGACATAGCAGGTTTTGCTTCTATACCCCTAAATTGTCATCCCATATCACTCTAATCGCTGTCACTGGTGTTAACATTAAAGACAAAGAGAATTAACATAAATGTTTCTTAGAAAACTCAGACTAAACTATCATTTTATTAAAATTTATTTTATATAAGTCTTTATTGATCATACAAAGTAGTTTCGTTCAGAGAATCCTGCCTACTCGATTTCCTTTGAAAACTCTGTACTCTTACCCATAGTCAGTATTAAATCAAACAAATTTAGCTTTTTTAATCAACTAAGATCTTTATTTACAGCCAAAGTACTAAGATTTCCAATGTACAAATACTAGAATATGGTCTTTTATAGGGACATTTTTTCTTTTCCTTCTTTCTTTCCTGAACAAGAACTTAGAATCGCGAATGCTTTTTCTCTACTATTAATGCGTTCTTTCCATTGCAGAACTTTAAAATTGCGCTATTATTTACATATTTGTATATTTTTATGAAAGAAAATGTACAAAATCTCAATATACAAAAATATCACAAATCTGTTGTGTTCTCTGTTTGTATAAGAGTCGCCAAACTACAAACTTTCTTTCAAATACACAAACTCAAAAAAATAAATAAATAAATAAATAAATAAAATAAAATAAAATAAAATAAAATAAAAAAATTATTTTCTAAATTCAATTTAATATTTAGTATATCACTATATTTTTTGTTTCATGAATAAACGTTACCTAAATACTTATAATTTCGTGATAAAATTTATATTTTTCTTATCACATAATGACTTTTTACGAATACTAGATGTCCTTGCTTATACTTACGTTACAGATTATCAAAGAAAAAGAGTACATCAGCAGAGAGTAAAACTGTTAAGGAGAATGGGTTAGTAAAATAAAGGACAATATGTTGTGTGCAATTTTTGTAAAGTAACAAGTAAAACTGCATGGGCACGGAAACCAAAGTAAATGAATTCACATTTCCTTTTTCGGTTGGTCTCTATCTTAGTCTGTATTGAGATACATTCTTTCTACACACTTAGATATCCGTTGTTCTCTCTCTCTCTCTCTCTCTCTCTCTATATATATATATATATATATATATTGCATTTTATAGTCTATTCTCCAACAGTTAATTTATAATATACTCTTCTATGTTTAAAGGCTATTTTGTAAAGTTTGCCTTCAAAGAATTCACTAGTATTTCCACAACTATAGTGAGGGTCATAATTCATTTGGCACTACTATTATATTCCAAATGCATTTCTCTCAAGTGACTTATTTTCACCTTATATTTTCAATTTGAAAGAGATCATTACAAATCAATTTCGAGCCAAAACACTGAGATGCCGAATATAAGAAATTTCATCTTTATGAGATTTTAGTTTATTACAAGACGCGTCCACAAAGTAAGTTTCCATAGGATGGAAAACATAAGGAAGACACAATGATCTGGAAGACACACATGAAGACACACATTTACTGCCATAGGTATAGCAAAGATGACACTACTTTTGTATTCTGATGTCGTAACAGTCAACAGCCTGGGCAATTGTTCATTTCTATCAAAGTGCATACCGAGCAGGAATTTCTTAAGGTGTAAGAAAACAATAAAATCACTCGGAGCAAGATCCGGGCTGTACAGAGGTGACAACTAATCTTTAGCAGTCGCTCCACTGGAACGCATTTGACTACCCACCGAATCTTGCTCCAAAGGATTTTCGTGATTCCTTACACCTGAAGAAGTCCATCTGTTAAGCATTTTGATAATGATGAAGAATTGCAGATGGGTGTCATACATTGGTTCCACTCCCAGACGGCCGACTCTTACGGTTCCGAATAGGAAAATTGATCCTACGGTACGACAAGGAATTCCGATGGTGAATATGTTGAGAAGTAGGTCACTTGTGCTGTATTTGTGGCAAAGAAACGTTTGAAAGTCATTGTGTCTTCTTTGCGTTTACCGCCCTAGGGAAACTTGCCTTCTGGACACTCCTTGTGTTTAATCGTTTATTTAACTATTCGTTTCTAACACTATTTGAGACTCACCGTACATTTGTGTGTGTGTTCTTGCTTGTGATCATGCAATAGCTGGAGTTCATTTTTATTCTTATAATTCTTTTATATAATCAAAAATACTTCTTAATACTTAGTTTTATTTGTAGATTTCTCACGTTTTTCAAACATGTGTGTCGTGTGTGATATTATTTCTTTATCACAAATATTCCTATTCTTCCTATTCTTATTTCTCTCACACTAACTTTCATTCGAAGATAAAAGAAACAAATTAATTATGAAGATGAAGTTTATTTTATATACTAGAGTTGCTCTAAATATTGAAACAAAAATAATTCTTTATTAACAAGGGTTTCGTCTTAATTTCACCTGATTGCTTTAGGGATTAAATCACACTGCCATGAATAGAGTTAATTGATTATTGTGTTAGTTTAAATGTTTTATATTTTCAGGTACTTTTAAAGATACTCAAGAAAATTATGTGCTTCTAATTTTTGCGTTCAAAACAGATTGACTTAGTCATTTTTAGGTCTGGTTATTAATTCACGTTTGCCCAATAGCACGTATTACAATTAGCTCTTCCGTTCACATTCAGAGTTTTTACCTGAATTGCTCTGGGAAAAGTTGTGTCCACTATATTTACCTTTGCAATAACTTTATCAGTAATTATTTTCGTATCAATTTTTCACATCTGTAGTAAGGGTGATATTTGAGGACTTTTTTGTTTCATGTTTTCTGCTCAGGGGTACTTAGGGCCACCATCTCTAAATTTTGGCAATGGATATATTAATTCACTTCCTTCGAATTTCGGGAGATGTGCCTAAGACATTATGAAACTAAAATGTATTATGGTAGTATAGGGCCATGTTATGTACCTATGAAGTTTTGTTGATTCTTCTTGTTCCCTTTTATGGGTAAAAAATTGCCAAAAATTAAAATTCTGAAGGCTTTTGATCTATTTTATTATCTTTAATGAGCTTTTATTTAGGATAATGGCTATATGGAAAAATACAGTGTCAATTGATACATTGATGCAGGGTACATTGACGCATTCTTCTTAAATTTTAGAAGGAGTACATTAATCCACTCCTTAAATTTGGAAATGGTCAAAAAATAAATGTTCTCTAGAATTTAAATATGAACATTTGTAGATTTGGTTCGTCCTGCTTCTCCCGTTCTATGGGTAAAAAACAATACCAAAAGTTCAAACTTCGGAACACTTAAACATACTTTATCCTTTTAGGTTTTATTTTATTATATGATTATATAGTTGAATACAAGGGTCCATTCTCTTTTATAGGATATGGGTACGTCAATACATTCTCCTTAATTTGGGGAGGGGTACATTGACCCGCCCCTTAAATTTGGGAATTGTTAAAAAGGAAAATTTGGTGAGTGTTCTCTACGACTCGAATTTCCTTTTTTAGAGTTTAATGCCCAACGATTATGCACTGAGGCTAAAGAATACACTGATGATGAGGTGAATAATAATGGTGGAATGAAGGGAGTGGAAGTAAATGGGAAAACCAAAGAAATTCCACGCACAGTGTTCGTCCACCACAAAGTCACTTGTCGAGAACTGGGATCGAACCGGGGACTACACATCAGAGGTGAACGCTCTAGCACTTAGCCACCGTGACCCGAATATTCTGTAAATTTGGTTGGTCTTACTTATCCCCTTCTATGGATAAAAATTCCAAAAATATACCTAAAAAATACATTTACTACGTGGGAGGTTAATAACAAAATTTATCTTTGATCATTCTATATTGCATTACATATTTATACGTATGAGTACAGGACTTCATTCTCTTCTATACGACACACGTAAGATGATGCACTCTTTTTTTAGATTTTGGGAGGCGTACATAAGATCACCTTTAAATCTGAGAAATATGAAAAATAAATATTGGTAATTGTTCTCGAGGACGTAAATATATATACCTCTATAAAATTGTTCGGTTCACCTTGTAACCTTTCAGATGTCAAATAAATATGAAAGAAACACCTCATATTTTGAGGGCTTATAATTACTTCGTTTCCTGTATAAGGTGAGAATTTTAAATCTCGCCAAATTTTAAACAACACTTTCCAACAAAATTTACAAACTAAAATACGATACAAAACAAACGTTTTAAACATTTTTCAAACTAAAACTTTCAAACAAATAAAGTTCAAATTGAAAATTCTTATTTGAAAATATTTGTTTGAAATTGGTTGTTTTGAAAATTTTGTTCAAAAGTTTTGTTTGAAAATGTTTTTCTTTTCCCAAAAAAGTTCTAAATGTTTTGTTTGAAAATCTTTTCTGATCTGTAATTCAAAACCTTTTTTAAATGTTTAAGTTTTATTTAAAAATTTTTACTTTAAAATTTTGTTTGTAAAATTTCGTTCAAAATTTTTCGTCTGAACATTTTTGTTTAAAATCTTTTAAGTTTGAAAATTTCTGCGGTCATTGAAGAGTTTATAATTAAAATTTTTCCTTCGAAATATTTTGTTTAAACTTTCGCACTCAGCGATTGATATACACAACAGCAATTTCACACTTTGAACTTTAGTCACTACTCATAATCTAAAGTCATTAGTGGAAAGTTAACTCGGAGCAGTCTGACTGGCTGATCATCTTTAATTTTTTTTATTTAAAATTTAAAATTTGAAAATTTCTGCACTCAATGAATAGATTTTGAATTTTTTGTTTAACACTTTCAGTTTCAAAGTTTTATTTAAAATTTTACACTCGTTGATTGATATGCAACAACAATAATTTCGTATTTTGAACTTTAGTTACAACTGATAGTCCAAGGTCATGGATGAAAATTTATTTTTTATATAATCTGATTGGTTAATCAGTTTTCACTTTGAAAGTTAGAATTTGCAGTCACAACTCATAGTCTATAGTTATCCGTGACGAAATCTAATTGCTTGTAAGTAAAAAAAAAATTAAGTATTTCCTATTGAAAATATTTAGAAAAACAGAATTCCTTTTGTAAGTAAAAAAATAACAAACATCTGCTCGCCATTAAAATTGCAACATCCAGAAGGAATTATCGCAAAAGCACGAAATTTTCACAGTGTGTACGAGATGATTGCAGAAGGAAATGATTACGAGGTTAAGGTCGTCATGGATCAGGTACGCCTGCCACACCATCTGAAAAGAGGTACCTCGAGCGGCCAGGGATGTGAAAAGGCGCGGTGAATGTGAGTGGTCGTGAGTGTTGTGTGTGAAAAGCGGTCAGCAATGCCTCGTCGTCAAGTACAGCAGCGTTTCCAGCAGGTTTCGCAATTCGAATGGGGTCGAATTGTTGCATACTATGATTGTGGTTTATAGTACCGAGAAATTGGTGCCAAAGTAGGACGGAATCCATCTACTGTGGCACGTGTGGGGAACCAGTGGGTACAGAAAGGCACAATAGAGCGACGTAGAGATGCTCAACGTCCGCGTCAGACGATGGACCGCGAGGACAGACGTCTAGTATGCATGGCCCTAACAGATTGTACGGTCACATCAAGACGGTTGACGCAGGAACTAGGGGAATTTTACGACGTCCAGTGTCTCCACGAACTGTGAGGGGTCTTTTGGCGGAGCGGGGAAACTTTTCTCGTCGCTTATTGATACGGATTCCTCTCCGGGTACTACATAGGCGTGCGCACCAGACATGGTGCGAGCGCCATCGTGCATGGCGTGTGGAATGGAATGCCGTACTCTTCTCCGATGAATCTCACTTCTGTCTACAGCATTATGATGGACGTATACGTGTCTGGTGGCAACGTGGCACTAGGTTTCAGGACACCTGCATCATGCATCGTTACACAAGCCCTTCACTGAGCATCATGGTGTGGGGTGCCGTCGCCTTAGGTGTTCGTTCGCGTCTTGTACGCATTCCAGGGATATTGAACAGCCAACGGTATACCACAGAGGTGATCACTCGTGTTGCTGTCCCATTAATCCATGGACTGCATAATGTCATTTTGCAACAGGATAATGCGCAACCCATGTTGGAAGGAATGTCCTCGCAGTCCTGCAAACTAAGTACGTGGCCCTGCTTCCATGGCCCGCACGTTCGCCAGCTCTCTCGCCGATTGAGCATGTCTGATCCATGGTGGGTCATCTGTTGGCTCAACACAGGTTCCCTCCACCTAATGTTGAGGAGTTTTAACGCCGAGTAGAAGCCGCTTGGGACACTGCTCCTCAAGTGGATATCGATGGGCTTATTCTCTCCATGCCTCGGCGTCTTGCAGCAGTTCTGGCCGTCCGTGGAGGCTCTACTAGCTACTAGCTCCAGGAGGTTCTGCAACTCTGCTACGCATAACACATGTCACAGTAAAGACGTGTAAGTGTAATCATGTTCTTCTCTTATTAGTACCTCTCTGTTTGCAAAGTTTCGCATTTCTACCTCACCTCCTTCTGGGTGCTGCAATTTTAATGGCGGGCAGATTATATTTAAAAGAGATATAAATATGTACAATGGAAGATAGGTACATATGAGAAATGCTGATGAGTTTAAGCTATGTTACCCTTCCCATAATTTAGGAACCATAATTAGTACATTTTCAAATTAGAATTTGAAACCAAGATTTTAAAAGAAACTTTTCGATGGGTGCAGAAATTTTCATACTTGAAAAGATTAAACAAAAAGTAGCAAAACCTTTTAAGAAATTTAAAAATAAAGATTTGAAAGTGATCATTCACTGAGATTGCAAAAAGAAAATTTTCACCAATCACTTCAGACTATGAGATGTGACTAAATTTCAAAGTAAAGTTTTTTGTTCTTGCGTATAAATCGATGAGTGCAAAATTTTATACAAAAAATTTAAAATTAAAAATTTTGAAAACTTTTCAATGAGTGCAAAAATTCTTGAACGAAAAGTTTTCAAACAATGTTCAAACAATCTTTTAAACAAAACTTCTCTAGCTAAGAATTTAAAGCAAAAATTTTAAAACTAAATTTCAAATAATTTTTAAAACAACAAATTAAAATTTATAAAAAATGACCAAACAATATTTTTAAAGCAAAATTTTTGAAGAAGCTTTCAAAATATTTAAACAGAAGTTTCAAAGCTAAAATTTTTAATTAAAACAATTTAAATACTTCATTATTTTGATACTAAAAATTTCTGAACTCCAAAATATTTCATAGTAAAAATAAAACTGAAGTGTTTCAAAGTAACATTTTAAAATAAATCTTTAGAAACAAAATTTGATTCAACAGTTTTAAGCAAAAGTATTCAAATTGATCAAAAAAATTCACAAACTAAAATTTTTAAACAATTTCTTGATAAAATATTAAAAATAAGCGAAAATTTTCAAACCAAAATTTTAATGCGTTTTAAAAAAAGCAATTTCAAGTAAAATTAGCAAACATTAATAGAAAAAGTTTAAAACAAAAAAATTTAAAAATATATATATAAAAATGGAAAAAACATGCAGTATAAATAAAATTTTCAAAGTGATCAGCGAATCAGATTGCTCCAAAGATAACTCTTTATCAATGACATTATTCGTGGCGTGACTTCAAATCCTTGGTTAAAGATCGACCAATCAGATTTTACCAAAGATAATCAATGAACTTAGACTAAGACACATCTTCAAATTCTAAAGTTTAAAGCGTGAAATTGTTATTGTATATCAATTGGTTTTAATTCACTAGTTGAAAAAAAAAATATTTTTCTCTGCAATACAGGATAAAATACCTGATTCTAATAGAACTTTTAACGTGAAATTCAAATATGTAATCAGTTTTTCTCCATCACTCACCATTTTGCCCTGACACCCACGTGGCCTTGAAAAATGGGTTATTTTTAGAAATTTGTTATTTACATGCAGATTATTACATGTAACTTCCACGGTAATTACAATATAAGTACGGTTTATATTTCGTTGGATTCGCAATGATCCTTTACAATGATGTATACATCCTGTCACCATTTTTTATATGAGGGAAATTCTAGAGGGATTTTGTGGTAAATTCCGTCAAGAAAGTAGTTTATAAGAATTATTTGTCTCATGTCAGTATTCATGTAGTGATATAGAAACGGAAATTGCACCAAAACATAGATTTATGTCCACTCAATTAATCACGTTAATGTCATGTGAATCGCATTGTTTTATCTAGAGATACAAATAATTGTTTCTACTGCTATACTGAAGTAAGCTAAACTAAACTTGCCATATATGTACTTTACCAAAGAAATGTTAATTGTTAACAAATGAACACTTACCTTAACTAAAATGTTTTAGTTGTCGACTTTCCTCTGTGTTTGGCTTTTGGAAAATCACTTTTGAGCGTCCAACAGTAATATACTAGCAATTATGAACTCCACTGTTCATGGACTCCATGTATCTCTTCTCCATGGTGGAAATGTCCTGACGAAAACGTTCCCTACTTTCATCATTAACGGCACCGAGATTTTCATGAAAGAAATCTATGTGGGAGTCCAGGAAATGGACTTTAAGGGATAAGTTGCAACCCATTTCTTTGAATGATTGCAGGAAATCATTTATAATTTCACTGTAGTTTGGGGCTTTATGTTTTCTTTAAAAAATCTGTTAATTTTCCTTAAAAGAATGCTGAGAATTTTTAGAGAATTATTGCTTTCACTGAAAAAAAAGTTTGAAAATTTTTGTTTTAAATTTTGGTTTCAACATTTTTAGTTTCAAAAACTTCTTTTAATTTTTTTTGGAACATTTTAGTTAGAAATTTTTGTTCAAAATTTTTTGGACTTACTGAAAATTTGAAAACTTTCATTTTGATGATTTTTACAAAATGATTAATTTCTAGTTTATATTCCTTTCTCAACACCGAGACTATATATAACATGAACCTATAGTTAACCATGAATCCAAACTAAGGAACTTCCCACCGGAAATCGAACAAGAATTTCTCTAAAGCTACCACCAGAATTCGAATCTAGGGCACTTCTATTTTGTTAACACCCGGGGACTTTGATTTGTATTAACATGCGTGCTAACTATATGTCGAAACATTATTTAGATTCAATCTATGGTACCTATACGTACTTGTTAAATTGCCAATTTCCTTAAAGGTAATCTTGACCTCACCAAAGAAGGTAAATTATGTCAAAATCATATGAAAATTATTTTTTGGTATTTTTTAAATCCATATGAGGAAACAAGATGGACTGACCAATTCTACAGAGGTACATACGACGGTTCTATACTACCCTACCAAATTTTTAATTTTAACAATTTCCACAATTTAAGAATGAATCAAAATTCTCCTCCCAAAGTTTGAAATGAGAGCATCTATGTATCCATATTCTATGAAGACAATAACCTCTCTCTACTCACCCACATAATCATATAACTTGATAAACCCTAATCAAAAAGGATAAATTAGGTCAATAATCTCTCAAATTTACATTTTGGCAATTTTTTACCCATGGAAGGAAACAAGAGGAACCAAGCAAACTTACAGAGGTACATAATCTGATCCTATACTATCGTATCGAATTTTTAATTTGATAATTTAAAAAAAAATAAGGGTGGGCCAGCTCATCCTTTCTGGAATCGATGAGGGTGGACCAACGTGCCTATTGCCAAATTTCAAAGGAGATAGTCCTTAGTACCTCTGCACCATGGCCCCTGGTCCAGGAACAAAGAAGCACATAAATGTTCTCAACTGTCTTCCTTACTGTTACGTTTCTTTAATGACTATTAACTTCTTTTTTATTATTATTAAGCCTAGGATTCCTACAATTACGCATTTTTCGTAAGCAGTTTTGCCTGTGAGAGTGTAGACGGTATGCTTTCAGATCTGATCTGTAGGTTTTACCAACATAAACTGGAGGCTTCTGTTGCACGTGCTTCAGCTAAAGGACAGCAACTATTCAAAGAATTTTAATATGGAAAATTTGAAAAAATTGAATATCAATACAGGATGTCTGTTAAATAACTAATGTCGGATATGAGTCGAAATGAGTACGGAGTAAAATTAAACATTGTAGTACTATCTCAAAATTTATGTTTTGGCTAATGCAGTAATATCTCAACAGAATTAACTACTAATAGAAAGTGTTTAAATTATTTTGTACAATTCATTTGCATATCATTTACTTCTTTCAAGTTTTTGAGATCAAATTAAAAGGAGCTCTTAAAAGTCATATTCATGATTTTGGACTAAAATTAGTGCCTGTCTGTTCATACACTAACACAATTAAAATTTAGAATTATTTTTCAAATACTTAAAACAAAGAGAATAATGATTAAATAACATGGAAAAGAAGAAAAAAATGCATATAAAGGAAGAAATGGTGGAAAAGAACTCAATGGACTGATTTTACTTCGTGTTAGGACATTTTGCCATATTCTGTCTATGTATTAAGTCAGTACGCTAACCGTATTAATTGCTGTAGTTACAATGTAAATTTTTGAAATTTTTAATGATTATTTCTTGGAACAATAACTTACGTAACTATTATTACTGCTTCTTTTTCTTTTTCTTCTTTTATTATTATTATTATTATTATTATTATTATTATTATTATTATTATTATTATTATTATTATTATTATTATTATTATTATTATTATTATTATTATTATTATTACATCAATATTCAGACTCTAATTCACTGTATCTTTCTTCAAAGCAAAAACAATAGAGTGGACTCAGAGGAAAATGTTCAGTTGGTTGTTAGAGACAGCGGTCGCGAAGATGATCTCAGAAATAGTGAGTAGACTGTATTATCTATCTATCTATATCTATATCTATATATATACATACATATACATATATCTATATATATATATCTTTTAATTATTTACTCCATTCTACATAATTGAAATGTTACAGTATGCTTTAAGTATACTACGAACGATCATACTAAACAAAATTTAACTAGTATGGACCAAAACAAACTTTGTGTTATAGGAATGTATTATCTGCAAGAATTTCAAAAGACAACTCCTCAACACTATGATAGTAATAACGGCAGTTAAACACCAAAGAAAGAAGAGCGCTGATGAAATCAAATTATACCAAAACACTGGACTAATAGGCATTGGTCAAGCGATTTAGGATATTAGTGTTCTTTTACACAAAAAGGAATTTTATAGTGTCAGCAATTTTCGCAAAAATGCACTAAAAATTAATTTTTTCAGTAAAAAAATATTATGATTATCATTTAAATCTTTTGACTAATTTCAGTATTTTAAAAATAATACAGGTATTAGAAAGCTGCTGAAATTTAAACAAACAAAGGAAACATCAATTATTAAGGTTGTTTTTGAAGTTCCTTTTACAAAACTTTAGGAAACATAGAATTCAATTTTAAATTCTATATTATTTTAATCAATAGCAAAATGATTTATCTTTTCGAACCCATTTTATAATATTAGTTCATTTATTCTTTGTTACTTTAAGAATAAACATATTCGACGCTAAGTCTTTTCTCTCTCTCATTTCCACTTCTATTTAGCTCCTCAGTAGCTTTCACTCTGGCTTGTATTGCATTGAACCTTCACAGAAATCATTCAAAGTGTCAAATAATAAGCATGTTCGAATAATAGTAATATAACAAAAGTAATATTTAAAAAAATATTACGCATAGTCCTAATGATATATAGACTACTTAAATTTTCTCTAAAACTTAAAAGTTTATCTTCCCCAATATTTATATTTAAATCGAAATTAAAAGCACCGTTATGTTTGTTTATAACACAAGTACACTAAATTTAATTCCACTACGTGATGTGAAGCCAGAATTACATTTTGCTTATCACTGAAAGTAATAAATAGAGCTTTGAAGTATCACACGGCTCATCGATAGAGTGTAGAAAAGCAAGAAGTATTAGCGAAAAACTTTCGGTCGATGATTTTTAAATATTAACTATAAGTCCATTCATATAAGTAAGAGAAGTAAATAATGTGAGAAAAATTGTATTTGACTTGGTGAAAAGTGAAAGTCAGGGCAAGTGGTAAGTGAAAATGAGGGCAAGGTTTTAACGAGATCAATTTTTAGGCAGTATTTAGAAAATATGGTATCTTATGACAAGTTCATAAGTTTGAGTTAACCTAAATTTTCATTAAGGTGATAACCAATTTATTTACCACTGGTTTATAAATATTAAGTTTCATGTTTCCTGTCCCTAGACTGTATTATTGTTGAAAAGTATTACATTTGAAAATTGTTCTTTTCCAATGATAAATCTCCGTTAGCCATCTGTATGTTTTGTGAAAAGGGTCTAAATTTCGTGAATATTTACATGTTGTAAGACTTTTTTCTTAACAATTCATCTTTATTTATAGATAATAGATCTACTCGGAAAGAAGCCTGGAGTGCAGAAGAGGGACGGCGCTATTGGCAATTTAATCGTAGGAACATTCATCCTAGTCACAGGGCATCATCTACTACACTGCATAGAGCAGGAAGCAGACTAGATGACAGAGATCGACCAGGAGCTGAAGTTAATGTAGATTTGGTTGATCATGGACCTTCAATAGCAGCAGCTGAAGAACGGAGGTCATTGGGAAATCCACAGTTGAGAGATGGTCCTAGTGTAATATACACGAAAGACCTTCAGCGAAGAAGTGGAGTCCACTCTCTTAGTCAGTCTCATCGTGATGTGTATTTAGAAGACATAGATGGTGAATATCCAGCAGGGCAAATAGTGAGACCAAGAGATCGCGGTACTCGAGATACAAGATCTCTTCCTGGATATATTGACCAACCATCAGATGAACGTCCAAGAAAAGTTGTAGTAATTCAAGAGAAAAATCTTCGAGGGGGTCCTGTTCCTAGATTTCTACTGGAAGAAAACGAAGACCATGACACAGATTCCATGAGACGTCACGAAATGGAACGAGGATCTGATCTAGGAGGGCGAAGAGAATATCGTGTTCTAGTGAAAGATGGAACGCAACCTAATACAGAGAAAGTGTTTTATGCTGTTGATGCAGTTGATAGAGCTCTCCAGCGTCGAAGACAGGATCGACATCGTGGAGAAGGAGAGGAAGTAGAGGTTCTGACATTGGATGCGGAAAGTGGCAGAGAACAACACTATATCCGAGACGGAAACGCCGAAATATTACGCCTTGTTACTCGTGGAAGACCCGAAGAGGAAGGAGTAGAAGAACAGGAGGTTGGTGAAACTGCTGCCCCACAGCAGCCAGGTCCTTCTTCTGTTTTACAACTTCAGCATCCATCAGTTGTCGTTGCTGGTACTAGTGGTATGCCTCAAGTTGTTGTTGGAGACGATGGTAAGGAGATTATTATGCGGCGATTTATGGAAGACCAAGAACAGAATTATCGCGGGGGCGAACTTGCTGATCCGAGCCTCCAGCAACTTACACTGCACCAACAAGCTCAACTTGCAGAAGCAACACAAGAACTTGCTCAAGCTCATACTGAACATGTTATTGCAGGTGGTGTAAATGCGGGAGATGAATTCATAAATGCAGCAATCAATTACATCAAAGACCAGTTGTCTCCACGAGAAGAACCACAAGAAGAGAAACCGCAGATTTCGTTGTCTATGGGTACTCAAACTGATTGCAACACTGGAACACAAACTGATCCCATAGTTGTAGTTAGAACACGTCGACGAACAAGAAGCGCAAATGACTCTTATAGCGATGAAGAATATAGTGACGGAGGTGAGCGTGGACGCAGAAGACAACGTAAACATCAGTGTGAGCCACGTACTAGATCATTACACAGAGAGCATGTCAGAAGTACACAACGAAAATCGGCCTCGAAAGTAAGAACTGCCGTGTCAGCACCTGTCAGTTCAATTCTTACAAAATATCAAGATAAGCCTGGCCCAGGCTTAGGAAAAAGACACAAGATCAAGACACCTATAATAGAGGAAACAGAAAGTGCATTGGAAGCCGTGGAAACCCCCAAAGGTTTGTCAAGACATAGTAGCAACTATGACATAAGAAGACCGTATGATATTTCTGAAGAAGCTGAGTTAGAGGGCTCCTGCCCAGAAGATTTGGGTTATGTTGAAAACAAGTCAAGTTTGCTTCGAAGGAGAAATAGTAAAGCGAGGATTGCTAAGATGGAAGAAAAAGATTCTGAAATAGAAACATTACAAAGTAAAGGACTGAAAGCTGATGATGAGGAATCCCCAAGTACGGATCATTTGTTTAATGAAGATGGAATATCAACCCCTGCTTTTGAGGGAGCTGTATCATCCACAGCTTCTCAAACTAGTTCAAGACGTAATTCAGTTTCGGTAGAGCCTATAAGAGTTCGCAGAAATTCAGTTTCATTTGAGATTAAAAGTGGTAATACTAGTGATGTGTTGAGCTCAGCTTCTAGAAGAAACTCTGTATGTATAGATAAGGCTGTAATAGACGAAACAGGTAGACTTTATCGCTTAAAATCAGTATCTGTTGAAAACATCGGTAAAAGCCTTCCCCCTATCAAAAAAGCTAAAAAAGTGAAAGGTAATAAAGGTGAGTCACGATCAGTTCCCGGAACTAGAGATACAAATCGAAGTAACAAGGATCAATTTAAATTATCTAAATCGGATCCAGTTAGTAGAAGTTCACGTAGGAATTCTATAGTTAGCTACGAAAAATTGCCAAGTATTAAACGGACTAGCAAACATGGCAAATTGCATAAGAGTTCTATTCCTGATGAAAAAATTCCACACGAACACAAATCTCGAAGAAATTCACTAGCCGTAGGTAACGTAACTCGTACAAACTCACCTAATAGAAACGTTTCTAGACATAGTGCCCAAGGAAGTCAGTCAGATGATGAACTACTTACTGGTGCAAATAAAAGATCAGAAAAAAATCGTAAACTTAGTACAAAAAGTGGAAGTTTAAGTTACTTATCAGGAAAGAAAGGTGTAAGTGTACCTCAGTCATCCGTTCCAAACAGTAGAAGAGGAAGTGTAAGTCAGTTATCTGCAGCAGAAAGTAGAAGAGGAAGTGTAAGTCAGTTATCTGCAGCAGGAAGTAGAAGAGGAAGTGTAAGCCAGCTGTCAGTTCCAACAAGTAGAAAAGGTAGTGTTGCAAGTTTATATGTTCCACCAGAAGGATCTCCAAGATATATGGATTGGTATAAGAAGGAGGATGTGGACAGTGGTGCTGCGAGAACTATCGAAATAAAAGGTAGTGAAACCGCATTGCAAGGTAGTTCTGTTGGAGAAACTAGTGATGATAAAGGTGATCGTTTAACGAGTAGTAATATTTCTTCCGGAAAATCAAGAATTGTGCTACCCCCGATAAAACCAAAGAAAGAACGTGAAGAAGATAGCAGTGAAAATCGAAATGTGTCTGATTCAGTAGTGCCGTCAAATGTTGAAAAAAACGAATCGCGCACGGACGTGACCTTTCAAGGTACGAGAACAAACAAATGTGATTCAGAGATAAATCGTAATGGTAATGATGAATCTACTGTAGGTGCTGCTGGTGGTACAGGGATCAGAATGTTTGAGGATGATTTAGATTCGGGAATAGCTATGTCACAGGTTGCAGCTGGTGGGAAAAAGCGTAAGAATCAGTTGTTAGAGAAGAAAAGTATATTCACCATTGCTTATGATGATATGCAGACGAAACAATTACGATCAGATAGTACAACACCACCATACTGAAATTAATTTCGTAAAGTAAATTCTAACAGATAAAATCATAAATCGTCGATGATGTCTAGAAGGTAGGACGTCGATGATGTCAGCTACGTTATATACACGTATATGCAGAAATTCTTGAATAAGAAATGGAGTTAGAATAAATTGATAAGCGACTTAAGGTTGGAAGGAAACTACAGTTCTCTTGATTTGTGAATTTTAGTATTCTGAAATTAAGTGAAGAGCAAATTATCAAGTACATTTTATCATTTTTAATACGTTTCTATGGTTATAAAATTTATTCTAGGAAGCCAAAGCATTTTATAGAAAAAACAGTATAAACTTGCTAGAGGTTTCAAAAATTGCTGGTTTTACTGAAATTATTTTTGTACCATATTTATTTGGTTTTATGTAATTGTTCTATAGCATTCCGACTTTGAAAATCTTTAACAAACAAACTGGGAGTTCAAATTCCTTATATTGATTTTGAATGGGGATACATGAACAGTTTGCGGTGGGTTGTTTTAATCATTTCAAGCATATCATCTCTTATTATTTTTATTAATATTGGTGCATTTGTTATCAGTTTGCTTCTAAAAATGTTATCTCTCCCTTCTGTGTATTCAGAAGGGTAATGATGTTATATTTCAATAATTCAAATATAAATCTTAAATTATAATTATAATCTTAATTTTACAGATCTTCCTTGGAACCAATATTTATGAAATTCTTTCGCTGTATTGCTCTTCGTATGAATTTATTTTATGTATGCATTTGTCTATTTAGTTGAAATCTTAGTTCTAAGTTTATGAAGTTCTTTTGAAAAGGTGATCAGGAAATTTTTGATATACTAAAACAGTTCATATCTCTTATACAGGATGGAAGGTAACAACACCGAAAAACTTTGGGAGATGATTCCTTATTTGAAATGAAAGAAAAAAGTTCTAATAAACATGGGTCGAAAAACGTCTCCTTTCAGAGTTATGAACCGCAAAATATTCGAAAAATCACGTTTCCAAACATCCTGGTGTAGAAACTGTAGGGTAGAGCCTATCCTAAACGGTTTAAGAAATTACACAGGAACTAGGATGCGTTCTGTTTAAATATCCATGTTTCAGAATTCATGGTACCAGCAAACGAACGCACCATTAGTACTTAAAGGAGTATCCCTATACCTCAAGTTCCTTTTCACAGTTCGTTTCGCCGATAATGGAGGATGGTGAAACATAGATGTTTAGATAGAGCGCATACTAGTTCCTGTGTAATTCCTTAAACCGCTTGGGATAGGATCTATAGTTTCTAAGCCAGAGAGTTTTGAAACGTGATTTTTCGAATTTTCGGCGGTTCATAACTTTTTCGACCCATGTTTATTAAAACTTTTTTTTCTTTCATTTCATATAAGGAATCACCTCCCAAAGGTTTTCGGTGTTGTTACCTTCCACCCTGTATATATTGTAGTTACAGAGGAGTTCCAGTTATTCGACATTAACGGAACTGGACGATTGTTGGCCAACACATGTTCGTGTTAAATGGTATTTACATCCTTACTACCATCCCAAAATTACAAAGTACAGATTTCTGTAAGTGATCGAGTCTAATTGTTAAACTTTAATTAATAATTCTGCCGGGAGACTAATGGCTCAATAGTAGAGTGCTCACATCTTGCATGAAAGATCTCTTGTTTGATCACAAGTTATAAAAGTTATAGTGCAGAACAATGTGCTCATGGATTTTCTAGTCGATTTCCCGTTTTCTCCTATATTGTCATTCCTAATCATCCATTTACTCTTGTCATCTGTATCCTTTAGTCTACAGGGCATAATCGTGGAACGATAAATTGAGTATTCCATTTCAATGATCAACTTTTACACTGACTCAGGAAAAAGAGAGAAAGAAAAGGAAATGTGAAGACAAAAGCAATCATAAAGTTCAAAAACTTGAGAACTCTTTTGTCACTGTTAACATGCGGTTCAAGCGTAATCTTATTGAGCTTAATCTATTAAATATTTAAAAGTGGTTTAATTTAGTCTAACAATAACTGTCACCTAATTTTAGTTTGAAAAATAGTAAATAAAAGGAAGGAAATTACTTCTATCAGTTCGTGGCACACTATTGACAGAAATCAAGGACTATATTTCGTAGATCATTCCTGATGTCTTAGTACTAAATTACCTGCCGTACTTTACGGTTTACGTTGTAAGACGATGTAATAGTACAAGAAATATTTGAATCAACAAATGCGTCATGTGACATTATTTCATTGCATATTTGGATTTTTACACAAATTGATATGCACTTTTTCGGGAGGAGGGGGGTGTAAATGTATGTAATTTAAGTTTATTTATTTTTCCACGAAAAACATATTCAACATTTGTTCTCTTCCTTGCCTTACAACTCTGAATGCTTCTTAATACAGGTTGTATCGACAATCTAAACGTAACTAACTTTTGAGGGATTATTGTGCGTTCCCAGCTGTGAACATATCTATAACTTATAGTGTATTCCACATAATTTTCACAGAGATATTTATAAAAATAAATATTTTTTTTTTATGTTTAATTTTATTTGATACAACTTTTGAAAGGCAGGTGACTGCCTTTATAATCAGAGTTGCAAATCGATAATAATACCAGTCAGTTGTCTTTTAAACGTCATTTTGGAAATGAAATAAAATACAGATGAAATACCACAATTTGTATTACTTAATTATTTCTATAAATTATCTGGGCTTCCGTTTGGCAGTAGTTTTGAAAATTTTGAATATTTTCTGTAGACCCTTTTGAACTTTTTAGATTTTAGCTTTCTGTTCTTTTTACTTCGATAACAGACTTTGATCCTATTACATGCAGATATTGATTGACATTAATTGTAAGGTTTTAATCATATAGCTCAAATCTGTCATCTTTCTTTATCGGTAGTATTGTTGACATACTATGTCGGATGATCGGAACTCTCATGTATATAATACTGAAATATACGTTATCATTAAAGGCGCTTTCATACTACTAGTGTTCATTATTATGGAGAAAAAGAAATGTATTAAATGTTGAATATTTTTTCTGGCTCAGGACAATGTATTGTAAATATGGTATATAATATACATAAACTGTTAAACTTCAAGGAAAGTAGAAGATATGTAAAATCATGTGGAAGTTACTTGAATTGTAAAATTACGTTTTCAGAGTTTGTTTAATTCTCATTATATTATAAATTGCTGCATTTTTTATTCCTTCAGTTTTTAATGCTAGTCCCCCTTCCCCTGTTTCATTCTTTAACTATTTTTCTATTACAGAAGTATTAATAAATGAAATCTCAATACAAGCCTGTTATTTTGCATTAGCATTGCCGAATGTTTTGTGAACAAAATGAAATTACGATGTTACTAGTATTGTTTGAATACTTACTGGTTTGAATAGTGGTGTTTCAAGCATACATCTTATCTTTCAAATAAGAATTATAAGTTTCTAGGTAAATATGTTTGTTGTTGTGGCATAATACATTGATGTTTCGTCATAATTATCTCCTAGTTTTGTATTCTTTCAACACTTGATCTTTAGACAGTAATAGAAATATTAAGAAAATCTGAGATGTAAACTTTTGGAAGAAATTCCTGTTCTTTTGTTTTCAAATAATCTAATTATGCAAATAACTTAAGTTGAATATATCCAAAAGTAGAAGCTATATTATAATTTTAAGCTATAGTATATAAATGACTATTTCTTTCAACAAAATTGGTGTCATGTTGGTGAATAACTTGATTGTGAACTAAATGCTGCCAAATCAACTTCGGTATGATAAGGATTTTAAGATCTTTTGAATTCTATATTCTTTTTCTGCAATGTGTCACGTAGAAAATGTCATCTTCCTGGATGGAAATGACCTTTGTTAAATCAATGTTGAAATTGAAATTAAAGAAAAGTTACAATTATATTATCTACAACTTTGTTCGGTGTTAATAGTGGCAGTAACATCTCTGAGTCTTAGAATCAACCAGATATTACTAAAGACCTATAAACTTATGTACAGAAAAGCAATTGATAGTTTCAAAAATCAAATTTATATACAGTGTGGGATAGGGAAACAGGAAATTTTGGTAATTTGCACGAATGAATTGCAGGAATTGAAGTAACGTAATTTGCACGAATAAATACAGGAGAAACGTATTTTTTTTTTTTTTTTTTATGAAAGTGCATATACAATATACCATTTACGTTTTCATTACAAAGTGTCACAAACTGTCTTTTTACTTCTTAAAGATAGCATCGGAAAGATGTGCTTTCTTTCGGCGGTCACATTGTAATTTCCTGTTATGGAAACTATGAAATGCTCGGTGTAGCATGTTTCGGGGAGTTGCAGCGATTTCGTCTTCAATCTTCTGTTTCAGTTCGTGGATAGTTGCAGGTCGTGTGCGGTACACCTTCCGTTTAAGATATTCTCATAGGAAGAAATCGCACACACTAAGATAAGAGGATTTTCCAGGCCACATAATGTCACTGTTACATGAAATGACGCGCTTTCTAAATAACTGGCGAATGGCTTTCGTTGATTGTCGAGCAGTATGTCACGTGGTTCCATTCTGCTGAAACCACAATTTTCGGTGTTAAGATTAAGATCTCGTTCGCGGAGTCTCGGTGTAAAGAATGTTTCAAGCATATCAACATACCGAGTGGATGTTACTGTTGTTGCAATGCCATCCTCATGTACTCTTGGGTACGTACCATTTGAACGCCACTTGGAGGCATCTTGTTGAAGGTTGAACCAATTTCTTCAAAATTACGCACCTACATTGTAATTGCATGAGTAGATGGGACACGTCCATGACGTTCTTGTTGGTAATGATGTCTCAATATCCATTGCGCAGTAGTTACACTATCATCCTGCTTGTAAAACGCTCTAACAACGATAGCACTTTTCGCAGCACTCAAATGCTGCATGAGTACTAAATGGCAACGCTTTCACAACAACCACGCATGAGTTCCGAACAACTGCCGGCACAACAGTGTTGCCAACTCTAACGTTCAAAATTTCTCTTTTCTCTGAGCCACTCTATCATTAAAATGTGGATTTACATCTAAGTCTATTCAATAACTTTCCTTTCCAGAACAATGTTCGAAATTATGTACTGAAATTTACTTTTTGTTTTCTTAAATTCAACATAAATAACTTCAGAGCACGAACACTTTGTACTTGTCTTTGTCTTTGGTATTCTTTTTATACTGGAGAGGGGTTTTGTAAAACGAAATATACTCTAAGCATCGCTTCATAGAACGTATTACTAGCAAATGCCCTCATGTATCCATGGGAACAACATTTTAAAAATCCTCACACTTGCTCTTTCTTCTTCTATGTCATCCATATTCAGTTTGTTCGAGCTAGTGAAAATTAGCATTTTCCTAAAAATAAATTAATAAATAAGTAAAAATTTTAAAGAGTAAGAAATAAAAAAGCATATCAAATATTGTGCCTGTGTATCAACGGTTCAAAATAAACATAAAATAATATTAAAATATTCCCACTTCCCGCGTACTAGTAACGAGGTATTCAGTTTCTATGTATCAAAAGGTTTCTATGTCAAATGTTATGCCTTTATGTACAACAGTTCAAGAGAATACGTCATATTAGCTAAACTGTTTCCTCCCTTCGGGGTAGGATTTTCAAAATTACTTTAAAGGGATTACATATTTGTATTGTGAATTCATGTTCAGCTGTTGAAAAATAATAATAATGATAATCTTTAAACCTCCTCACTCCTTAGAGGTTGGAATTTGGAAAGCCTATTGTATGCACAGTGTAGGGTTTAGTTTAAGGGAAACATTTGTTAAAAATTCACCATCTCAGATATCTACTTAAGAGCGAGAAAATATTTTACCACATAGGGACTGAATTTTGCAAAACCCTGCCTGTTCAAGAAGAACATTTGTACAAAATCTCAAGTTCCTAGTCTAAGATTTCAGAAATCTAATGTTGAGCCAATTTATTTACTTTATATATATATATATATATATATATATATATATATATATATATATATATAAATATCTCGTAACTATGTTACATTATATAAATTCATTGTGTTGTATTTTATGATATTGTATGGGGAAAAAGAGAGAGAATCTAGTTTGAAATGATTTTATTTATACGTATAGTTTATGTCATACACGGTTCTAGGTTTCATTTTCAATACAGAACATGTATGATTTATATTTTTGAATTAAGTATTCAAACCCATTAGTTGTACGGAAATACCATTCAAAACAAATACCGTTTAAATTTTCCAATTGTACAATATAAAATTATGTGATATTTTTTATTGACATCGTGTTTTATTTGGATTTATTCATATAAGCTAGTACAATATTTAATTTTTTCAGTCCTACTGCCACTCAATATTTAAAATTATATTGCTTCGTAGCATTTGGAACTCTATTATACCCAGGCTGTTGCAAAAATGTATATAAACTTGGTCCTAACACGACTATGATTATTATGAATTTTATATATTTTTACACTCAAGTAATCGGGAACATATGAGTTAAGTTGTAGTCTTGCTACTCAAGCCATCTCTGATAACGTGGCATTAGGGAATTCACCACCAATAAAGCATTATGTATGGAATCATTTTATATTCTCGGACAATTGCAATCTTTAACTCATAGATTGTCTGTAGATTTTTGGCAGTACACTTTCTTCTTGATGTGATGTCACAGTAAAAAATTCCATAGAAATGTGGTCTGCATAAAACGGAAAGAATTTTATAGTTTTTAATCGATCAATCTGTATAATATGCAACGCTTCACAACGAAATACATCGCGATGCTATTTTATAGATACTTCGTCCTGTTGATAATAAATCTGCACATCATACTGAAACAAAGCATGAGGGTTGGATTTAAACTCTCTGTAAAATCAATAACAGTTAAGTTGAAAGAGAACAGTTCCGCGGGCCTCTGATCCGAATTCACACTACACTATTACCCCTAACAGGTTAATACAACGTTTTTCCATAACATAGAAATTCTCAAGATGTTCACCACACGTACTTATGATGGTTAATTTCTCAGATTAATTTGGAAATGACTTCATTATACTAACAAGCTCTAAATGGAAACTGTTTGTCCTCTTCATATTCTGAAAGTACAATTCACAAAATTCAATTTTTCTGTTCTCAACATCTTCATTCAGACTTTGCAATAAAGTTGAAATGCCGTTCTAGCAGTCGGCAAACAGTCTTTTGATAGTCTTGTCCCTCGGGCCACTTAATTCATGGATTTTCCTGCGATCGGAGGAATTTTCAAACCTCACTGTCTTAGGCGTGTAGGCGTAATTTTCTTTCAGAAGACGCTTTCCGTTGCCGTGTACAGTTTTAATTTGTCTCAAATTTATCTCAATGTGACTAATGCTGAATCTCATGGGCGAACCCTTGGCGAAAAGATGTTTGTACTATCTTTGCACTTCGCTAAGATTTTCGAACTTTCAATATGATTTCAGAAAAAAATTACGCTTTCCAAAGGTTAGTTTGCTTTGAGTCATTGTTTCATTCCGATTATGGCTGAAAGAAAAAGTGTCTTATTCTTATATAGATACTTGAAACAATACTAGTGGTCGGTACCTATCAAATTATTAATTATTTTGTAACATCTATATTTGAAAATCTTTAGTTTAAAGTAATATCCTACAAGTGAAACTGATTTGGTCATATTATTATTATTATTATTATTATTATTATTATTATTATTATTATTATTATTATTATTATTATTATTATTATTATTATTATTATTATTATTATTTGTAAATTTTTATTCAAGAAGCATTGTATAGAAACTTCTGGTATATGAAATTAAGTTATATAGTTTTCCTCATAGCAAAATCATAATCCAACAAAATGATACACTAATCTTCGACACTGCTTCAATTGGCTATACTAATTTCTGCTAGTTATTTCGAAGATATTACGCTAATTTTCTGCTTTAAAATTGGTCTATACCACTAGTTTAAAATATTTCAATGTCAGTTATTGTAGAATTTAATAACTTTTGTGTTATACATTAACTTAGTTTTACGTAAAATTTATCTTGTTTAATTTTCTGTGCTTCGTCTCTTAACACATCAATTTAATTTTAATAGTAGCCTAATTTTACTTCTTGGCAAAGTAAAATATTCTAACGAAACACACTCACTGAGTTCACACCAGTCATATGCAAAATTCATACCTTATTTAAACATTTCAATAATTATGTATATCAATTGACCCTCAATTGCCATGCTTGAATGCTGATAATATTGTTAAATGTATCCCTACAAAGCTCCCAGTGATAGTTATAATAATCTAACTATTCACAACATTATCATGCCTAAGAATATTTAAATTTTAAGTTTCGAGAAAGATACTCAATTTAGTCATTATTCATTTCATCATCAAGGGAAAATGTTCACAATCTTGCTTTCTCAGGACTAAAATTGCACAACAATTAACGAAATTGCGCAGGTATATAAAGGTTAGCTTAACACATTCAAGTGCTAAAGTTTGCTAAACCTATTTTGCTTTCTTTCCAATTTTACTTGGTTACCTGTATCTTCTGGGATTGGAGAATTTGTAACTTCTGATTATAATTTGTTTTGCTAAACTTCCTGTACATACCGATTAGTTCTAACAAACATAAATGAAATGGCCAGATTTTATGATATGTCTAATACTATTTAACATTAAATAAAAATTAAGTATAACAGGTGAAACATATTGTTACTGTAATAACGCCACTCATAAATTGATTAATAAGATAATGAAGTGTATCATATACAGTATCAGTGTATCATATATATCATTGTCTCTTTGTGCCCACAAGTGTCATAGTTATCTCTGGTTAACAGATGAATGATAAAGAAACCCATTTCAGCAGAAGAAAATTCAATAAATTCTGAAACAAGTCGTATTTCATACAAAGAAATGCACACATTGTTCCTAGAGAAATACTATTAAAAATAGAATAATTTTGTCATTAGTGTATGGTATTAACAATGTATTTATGTTCTCTAGAGTGAAAAGTCATAAACTATTATTTTACTTACAGATTCGTTGAAGGAAATTCCTTCATTTAGATTTTTCTTTTATCTTGTGTTAACAGCAAAATATAATAATTATATTGTCTCTTGCAATTCATATTATAAGTGAAAGAAAATAGCATAAGCGTATATAACGTTAATAAAATATTTCTTTATTTATTATAAAAAAGTTTCAATAATTACTTGTTAAGCGTTAACTGACATTTCAATTTTGTGCTCTTCTTTTTGTAAATTTAGTACCATACTATACGATTTGCAACATTTATATATTCACTTTGATGTTATCTATATCTTTAGTTATCTTAAATAAAAGACTTATTTCATATCATTCACAATACCAATTTATGTTGTATTTTGAACTGGTATGTAGTATAGAGTTTGAAAGAAAAACAAAAAACGAGATGAACATCTGAAAACGATATGGAATGGTCATTCTATAGTATTTTAGCCGAAAATTGGTTTTTGTTTATGGATAGATTAAGAGAACTATATGTCTAAAGTGCTATTAAATAATTATAAAATTCTTTAGACGTTATCTGAAAACTCGTGAAGAAGTTGTTAATCCACAGTTAGCCATATGTGTTAGGATCATAATTTTTCCTCATTTTCACAAAGTTCGATAAATTTAAGACATTTGACAAAGAAAAGTCATACAGAAAGTAGTTAAATAGGTGAATATCTAAGTGTTCCGTGAAGTAAGATTTCGGAATTCGTCTAAGTGTTACGTGAAGTACGTTAACTGAAGTAAGATTTCGGAATTCTTTATTTTCAAGTATCTTTTGTAAAAGACGACATTTTTGAAGGCTAAAATAGATTCATATTTTCGTCTTTTGAAAGTTTAAAAGCTTCTCTTCTTTTACTTCTTCTTCTTCTTCTTTCTAATTCTTGTGAGTTCATGAAGTAAAAGTAAATCATAATACTACCTCTAGATTTGATTAATGTATAATATAAAATATAGTTTACATTTAAAGATGATATAACAAAAATTACCTAACCTATCTTACAGTTTCGTAAATAACAGAAAAAATACATTATATAAAATGTCTAAGTGGAAGTCGGCAATGAAGGAACAGAAGTTGAACTTCTATACGGACCGCTTCATACAGCATTCTCTAGACGAGCGATATGTAATGTGAAAAGATTTGATTACTTGAAATACTCTATATTAAAGCACATGAAGACTGTTTTTTTTATTTCATTGTAATAAAATATACTTGTTGTACAAAAAACATGCTTAGATATATCTTGTTTCTATCTTAGAAACTGTATACTTTTATGTTATGGTACTGATAACTATTTAATAAAATATTATCTTTGTTAATGTAATGAAATGGGTTTATATAGTTTCATTCATGTAATATCAGATAGAACTTCACTATTATTAATATGTACAAATAGCTCTAATGAGCTTCCAACAAATGAGAATAACTGTGTGATTTTTGATAAAAATAAAATTAATTAATATTTAACTATCTACTTTTTCCGTAACTAATTTACAAATATGATAATGAATCAAAAGTTATGAAGAAACAGGATAATGAATATTGCAGAAAATAAATTTTATAGTATATTATACCTTCATATCCATGATAATGTTTCACTTAATATTGACAATTACATATTATTTTCAAAAAGAAAGAAGACCGAACACTTCACATTAGTAACTAAGCACCTTTATGTTGCTTGTAAGAAACTTCGTCTCACATATGGAAAATATTAAAAATCTAACATTCATTTAACACATTCATTTATTCACATTCATTTAACAATTAATACAGCAGCTTATGTGATTTAGTTTTTTTAGTGTTTAAGCAATCAGTACATTGCAGATATTTTTAAAAAAGTAGAAAATTTGATTAAACATAGGTAGAAAACACGTCCTTTAGAAACACGAATGGTATATGTTGTCAAAAACCTAGAAAAGTTAAATTTGGGAACAACTTGTTTAAAAATTTGAGTCTAGAATGCAAATTGAAAAAGTGTCAATTTTATCAAAAAGTTCTATGATTATAAATCTATGCTAAAATTTTAAAAAGGAAATTTATGCTTCACATTTCATATTAGAAAGAGTATAAACGAGACATAATTGATCCTATTTAACACCATCATCATCATCATCATGAACAACAATAACAATGAAAACAACATCAGCTATTATTATTATTATTATTATTATTATTATTATTATTATTATTATTATTATTATTATTATTATTATTACCACTACTACTACTACTATTACTACTACTACTACGTGATCCTGTCTTCTTTCGTAACTTCCTCGTTTATTTTTAACTGTAAGCAAAATGTTTTAATGTTATGTAATATACGTACAAAAGTCATCTTTCATTCTGAAGAGGAAAGTGGATATGTCAAGCTGAAACAACTTTGATAATAGATAATGTTAATAATTTATTTAAATTTTCACAAATATTCATTAAATTTAAATTAATTTTAGGTTTGATATAAATATAAAGAAAAACAGTTTAACCATGTAATCCTACAGAGCTTGTTTTATCCTATTACTGGGATGGGTCGATTTACATACTTTTACTCAAATTATTTCTAAAGAAATTCTCCTTTTATTTATTTTATATTAAAATTATTCTTCTAAAGAGTTTTCTTAGTCAAATTGAAATATATTTGCATGATTGTTGTCTAATTGCTTACTAATTCCACAATATTCTGATTACAGGAAATACCTTATAGATATTAAGAGAATCATTTCCACTGTAACTTTTTGTGTAGTGATATAACGCCCATTAAAAATTTACAATTTTTATATTTGCTGCTACAACTCATTCTTTAAAAAAAGTCGATAACATCTTCAGTATTTAGAAACGTTTACCCATCCAGAATCCACTTTAAATTTTACTATACTGAGATATGTAAGATTGGGATAAAGAAGGATCTCCTAAGCTATCCAGTAAACAACCTCTATTATGGTTTTCCTTGAAATTCTGTGTTCGTATTTTCTTTCTTTCTTTCTTTCTTTCTTAAAATATTATTTTGCTTCATGTTTATTCCTACATGTTTATTGAAGAATGAACTATCTTTTATACACGCTTGTTTTCTTGAATTTATGAATCTCAAGATTGGCATGTTTAGATACTATACTGATTGTGAACTAGGAATATCCTTTCTAGTCAGTGCAGAAATAGAAAAGTAATCAAAGGATGTATTAAAACAAGATATGTGAGGAGAACTGGGATTTTATTAATAGATTTCTTTTGCTCTTCTTTCTTATTAAGTTATTACTTAACAATATATCTTAAAATTCTTTCTTATTGCCTTCTTTCTTTTTTAATTTTTTGTAGAAGAAGAATTTTATTGTGGATGAAAATTGAAATTTACATATTTGTAATCATGTAGCTACATATCTTATTTTGCAACCCTCAAATTCATTGGATCAGCGCCGAAAATTTCATATCCCTAATACTCCCTTGAATATGCTTTAGTTCTTGCATTGATCTCTTTTTTGAAGTCCCACATATACAACATTCATCTATTATAAATAAAACATTTTATATTATATTAATTGAACTCATCAACTTAATAGAAAAAAGAAATCAAACCGAGCTTCCGCAAGATCAAATCACAAGCATTCTTGTTCTTGTTAAATCTGATACCAGATTCGGTTCATAGAGGAAGACTGTATGTTGTTCGGATCCCATATTCAACTGTTGATATCATACAGTAATCAAGTATTACAGTCCAAAGAAAATAACAGAAGATTCGAGAGGGATGAGCAACTGTGTCCATCGTATAGAATCTAAGACACGAAAGTAGCATATGAAGTACATACCATAGGTCAGTCAAAATGGAAGGGATGGCTCTTCATATAGTTTTCTTACTTTTTTGTATCTAGCTTTCCCGCCTGTTTCATAATGTGCCAACTGGAAAACAGAGACTCATTACTTGTTAAAAGTGTTTTTCATTCTTACAGTGCTGAAGTGTGTTTCTTCCATAAATACGTTTGCTTTCGAGCAGATGTTGGTAGTCCATTTGCTTTTTACGTCAAAGAACAACTTACGATATTTGTATTCCTCTTTCTGGAATTCTGGAAGAGGTCTAATTCTGAAGGTTTTTTCTAGAAGATGAAAGTTAAAACGAACTCGAAAACACATACCACAATATATAAACCAATACAGGCATATTAATTGATACATTTTCATATTTATTTATGTTTATTTTCGTTTATTTATTTATTTATTTATTTTTTGAAATTCGTTACGTACCTCACAATTCAAGAGGAAGGTATTTATATAATTACTATGATTTTAGAAGCCATACTAGAACACATGACATGCTTAGGATGCTATAGTGTTAGAGCGGACATTTACCCTTTACTTCCTTGCTGACGCCTGTGCTAAAACATTCGAAATAGTTGTTTATGGTTTGATTTTCCTATTCATGTTGCTCACTACTTTTTGTTACTTTGCGTCTTTCAAAATCCTTATTGTTCATGTACTTTTCAATATTCTTAGTTCACTATAAAATTTTCTCATTTCTATTGTGATTTATCAGTCTCTTATATCAGTATATAGAAAATCTTAAAACGATAAAAATACTGTTTTATTATAATAATACCAGATACTTATCAGGTCATATATATAAGTGTCTATGGCTAATAAAATTGTACTTTAATCTATGTATTATACCTGTTACAAAGTATATCTACTAAAAATTGTGTAAACTGAACTACTATTGTAACGTAACATCACTGTCATAGTTAAATTATAAATAAATGTTAATCGAAGTGGTAATTTTATGTATGTACCTTTCTGTAAATTTTTGTAATACATTTTGTGTATAAAATGTTCGGAAAAATACGCATCGTTGACAAATGATTGATTTTATTTAGTTATTTTTACATACCTTCTGCACCTTTGGCATATCAGTCTTTTAAGAAATTGTCATTTGAAGAGATTTGCTTTGAACAATACTTCATAAATGAAATGCCTAATTGTTCCTTTTCTTTACATTAAACTGTTCGTGGATCATGCGGGTGATATACAAAGTATTGGCGTAACTTTCGTAGTGTTGGAAATCCTTAAGATCAGACCGGGTCCTGTGAAGCTTTTCGAATTGCCAATACAACAAACTATTATTGTGAAATCGATATCCTACCCAAGTAACCCTTATTCCCAAAACAACGTCCGTGGAAGTTTCCGTGTTTCCTACAGGATCTTTCCGGAAAGTAGTGGGATTGATTTTTTCCTTCCTAAACGCGGTGAGGGGAGGGGGATGTTACTGTGCTGGTTGGGTGGGGTGGGGTGGTCTTGGCTACCAGCGCACCAGTCACCAGTCCTCTCCAAGCCTTCACGGATTATAGATCTAGTTTAAGGTGAACACATTTCACGGTGCCTTATCATCTCCATAATGAATCTCCACAAGGAGTGGTTCACAGAAAGTTTTTACCACCTGGTAAGACTGTGAATGCTGCATTCTATGTGAAAGTACTTGAAAGACTTAGAAAACGAGTCACCAGCGTCCATCCAACAATCGCTGGATCATGGAAGCTTCATCACGACAATGCGCCGAGCTACACTGCCTTTGCTGTCGTGGACTTCCTAAACACACATGTCATCACACAGCTTTCCCAGCTACCCTACAACCCACATGTCGCTTCTGCAGATTTCGTCCTCTTCCCTCGACTGAAAAGGATCATGAAAGGACGGCACCACGGCGCGATCCAAGCTATTCAAGTGGCCTTAACGAGGGAGCTGAAGAGCATTCCAGTTTCTGCGTTCCAGGGTTCTTTCAGTGATCGGCAGTCACTGAAAACGCTGTGTTGATGCACAAGGGGCATATTTTGAAAACTATTTAGTCGATGTGTCAAAGTTGTGAATGTCTATCTATCTATCTACCTACCTACCTACCTACCTACCTACCTACCTACCTACCTACCTATCTATCTATCTATCTATCTATCTATCTATCTATCTATCTATCTATCTATCTATCTATCTATCTATCTATCTATCTATATTAACATATGTGTATATGTGTTAGTATATTTTCAACATGTTAATTAATAATAAGTAGCCTTAAATTCAGAACTTTCATTCATTAAGAAATTAAGTAATTACTATAATTTCAAACATATGTAGTAGAAAAACTAATTTGGATTTTAAAAAGAAAATATGAAATCTTTAAGTTTTACGTTCCACGATTATGCCGGTTAGGCTAAAGGAGACGGTGAAGATGAGAAATGAATGAAATGGTGGAAGGAAAGAAGTGGGAGGAAACGGGAGAACCCCGAGAAAACCCACGAGCACGATGATTGTCCACCACAAAGTCCATACGGCGCGAGCTGGGATCGAACCAGTGACTTCAAGCACCGGAGGTGAACGCTCTACCACTGAGGATTTTAAAAAGAAACATTAAACACAGCCTATTCTTCATCTCCATCGATCAATATTGAAAAATTCGCAAAGAAGGCTCCTTCTGAATTTCCGTTACATTTCACAAAATACTTTTTACCACAAAACAATCGAAATTAAAATGCTACTTGTGGTCATATTACAGAATAACATTTGAAAAGTTTACAATTATTACTGGAAGTTAATGCTGTCACCCATTTCGAACATTTTAAAACCACATAGTTTCTAATGCATTGAAATTGATTTTTTATCGATAGTATGAAACGTTGTAAATAATTGTAAATTTCTATAACTGTTTTTCAATTGGATTTTTATACAACAAAAGGTAGTTTTGTCGAGTTTAACAAAACTAATATAAGCCTCTTGAAAAAAGCTCTTTGTAAAACAATATTAATGATCGCTTTTGGCTGTTGCAATGGTCTGTCCAAGCAGCTCGATAAACATTTATCGTAGTATAACGACCAAAAAGTGCTTCTCTTATATGTATATATGTAAAAAAATAAATAAAAATAAAAATAAAAATAAAAAATAAGCTTGGTGAGGTGAGTGTAGGGGAAGGGAGGGCCGAATTGTACTTTGTCACGGGCGCCGAAATCTCTAGCTATGGCTCTGATTGACAGTGACCAAGGGAACCCTAAAAATTTTAAAAATTACTGAAAACATTTGCACCATAAAAGTTTAAAAAAACATGACATGAGTCACTCCTATATAATTTATGCACCCTTTTGAACTTGTTGAGAGAGGACCCATCATTTGGTGAGGCCCTTTGTATTTCCCGCTCCAGAGAACCCAATTGTTTTATTTCGGCCCTATATATTTTCTATACGGAAAAGAAGGTGCTGTAAAATGTAAATCATTATTTAATTTCAAGTTATGGTATTATTAGAGATTTCAATTTAGGTTAATAGCTATTTCAATATTAGCAAAGTATAAAGCAGAAGGGGAAATCAGGAAACTTTCAAGGGTTGAATTACGAAAAACGTGAAAGGTTGTTTTCGCAACATCGTGGGCTGGCAATGCTGGTCTGGGATTAGTTGACTGTATTGCCGGTACTCGACCTGTTATCATCCTTCGTTCCCTTACTCCTGTATGCGAGGAGTGAGTGACGTGTGGCTTATGTTCATAAACAGCAACTTACAATACGAGGCGGAGAGCCCCCTAAAAATTTTACCGTTCAGGGCCCACCGCAGGAAATTTCCCAGTTTCCCGTCTGGCCAGTACGGCCCTGTATTTGCTCCTTTCTTACAAGGGAACCTTCCGAAAATGATAGTTGCAGGGAAAGATGCGACCTATGCCAATTGAAAGAGCTGTAACAGAGATGTTCATTCCCAAAAAATTAGCTGCCCATAGCAATAGGTTCAAGAAATATAAGGGGTGGAAGTTCGGGAAACAGCAAGGTTGGACAAAGGGGGAAAAGTGCAAATTCCGCAAAAAAAAAAAAAAAAAAAAAAAGGAGGGCACGGCAAAATACAATGCTGACAAGTGATGTATAGTAAGATACTTGTTACAATAGGTAGCAAAATAATGACAACCCAGCCACTCAGTGCCTAATTGGGGATGCAAAGTTGAGTGTAGCTGGACGCCCTCCACTCACCATCTAGAATGAGTGGGACAAACTCTGATATTAAATTGCAAGAGGTTTTCATTTGGGGATAATTCAAATAAAGATACGTCCACTTCGTTAAAATAAAAACACTGTATTTCGTTATGTTTAAGAGTGTACTGTAAGATTTCAGAACGCGAAGTTATGACGAATATTAAGATTCATTTGCCAGACGGGTACAGAACGATCAAGTATCGAGCTTTTGAATTCTGAATCGGTGCTACACATACCTGGATAAAATTGGTGTATTTCCTGCGTCACTGCGGCGTTGAACTCTGCTCCGTCAAGCTGAATCTTCTTTCTGATGGAAGACGATAATGAGCATTGAGGTATGGCTCCTCTCAAAATGCTACTCTCGGCGTGATGTCCCTCGTTGTTAAAATGGATTGGAATATGAAGTCGTTTCTCCTCCTGTCATCTGGCTGATTCTCGGATATAACTTGGTTCTCCAAACTCGAACCAAAGAATGATCACTGTGACTTGATCATAATCTCTACTATAGAACGTCGAATCTCGAAGTACTGTCCACTGTCGAATCTCTGAGAACTCTCTGCGAACTCTCGGTGAACTGTGTCCGTGGACTGTCCCAAAACCTTCTCGTCCTCCAGTTTTGTTTCGCTCTGTCCAACCACCGTCGTCTGCTGTTTCGTCTGCTGCAGCACGTGCAACACCGTTTTCACATGGAGAGACAAATTCCTTCCATGTGTCAAAACTCAAAACTGCAACCCTCGACACGTTCTGTTTTCCCGATTCTAAGCAATTCTCCGAACATCCGTAATCTCATGAAATTCGTGAAATCTTACAGATTCACTTTATACAACTTCTAGAATCTGGCTAATGTGAGGATAGACACATTGTCAACATTTCCTTCCTACATTGCCAGACTCTCAACGATGACATTCTTGTACACATGTGTTTACAATAAACTGCTGACACAAACATTCGCAACTTTGTGCAGCTTGCATTTACTCGCATATACAACATTTAATTCCCATAACCTTAATAACTGATTTTGTGACATAAACATAAAATAAAATCAAAATATACAAATTACTTTCCTCGAAAATCGAGTCCTGCTACAATAAATAAAGGCCACCAGTGGGGTTAACAGTGTTGCCAACTGCAATGAAAAGTACATGTTTTGCAAAGAGCACTATATGAAGTGAGTGCAATATTCAGTGTCAACCTGTAATGTAGAAGATAAGATATGACGTGTATAATCAGTGGTACAATCTAACAAAAGAAAATAGAAAAAAACAGAAGTACGAAAAATACGGAAAAGACGAAGTTAGCCATAATGCACCACATTTGATCACGAGCTGTGCATATTAGAATGAACAAAACAAGAAGCACCAACTATGCAGGAAACCGACGTACCTAGAGTCGGAAAGAAAAACGAGTTCCAAAGTTTTCTTGGCCCTCGACATGAGTACATTCCTGTGCAATTGGATTTGCAACATCTCTTTCCGCTTCGCAGCAATTTGAGATCACAATGTTCAATGTCATGTTAAGACCAATATATATTTGTGGCGGCCATTTTGAAAACCATGCTTCATATAGCAAATGTTTCCTATAGGTGTTGTTGCACATTCCATGAACTATCGAAAGAGGTACCACTCGGTCTCTGTTGCCATTTGAAAGTTTGAAGTTGGCTCCTGGGGCCCTATGATGGAGATCCTGGGGACACTTGCTTCTCACAGACTTTTATCACCCCCTGACATTGGTACATTCCTGCACAACTGGATCCGTCACATTTTTGTTCGTTTCGCAAATCTTTCAGGTCACAAAGTTTGGTGGGAACCCTGTATATTCCCACATACGACCCAACCATGACATAATGTTCACTACTTCTATTATCGGTTGTTGGCTCAACCCAACCATTTCATGTTCCCCGACTTGACATTGCCTCAATCACTCTAGCATTGATGCATTCCGAGTGATGCCTGTTGCCGGAATTTTCTTTTTGTGAAGCGACTGGCCTAACTATATTAGACTTGTCTGGATGTTCATGGCCAGTGTTGCCAACTTTGGAACTCGTTTTTCTTTTTGACTCTAGGTACGTCGGTTTCCTGCATAGTTGGTGCTTCTTGTTTTGTTCATTCTAATATGCACAGCTCGTGATCAAATGTGGTGCATTATGGCCAACTCCGTCTTTTCCGTATTTTTCGTACTTCTGTTTTTTTTCTATTTTCTTTTGTTAGATTGTACCACTGATTATACACGTCATATCTTATCTTCTACATTACAGGTTGACACTGAATATTGCACTCACTTCATATAGTGCTCTTTGCAAAACATGTACTTTTCATTGCAGTTGGCAACACTGTTAACCCTACTGGTGGCCTTTATTTATTTTGCTACCTATTGTAACAAGTATCTTACTATACATCACTTGTCAGCATTGTATTTTGCCGTGCCCTCCTTTTTTTTTTTTTTTTTTTTTTTTTTGCGGAATTTGCACTTTTCCCCCTTTGTCCAACATTGCTGTTTCCCGAACTTCCACCCCTTATATTTCTTGAACCTATTGCTATGGGCAGCTAATTTTTTGGGAATGAACATCTCTGTTATAGCTCTTTCATTTGGCATAGGGCACATCTTTCCCTGCAACTATCATTTTCGGAAGGTTCCCTTGTTAGCAAGTTACTGTACTACTATTACGTAACTTGTATCGATGCTAATAGATGGCGTTAATTTCAATATCTAACTGCCATCTCTTGAGAATGGATGTAACTGTTTGAACTTAACAATAAATCATATTCAGTAATTTCATGAACGCAGCAATGTACAGAACAGTAAATAGAACAAAATAAATAAATAAAGCTTCTATAAATCGGAGCGATTTGGCTGTGCACGATTTAGTTGGGATAAAGGGGGAACAGTAAAATGTTTGTGCATAACGCAGCATCATGTGAATATCACAGCCGCTCCAATTTTTATGCCGCGGTGAAATGAATATTTGATTAGGTAGTACTAAATTAGTATAAGATGCACCTAATGATAGAAATTTTAAAATAATTGGGTACCTTCTTACTGAATTTTAAATATGAAAATTCTAGGTTCAAAACTTAGGCCTACCAAGGTTTTTTTTTTTTTTTTTTTTTTTTTTTTTACAACTGTGATGATACATACTTTCATACTAAAATATGCTTCTAGAAAATATAAAATCTACATTGTACGGTACATTTTTATCTGTACGCTAGACGAGAAAATTATCTTTTATTTAATGATTCGTTGAACATTCATTACTACTGAATGAAGAATTTTGTTTGAAATGTTCAATATTGGTAAAGGAAAGCAGGGTAGCTGAGTCAAATGCCTTCATTTTTTGATACTTTCTTTTCCCGTAATTACTTCTTACCGATTTGTATAAGATTATTGATAATTGTACCAAATAAAAGTTCAATATAGTTTTGTTCTCAGCAACAAAAATAATTTCAAATTTAATAGTAATGATTCTACAATTCAAAACGTAACACCGGTGCTCATCATTAAAAATTCACAGTTTGTTGCCAGGAACGTACGGAGGTGATGGGTCTTAGGGATTCAGACCCTACATAGTTCACAACAATTCTGTAAATTTAGTCTAATGTTAGGGCCAATTTTACAAATAAATTTTATCCTTATATTGAATTTGCCACCTCCAAAGCTTTGAACCACACCTGAAATAAATTCCTGCGTAAGTCCCTCTTCGTCACCCGTCAATACCAATGGCCGTCAACTTACAAAAGCAATTAAAAACAAACCCTTTAACTGTTTGGAAATCGCAGCACAAATTGGTAGGGTAAATATGATGAATACTTAATGTCTATTAGCTGTTTCTCCTGAGTCATTCAGTATAAAAGTACGAAATTTCGTTATAAGGAGGCATTTTGTTCCAAAGAGTGTAAACTTGAGTTAACTCGTACGAATTTGCAATGTAGAAGACAATAAAATGTGATAGTGTACATAGAATTTCATCAAACCGACGGTTCCAGCACTCCCAGGACACGTAAATTTTGTCGTTTGTTTTCTTTTCCTGAGAAACACCTTTTGTATGCATCACTAGCCAGACATGAGGAAAATATCATAAATGTTTCAGCGTTAGGATGTGGGGGCATACGCTATTATAGACATACTGTAATCTAAGATTAACAGAATTTTACTCTGAAGTTCCTCTTTCAATGAAATTTTAAATTGAGTTCACACTTCACTTGCACTCAGACCCGTATCCAGGGAAGGTCTAGGGGGACGCCACCCCTAAATTTTTACTGGCCCCCTCTAAAATTTTCACAGTAGGCTTGCAAATGAACTATAATATGGTGATGAACTATAATATTTTTGGATCGGGCCCCCTAACTTTCACCGGCCCCCCTCCATTTTCGGGCTGGCTACGGGCCTGCTTGCACTATCTGGACGTCAATCATTTGCAACTGGATGCTCTATGATGTCATCAGTTGCTGTTCTATTCTCAGCAAACCACAAAGAGACAACAAGAAATACAGAGTAAACTTCATGTTGATTAGAGACAGTGGTGACAGACAAACAAGAACATTAATGGCGTAGTCGATAATTTTGCAGCCAAGCTATTTTTTTCATTCATACACTGGCAAGATTTGTTTTATTCCCCTAACTCGTCATTTCCCCTCATCTATGTCATTTGATAATTCTGCTCCTTATGCGATCGATCATAATGTCCTGCTTTTACGTCATTATACTACCAGTTTAATATGAATCATTGGTAAACTGTAATTGGAGAAGCATTGAGAATGTAGCCACCAACTCGGGCGGAAGCAAAATATTTGCACACACTATACAACAGTGGTTCCCAACTTAGTGGGTTCGTGAAAAGCGAGTAAGGAAGTCCAAGCTACTCACAAAAATAAACTATATTTGTATTGTAATTACAAATATCATGAATGCTATTGCAAAGCGGGTGTTAAATCAAATACCGTACAAATACAAAACTAGTGAGAATGAACTGGGGTTTCAATGAGAACAAAACTGGTGTAAAATAATAATAATAATACTGCACTACAATGATATGCAAACGTTTTTCCAGAAATAAATGTAAATTGGTAAGACTTAATTTTATGATGATTATTATAGAATATCTCACAATTCAATGTTGCATCTGAAATCGCACAAGGGATCAGACCAACAAATGGCAAGGAAGGGCGAGGGGCGTCAAATATGCAGGGATTAGAAAGTGGGGGAGGGGACGCCAGGTAAACAAAGTTCGGGACCACTGGTATACACAAACTGGTATACATTAATGGCAGAGACATCTAGGGCGGAATGAAAAATATGATAAAGGCATCTAGCACTGAATTAAATAACTTTTTTTAAAAAAAAAAAATTAAAAAATTTCTTCATGCGAAGTAATCGAATCATTCTTAAGTTTTGCTTTAACCCTATAACTGTTTATGACGTAGTACTACGTCATGGTATATGCGCAGTGGAAACGGTTACGACCTAGTGCTATATCTTGACTAAAAAGCCACTAATGTTCAGTGGCAATGACGAAGGTCTCTCTTGAAAACTTTTCTTCTTACATTTAAATCGGAAACAAATCAATAGATGGCTCTGAATGTCCATACTATACAAACGACATTGACTTTTGCAACAATAGATAGCACATTGTTGCTCGTAAGAAAAACATTGTTGCTGCTATTATAACAAAGGAGCAGAAAGGGCATTTCAAAACAGTGGCAAACGTCTTGGTGAGGCGAGGACGTCTTTGTGACTTTTTTCTTGTTTATTGTTGTGTGCCATTGTTTGTGTGAAACATACATAATTGTTTCACAGTTCTACAAAGTATGAATGACGTCCACAAACAGAAAAAAGAAACAAGAGATGTGTGATGTAGAGACGCAGACTGCTTGAAGATGACGGTTCAAATGACGATATGGATAATTGCTTCAATACAGATGACGAAAGTGAGCCAGAGAAGTCAGAAATTGAATATAGTGATGATAGTAATGACAATTCGGATAGTATGACTTGGAGTTCCAAGCCTTCTACAAGAACCCGCTTTCAACTTACACAAAATGCAGGAATATAGGCAACAACTCCCGACAATACGCGCCTTCTAGATTATTTTGAAATGTTTTGTATATATGATATGTGGAGGAATAATAACTACTCAAACATTTATGCCAGACAGTTTCGTAATTCACATCCAAATGTGAAAACTGTGCCAGTAAAAGGGTTAATGAAGATTAATCCCATTCAAGCTGTGATTACATCAGCTTTAATTTCTTGGAGTGAAGCGGAGAAGCTGAGACATTTTGGGGGAACTTTTATTTTGTATATTGAAAATAATAGTTTTAATTACTTATACAATACAGCAATAGAAATATCGTTCATCATCATGCTAGTTTTCATCATTTCCAGGCTCATATAGGACGAAGGTTAAAGTAAAGGGGATTGTTGGGGACACCAACGGAACAAAACCTAAATTTAGAAGGACTTTTAACCTAATTTCAACATTATTCACTGATATTTACACAAGTTGTGGTTTAACTGACCAAAGGTTTTAGAATAAATTCTATAATGTGTTGCATCAGAACACTATATATACTGAATTAAACCATTGTATATTTTGTTCAGCTGTCCTTTCGAATCTCACAAGGGTAACCTGAACATGTAGAGCACATTTTTGGTGATAACGATCATACTAATAAACGAAATACGACGTTTCATAATCACTCTTAAAAACATACTTGAATTCCTAGTAGGGAAAGTCTATCATATTATAAATAACCCTTATTAAATAATTTTAGTGAAGAATCTTTGATGGCAAAAAACAACTTAAACTTCAGATTCAAGTGTACGGGTATTATATAACTTAAAGAATTCATAGTTTCAAATCAAGATATTCTCGCAATTACCCCAGTAAACAAAGACCCAAAAAGGAGCTCGAGCTGAAATAATTCTAAAAAAAGCTGAAATTTTGAGGATTTGTTCTTTGTGTCATATGCAATGAAACCTCAAAAGTCCCAAAATATCCCATGTGAGCTTCATCCTCAAAATGGCGGTCAAAGATGGCCGCCATCCCATACGTGCCTAGTTTTCTATTTCAGCCTGTAGCTGGCAAACCAATAACGATATTTCAATTTAGAAGACACCATTTTACTTTGCAGGAATTGCACTTTAATTTGATATATTATACATTCAAACAAAATCATATCCAAAACCGTCGTGATCAAAGTTGATAGTTTCGGTATTTTAGAAAGTCATTCTGTAGTACTTTGCGCTTAAGCTCCTAAACCATTAAAAAATCGTGAAAAGATGTTCATATATTTCCGATTGTGTATTTCATAAGCTGCATTAAAAAAAAGCATCAAAATCAGATCATAACTTTTCGAGATATTTACTCCGCTGTGAGCCTAGCTGTTGGCGGTAACTAAAGGAAAAGCACCAACTGGTGGTTAAATATTGTTTTATATTTTTTATATTTATTAAATTTATTCAACAGAACATAGAAAAGCTTCTTTAAAAGAGATTTGGTAAAGGACTGATCATTACAAAGGATTGCATTGGTTATGGGAGGGAATCAATTCTAACTTTCAAGGGAGCAAGTAAGAGGACTGCTTCTCGATGCTTGGTATGAGAAAAGAACGAGGAAAGTAAAAGAGCTCGCATTGTATTAATGTCAGCAAAAATAATTAAAGAAAATATTCAATCCAAAGTATATGATAATGTGTCATATCCTCAAGCAGAACAAATCTTTGAGGAGCACAATGATCTCATCCCACCATCACTAAAACATATGACCGAAGAAGTGACATCACCAAAGAAAAGAAAAGTAATTTCAGGATAGCCCGAAAACAGAGTATGATATGTAGTTCTATTATTTCGTTATGCAGACCCATAACTTTTATATCTCCCAATCTGTTTGCTATAGAAGATACAGCCTGCGTCATTTTCATTCTAGGTAGCCAATAGATATATTTCAAAATCCTAGAATTTGTACAAGTTATAATGAAACTATAAATAGGATAAGGAATATGATGAGAAGGATGACGATTAATCGTTTTACTTATCATCTTTCAATCTAAGTTTTATTTCACAGGATTTTATTCAATACGATCCATGCCGTTTTAAACTATTTCAGAATAATGATATGTTTAACTTTAAATATAAACTAATTATTTGCTGAGCAAAACTATATATTTTCATTAAAATTCAACACGTGTTACAGTTTCGCCAACTAACTCTTTATATAGTTTTGCTCAGCAAATAATTAGTTTATATTTAATTATAACAAAGCAAAGCTTCTATTTATGGGAAATGTTTAACTTTGTTAATATTCATGCATATACTACACAAATGAAATGTTTCGAAGTGAAAATGTGATTTGATGACCTTTTTTAAAATTAGGTGTTCACATTTTCTACCATCTAGCAAACACCAGGCGTACTAAATATAAAAATCATATTTAGCCACCAGTTAGTACTTTTCTTTTAAGTCATCGCTAACAGCTTGGCTCACAACAGAGTAAATATCTCGAAAAGTTATGATCCTTCGATTTTGATGATCCTTCTTCTAAAATGCAGCTTATGAAGCACACAATCAAAAATATATGAACAGGTTTTCACGATTTTCTAATGGTTTAGGAGCTTAAGCGCAAAATACTACAGAATGCCTTTCTGAAATCGAGTAATTATCAACTTTGATCACGAATAACGGTTTTGGGTGTAATCATATTTAAATGTATAATATATCAAATTAAAGTGCAGTTCCTACAGAGTAAAATGAAGTCTTCCAAATTTATCTATCGTTCTTGGTTTGTCAGATACAGGCTGAAATAGAAAACGAGGCTTGTATCGGATGGCGGCCATTTTTGACCACCATTTTGAGGATGAAGCTCACATGGGATATATTTGGGACTTTTGAGGTTTCATTGTATTTGACACAAAGAGCAAATCCTGAAAATTTCAGCTTTTTTAGAATTTTTTCAGCTCGTCGAACTATTTTTACTGGGCTAAATTGGCTAATGAGTCAATGTAGGAACAAACTAACATTATCTTAAGAATAACTCTCAATTTTTTAAAGTGCATTGTATTATGTCAGTGCTTATATTGCTCATCTACAGTACGAATGTCGTTACGAGGAAAGAAAATATTGTGAGTTTAAAGTAGGGATGCAAATAAGCAACACAATTTTACTAGACCAAGAAAATAGCTACTGGCCCACATCCCACAATATAAATCATTTACTTACCTTTGGTATAATGTTAAATACTCGCCCGCACCGATGAACCACTCGTCCCGGACGAGTGGGCGATTGGTTATTTGCATCCCTGGTTTAAAATAATGGTGTTCCTTGTAGACATTTTTTTTTTTTCAAATATATAAGGTTAATGTATAAGTTTGTGAGGTTTTCTTTTGAGTTGGCAACAATGCGGTGTGAAGCGATTGTTTATCGTTATTCCGTTATTTTACCGTAGTTTGGAGTTTGTGTGCTGTGAAACAGGTTTTCTTGATTGTGAACATATTATTGTATATATTTCAGGCAAACTAATATGGAATGTCAAGTTCAGAAAAGTGATAGTTTCCGTCACATTTTACTCTTCGAGTTTAACCGAGGATCCAGTGCAGCAGAAGATGCGAGAACAATTTGTGCAGTGTACGGGAATGAATTAATTGCTGAAAGAACAGCACAGAAATGGTTTTTCCGCTTTCGAGCAGGACGGTTTGACTTGTCTGATTATCCACGTTCTGGAAGACCTTCAGATTTTGACGAAAATCGCTTGTATGAGTTGCTTCACGAGAATCCTCGTCAGACAACGGAGAAAATGGTGCAAGTTTTTGCATGTGATCAGTCAACCAGTCTTATTACTCCATGATAATGCTCGTCCCCATACGGCGAAATCGACCAGATTTCATTGTTGAACTTGGCTGGGAACAACTTCCTCATCCTCCATATTCTTCTGACCTTGCCCCTCAGATTTCCATCTTTTCCGCTCTCTCTTTAAGCACATTCAGGGACAATGGTTTCCTGATGAAGCTTCTTTTGACCAATGGCTAACATATTTCTTCCAGTCAAAACCAAAACAGTTCTTCAGGCGAGGCATTGAATTGCTACCTGAACGTTGACAGGTCATATAGATAGTGGAAGTGAATACGTCACTGAGTGAGTTAATGTGAGTAACAGGAAAATGTATGCAATGTATTGTTACACTCGTAGAATATGTTAAATGTCTATGTTGTATTTGTATTTGAATGAACAGTGCAGCACAATAAAATTAAAATATAAAATATAAGAACCGCACGAACTTACGCATCGACCCAAATAGTGTGGATAAGTTTGTTATTCGCTGGCTGAGAGAATGAAATGCTCAAACTAATAATCTACAAGTACTCAACATGAACAGTTACAGTGAAAAACCTGATTGAAAATTCAATAGATAATATTCAGAGCAAATTGTCAAGTGCAAAAGCTATCTCGAATTGCATTACGCAAGTGATAGAGCATGGGACAGAAGACTTGTCGGTACTCAAAACAAAATTCGGTAAAAAAAAAAAAAAAAAAAAAAAAACCGGTTTCCAATATGAGTGGAAGACCTTGGTTAGAATATTATGTTTTAAGCGACCAAGCATTCTGCTATCGTTGTAATTTTTTAGGGTAGAGTCTACAGGATCAAACTTTTACTGTTACAAGATTTAGCAATTGAAAGTCAGCATTGGAGCAGGGGAAAGGACTTGATAAGCATGTTTCTTCTAAACTACTCAATTTTCGGAAGAACTTCTGAGACTGTGCAGGAGGAAAGATTTAATATAATTCTAGATGTGGAACATATAACAAGAAACAGATATCTTGATACGTATGTAGCTGAAGTAGTGCAGTTTCTCGCAGTAAATGAGCTACTATGTCTTAGGAATTGAGAATATGGACTCAAAGATCTGCAAGAACTAAATTTCTTATGAATTAAGCTCTACTGGACCTACAGTACTGTTCAAATACACAATGGGAAAAGATTCGAAACTGAAATCCATAGTTAAAACATATCCCCCTGAAAGCTCAATATACGTTACCTGAAGTTCAGAACGAAATAATAGATAGTATTGGACAAAATGAGGACATAATATGAAGAAAGTGAATCACAGTTTCTTTGCTTGAAAGCATATGAAACACGAGAATCCTGTGATTTGTCAGTGACGATATTTGTGAAAGAAGGAAAGGTGCATGAGAAATGTGCTCAATGAAGGTATCTAGGGAAACTGCTACAAAACCTCTGAAACTCTTTCCTGCTCTGGTGTAGCTGGACCTGGTTCTGAAGATAAAATATTCTCAACGGAAGTTGAGTTTTTATCTTGCTGGTTTGTGCCATGTTCACAAGGTGCATTGGAATCCACACTCGGTTCACTTTCGTTCCACTGAATCAGGGTAATTTGTAGTACCAGCTGGTAAATACAAATGGTCTGAAAAAAAATCTTGGTTGAAAGGACATATGCCGGTTGCTTTGAATTCATTAAGGACATTGAGCGCAGTTGTAGATTTCAAATAAGCATTCGAAAACAATTTGGTGACTTTACTAATAATTTGGTGATTTCACGGTTCTTTCCGGATGTGCTTTCAACCACCTTCCCACCTCTTGATTGCAGTATATAAAGAAATCCTATTACCAAACAGCAATGTGGGAAACGCTGATAAGTGTGAGATCGATTTACTAAGGCCAGAGGACTCCGGATTTCGTACCCTGATTACCAAATTCTGAAGCCATTTTTGAAAACACTCGAAGATATTCCCATAGCTTGTTTAGAGATTACCATGTATAGCTGTCAGAAACTTGAGTGTGTAAGTTTGAAATGCAAATGTAAGAATCTCGGTTTCTTCTGCACTTTAATGTGTAGTTGTCCGAGCGAGTATAAAAAATCAATATCAGTTAATGAACAGAGTGATGAAGAAGACTGAATGATGCATTAAAGACATCACAAATTTCTTTATCATTTTAGGATATAAGAGCGGCATAACATTATTCAGAACTAATTCTAGAAATCAAATAGTTTGTTCTCTTGTGTAGAGATTTCTTAACCATATAGTTTCCTTCTATTACGTTTCTTATTATACAGTATATTTATTGTATTATAGCAACTGTATACAATCTTAATAATAGGCAAGTGCTTCTTCTGTAAATAAGATTTAACAGTTTAAAAACTGATCATTTATAAAATATGTTAAGCATATCTTATTTTATGCTTTTTTTTCTTACCATAAGTATTATGAAGGAATGGTGGTAATATATAAAAAAAAAAGTGGATGGCAAATTGTTCATGATTCTCTCTTGAAGGCATTTTTGAAATATGATTCCTGCCCTATTTCGTTCAGTACCATTGTAGTACATAAATCGAAGGACTTGTAGCAAAATCAGCCCTTGTCAAAACAAGATTATTTCAGAAAAATAAATAGAAAGCTGTGTCTCTTTGTGTGTTTTAGAAAGTATCAGAGACATTCATAAAGAAACAGATTTGCAGAGTTTCTCATAGTGTGTACTAGAGAAAGCTCTCTTTCCATTTTTCAGAGGAATTTTGTGTTTTGACAATACCATTACCTGCTAATATCTAGACCCTACGTTTGTGGGAAGGTAACTCTTGGGCCGTGGCGTGATCAGTTTCGCACACGACATAACTCAGGCACTATTAGTCCTACACTAATATAAGTCTGCATTTTTTGAAAGAGCATATAATTGCGAAATTTTTAAGAGGAAAATTTTTCAGAATTCGATCGCTAAAAATGTGAAGTCACGCGCAACCAATATTGAGTAAAAATGAAAATAACAAGAAAACTATTACATTTAGTGCAAAAACGTACCTAAATTAAATTGTAGAAGACAATTAGACAAACAAAACGAAAGAAATTCGGATATTCTAGCTCCAATGGTTACGGAGATATAGAGAATAATAGAAACGGCTAAAATTTCGGCTTTCTCCCCCGCCTCCTCCCCTCCCATGAGGTGTTTTTTCTGGCATCCGGCATTTTTGTGATCAGTGATAGGTATATATTCAAATAATATCGGATGCCAAATTATTACATGATTTGCCCTTAGAATTCAATTTCTAAGCCCCGATGCCTAGACTAATAGCGTAACAGAAAATATATATCAGGAGACAAAAAGTCAAATGGATTGACATTAGAAAAATTTTACTGAGATGTTTCTGGCATTACAAATCCCAAACCATGGCACAAAATTCAGTGGGTCAATGGAAGAAGGGTCTATCCATAATTTTATGATTTGGGGAGAAATGCAGTTTTAATGTAGAAAAATCTATGTAATGTAGGTATTTTAGTTTGTAGAGGTAGATACAGAACACTATTGCATATCCTACAATACATTTAGTCCAATGAGCAACAACACTACGTGACACTAGCTTACACTTCAGCCACAAAACTTTTGTTCCACGGAGGAGTGGGATTGGTCCCTATTTTCAAACCGATTATAGGGAACGAAAGTCTGCATAAGGAAAGTAATGACAACGGTGTTAGACTCGTGAACTTTGCAATATCCAAAAACCTAATCGTGAAGAGTACAAAATTCCCACATCGCGACATTCATAAATACACTTGGACATCACCAGACGGGAAAACACATAATCAAATTGATCACGTTTTAGTAGATAGAAGAAGGTAATCTAGCATAATTGATGTCCGGTCGTTTAGAGGAGCTGATTGTGACACTGACCACTACCTGGTAGCAGCGATAATACGAGAGAGGCTATCGTTGAATAAAGGTAATATTCATTGTCCGAAAATGGAGAGATTCAATTTAAAGAAATTAGAAGAGAGCCAGGTAAGAGAGAAATACCAGATTGAAGTTTCGAATAGATTCTCAGCTTTAGAAGATTCGGAGCGCACTAGTGTTGAGGATACCTGGATTGAAATTAGAGATAGCATTAAAATTTCAGCAATAGAAAAATTGGGACACGCGGAAATACGTAGGAACAAACCATGGTTCGACCAGGAATGCATAAAACTAGCAGAGAAGAGAAAACAGGCAAAATTACGCTGGCTACAAAATCGGAATGAAATGACCACACAAAATTTTGCAGATATCTGGCGGGAAACTTCCAAAACTTTTAGAACAAAGAAACGCGATTTTTTGAAAGCTAAAATTAAGGAACTTGAAGATAATAGTAAAAATAAAAACATACGGGACATGTATAAGGGAATCAACGAATTTAAGAAAGGCTATCAACCTCGTGCTTATATATTAAAGAAATCGGACGGTACAGTTCTCACTGACACGGATAGCATCTTAAATAGATGGAAATATTCCTTTGACGATTTACTTAACACGCAACCAAAAACTAGTGTGCGTGGAGAAAAGGAGATACACACCGCAGAACCGTATATTCCAGAACCCAACCGAATAGAAGTAGAAACCGTTATAAAGAAATTAAAGAAACACAAATTTCCGGGTGTAGATGAAATTCCGGCTGAGTTAACTTTAGCTGGAGGCGAAAAATTGTGGAAGAAGATACACAAACTCATTCTCCTTATCTGGAACAAGGAAGAATTGCCACAAGAGTAGAAAGAATCAATCATTGTTCTAATTCACAAGAAAAGCGACAAAACTGACTGTAATAATTATCGAGGCATTTCTCTTCTGACAACGTCCTATAAAATCCTTTCAAATATTCCATTAGCAAGACTGACCCCATACGCAGATGAAATTATTGGAGGTTATCAGTGCGGATTTAGACGAAATCAATCAACTATCGACCAAATATTTACCATTCGCCAAATACTCAAAAAAAAAGTGAGAATACAATACCCCGGTACATCAACTATTTATTGATTTTAGAAAGACGTACGACTTGGTTAGGAGAAAAACATTATACAACGTTCTTACAGAACTTGGAATACCGAGAAAGCTAATTAGATTAATTAAGATATGTTTAAATGAATCCCAAAGTAAAGTCCGGGTAGGAAAATTTTTGTCCACGAGCTTTCACGTCGAAAATGGCCTGAAACAAGGAGATGAGTTGTCGCCATTATTATTTAACTTCGTTCTGGAATACGCTATAAGGAAAATTAAAGATAGCAACCAGGGCCTAGAGTTGAACGGTATTCACCAGGTTATGGCATATGCTGATGATGTAAATAGCACTTTTGATTTTTCGTTATCAAACGTTTGGAGGGGTCGGCACCCCACCCGACTGTTTTCTCTAGGAAAATACGAAACCCGTATCCTCATTTTACGTCTGCAATATCTGTGCAAATTTCATTCACTTCGGCTCATTTCTTCTTTTCTTTCGGGTGTCAACTTCAAAATTTTGGGTGGGAGATTTTGAGCCCTAAAACAGTTTTCCGCAGAAAATAAGAAACCAGTATTCATTTATTTTTTGGTTATTTTCCATACACAATGTTTCGTTGCAATTCTTCATGTTCTTTACACACATCTGACATACTGTTACTAGCGCTTTTGATATTTCGTGATCAAAGGTTTGGAGGGGTCGGCGCCTGACCCAACCTTTTTCTTCAGGAAAATACGAAACTTATATCCTCATTTTACGTCTGTAATATCTGTGCAGAATTTCATTTACTTCGGCTAATGTCTTTTTACCTTTCGGGCGTCAACTTTCAAAATTTTGGATAGGGTCTTTTGTCCCCTAAAACCGTTTTTTCGCAGAACATTAGAAACTCATATTCCTTTATTTTTTGCGTATTGTCCATACAAAAAGTTATGTTGCAATTCTTCGTGTCCTTTAGATACATCTCAAATACTGTTACTAGTACTTTTGATATTTCGTGATCAAAATGTTTGAAGGACTCCGTGCCTCACCCAAGCCATTTTTTCAGGAAAATACGAAACCCGTATTCCCTCGTTTTAAGCATTCAATATCTGTGCAATATTTCACTCACTTCGGTTCGCTTGTTCTGACCTTTTCAGCTTCAAATTTAAAATTTTGGGGTGGGTTCTTTTCCCCATAAAACAGTTTTTCCGCAGAAAACAAAAAACCCGTATTCCTTTATTTTTTGCGTATTGTCCATACAAAAGGAAATGTTGCAATTCTTCATGTCCTTTACACACATCTCAGATACTGTTACTTGCACTTTTGATATTTGGTGATCAAAGGTTTGGAGGAGTCGGCGCCCCACGCTTCCGTTTTCTCAAGGAAAATACGAAACCCGTACTCCCTCATTTTATGTCTACAATATATGTGCACAATTTCGTTCACTTCGGCTCAATTCTTCTTACCTTTCGGGCGTCAACTTTCAAAATTTTGGGGTGGGTTCTTTTGCCCGCAAAATAATTTTTCCGCACAAAATGAGAAACATGTATTCATTTTCTTTTTGAGTATTCTCCATACACAATGTTTCGTTGCAATTCTTCATGTCCTTTACAGACATCTGACATACTGTTACTAGCGCTTATGAAATTTCGTGATCAAAGATTCGGAGGAGTCCGTGCCACACTTAACCGTTTTTTTTAGGTAAATGCGAAACCCGTATACCCTCATTTTATGTCTACAATATTTGCGCAAAATTTTATTCACTTCGGTTCACTTTTTCTTCCCTTTTGGCGCCAAATTTCAAAATTTTGGGATGAGGTCTTTTGCCCCATAAAACCGTTTTTCCGTAAAAATGAAAAACCCGTATTTTTTTGTTTTCAGCGCATTTCCCATAAAAAAATTCGTTGAAAGTGTTAATTTCCTTTACACACATCTCACATACTATTAACAGTATTTTTGATTTTTCGTTATCAAACGTTTGGGGAGGTCGGCGCCCCACCCAACTGTTTTCTCTAGGAAAATACGAAACCCTTATCCTCACTTTACGTCTGCAGTACTTATGCAAATTTCATTCACTTCGGCTCATTTCTTCTTGTCTTTCGGGTGTCAACTTTCAAAATTTTGGGTGGGAGCTTTTGACCCCTAAAACAGTTTTTCCCGCAGGAAATAAGAAGCTCGTATTGATTTATTTTATGGTTATTTTCCATACAAAATGTTTCGTTGCAATTCTTCATTTCCTTTACTCACACACCTCACATACTGTTATTAGTACTTTTGATATTTCGTGATCAAAACTTTGGAGGGGTCCGTGCCCTTTCTAACAGTTTTTTCAGGAAAATACGAAACCCGTATTCACTCATTTTACGCCTACAATATGTGTGCACAAGTTCATTCATTTCGATTCAATTGACTTTGCTTTTTGTTCGTCAACTTTCAAAATTTTGGGTGGGAGCTTTTGACCCCTAAAACAGTTTTTCCCGCAGGAAATAAGAAGCTCGTATTGATTTATTTTATGGTTATTTTCCATACAAAATGTTTCGTTGCAATTCTTCATGTTCTTTACACACATCTCACATACTGTTACTAGCACTTTTGATATTTCGTGATCAAATGTTTGGAGGGGTCCGTGCCCTACCCAGCCGTTTTTTAAAGGAAAATAAGAAACCCGTATTCCCTCATTTTTTGTTTATAATATCTGTGCAGAATTTCATTCAGTTCGGTTCACTTCTTCTTACCTTTCGGGCGTCAAATTTCAAACTTGTATACTCTAACTGCATACCTAGCAACAGTGCTATTACTTTAAGGTCACCACAAATGAGCCACTGAAAATCGTAATATTTAATGGCTTGAAGTAAACGTTTCAAGTTTTCATAAGATTCCTTCATATGAACTGCGTAACCTACTGGAATTGAAGGAAGTTCATTTCCAATATGTAAAAGCACTGCCTTTAAACTCACCTTGGACGAATCTATAAAGAGCCTCCACTCCGTAGGTTCGTAATTAATTTTAAGTGCCCTTATGAGACCATTTACATCTGTACATGCCACAAGTGTGTCTTCCATAGTAAAAAATGAAGTGAACATCTTCTCCCTATTCCGATACACTGAAGTATTTACTTTTTCCTGCAATAAATTCCATTGCTTTAAGCGTGACGCTAAAATTTCGGCTTTGCTTTTCGAGAGGTCCAAGTCTCTGATTAGATCACTTAGTTCCTCTTGAGTAAGTCTATGTGGTTCACATGGAGGTTCTTCTACAACAAACGTAGGGTCCTTCGAAGTACTTGATTCAGGAGCTTCAACTTCTTGATCATCATCAGAAAAAGATCGTATTCTTTAGGTGGGTCAGGAACAGGTAGTCCTTCTCCATGTGGAACAGGGCGCGTTACAGAAGGAATGTTAGGATAGATCAAGGCCCGCTTCTTCTTCGTGGAAATTCCATTCTTGACTGAAGGAACCATACAAAAATAACAGTCTCTGATGTGGTCGCTTGGCTCCCTCCAAATCATGGGCACTGCAAAAGGCATTAAGCGCCCCTTCCCATTAATCCAATTTCTTAGATTTCTGGCACAAGTGTTACAAACAATGTGGGGTGCCCAAGTTTTATCTTGGTCTCCAATTTTACAACCAAAGTAATATTGATAGGCTTTTCTTATTAGTGGTGTTATAGTCTGCTTTTGTGAGGAAAGTGTCACTTCCCAACACACGTAGCAGAAGCTATCCGCACTGTTTACACAATTTCGCGGCATTTTTGTTTATTGAAATCCTCAAAATGTCACTTGAAATAGTTCCGACAACTATTTAAAAATATACATTCGAAATACCAGTATTTTTGCGCACTTGTAGTTGTATTTTTATGTCCTCCACTACACAAACGTCACACCCAAAACGCTGATAACTGCATTAAACCTGTCTTTTCTAACAATAGCAGAACACTACTGAGATAAGGAACACAATGAAACCAAGCGTTCATATAGTTTCTCCAGTGTTGCTGGATCAGTGTAACATTTTACCCCAAACGAAGCGAATATATTTATTTTTAAAGTGTTATTATTAGACATGCCTGTAAAACGAAAAGTAGAGCTAATATTCGAAAATAACTTTCAAATTCGTGATCAGCACCACAAAATCAATAAGAATTAGCTGATTTTGTTCAATTTACATTTTCGTTGTTGAACAGTGTAATCGGGAAGTGTATATTTGTGTTAAATTTCATGGAAAAGAATTATAAATACGAGTTGCTAAATAGACAAGAGGGTTTTTTTTTCGTTGTGTTGTTCTTATTTACTGCTCTTTTGACATGAAATTTACCACATACATGACTGTCGATTACACACATACTAACATTATAAGAAATACCGGACCAAATCGTTATCAAATTATATTCCAGAATAACATATTTATAAACATGCCCCAATCATTTTGGATGTAACTGCGCATTTTTACAGCATGTAGATTCTAGGCATACATGCTTCTAATGTTTACAATTCACTTTACTGTATTTGTGTGATATTCTTCCTTCAATATTTGTTGTATTCTTCCTGTGTTGTGTTTACATTAAAATGTGTCAAGAAACGTGACGATATTCATACGCTAGAGCCTTTCTATTTGAACTGTGCCCCTTATGGCGCTACCGTCGATGTGTGTGTTCCTGTACCTCCCACGAAAGAGGAGGGACAAGTTGGTGCGGCCGAGATCTTTCATTTGTTAGATGCGGAAGCGTTGCCACAATGAATTATTTCACAGGCTTCGCTGTGCACTGTCTTGTTAGCCATTCTAAGTAGCCTATGATCTTCACTCGTCAAGACCAGACGACTGAATGACAAATTATTGGCAACACGGCTGAGGTCATTCACTTCTTTTCCGTAAACAAGGGGAGAGTTTCCTCCGTCATAGGGCGGCAGGAATGAGGCCTAAATATAGTTCGCATATTTTCCGAGGGCACACCTGAGATAAATTGGATTAGTAGAAGCTCGCAATTAAATAATAATAATAATAATAATAATAATAATAATAATAATAATAATAATAATAATAATAATAATAATAATAATAATAATAAAAGCAAAACAAGTGTGGTTGCCTCGCCTCCCCACTTGCCCCCTACTATTACGAGCCTAGCGCCGCCACTGATGTGGATCTGAATCACATGGGCTCCCTCTAGAAATCAAACTAGGATCTCCGATGCCATCCATAAAGCGAAAACGCTAAGAGGTAGCGAGAAATGGTCTTTTGATGTTGGTTGTCCTTCGCAAGAATAAGCTTCGACTCGAGCTTTGTCCCTGTATTCAAACTTGAGTCAGGGCCCCCAAAAGAAAATTTCTTCCTCAGCTGTATCTATTCAACTAAAACCAGAAGTTATAGAAATCTAATCCCACCTCCGCCTTCAACCACACATTGGGTAGGATTGGATTGAATTTGAATTATATGTCACTTTCAGCAGCGAGGCTATATAGGATGTGCAATTACAGCCAAACGTGCGATCTGAATCACATGGGCTCCCTCCGAAAGTCGAACTAGGATCTTCATAAAACGAAAGTACCAAGAGATAGTGAGAAATGGCTTTTTGATGTGGGTTCTTCATCTCTCGAGCTTTGTCCATCTCTCTATTCAAACTTCAATTTCTGTAAATCAACGATTTCTGAGTTTTAACATTTATCGCCATAGTGAAAAATGGAAATATATAACGAAAAACACGACTTTATTCCTCTCTTCCAATCGAAAGTTAACAAACCCATTTGCGATTTCAGTCTTCAATTTACAGTTTTGAAATCTAACGTGGTTTCACAGTACAAAACTGACTTACTTCTTTTTCAATTTTATTTTCACAGGCGTTAATGAGTTTTTTGACAATATTGAAGAGATGGGAATACACATGTCAAAAATAGGGAAATGGTATTGGTGCATTATGTGGAAATTCATCACACCAATTGTATTGTTGGTAAGTTAACAAGAGAATTATTTATTTTGTATTATAATATATACATAGATGAACTGGAAGCCATTTCTTATTTGAAACTAGGATTGCCAACATAAGTCTAGGCAAATGTCTTGTGCTCACTCCTTTTATGGCGCCATCAAAAATCTACATAATAACGAAAATAAAATGAATAAATTTCCCATAAACAGATATTTACATTATTTTTTGTAATGATACACAAAATAACTCAATTGATAAAAATGTACGAAATAATTTGTATAAGTTGTAAATCTTTTTTGTTAATAACTTTTTAAGCCGCATGACAATGTTAGTTAATACAGTAAAAGCTCCTTATTCGCGCTTCCTTCATTCGCGTTTTCACTATTCGCGGATTTTAAAAAATCCGACCCAATTCCTATATTCGCGGCGAAAGATTTTTTTTATTCGCGGATCTAATCAGTACGTACATATATACGTAATAATAAAAAGGATTCCAATAGGTATCCAATCTAATATCCTTTGTAAACGACGTCAAATGGGCTAATAAAATGTAAAATAGACCTTCAACTTTGCCTAAAGTATGTTGTTAAATGATATCGCCGCCGTATTGGTTCGGACTTTGACATAAGCTGCCTTCGCCGCGATCGGTGTTTTTGAGAATGTAAACAAACAGAATGAAAGCAACCTTATTACTCAATGAATAAAGTATATTTTTAAATGCCGCCACATTATTAGACCTTCCGTCCTTTGGTAAGAGCCGCTTTGCGTGTTTTATTGATTAGTAGTTCCATTCGTTACAAAAATTGTGATCGAGTAACACGTCTCTACCGCTGTCTTCCTAATTTATACAGTAATGTCAACTAAATAAAATGATAAAACGAGTTTCGACACGAAAAAAAATCTGTGTTACCACTTAAAGTGAAAATAGAAATGCTTGATCGTTTACGCCTTGGAGAGTCGTTTGCATCCATATCACGCTCATTCAATGTCAACGAATCAACTGTACGATCGATAAAAAAAATCCGAAGATAAAATAAGGTCGTCTGTAGCTTGAATTTCACTGTCAGCGAAAATTGTTCGTGATCCAGCAATAGAAAAAATGGAAGTGGCGTTGTCATTATGGATCGAAGACCGCAACCAAAAAAAAGTGCCCCTGAGTGGTTCAATGGTCCGGGAGAAGGCAAAGCGTCTTTACGCTCATTTTAAAGAACCTGATGGTAGTTGTAGTGGTGAATGTACAGATGGAGGATTTCAAGCATCGGAAAGTTGGTTCAATAAATTTAAGGTGAGACAATCTTTGCATAACATTAAAATCGTTGGAGAAGCTGCATCTGCAGACACTGCCTCAGCAGAACGATATCCAGAAGAATTTGCAAACTTAGTAGCTGATGGAGGATACAAACGTGAGCAAGTATTTAATTGCAGACGAAACTGCACTGTTTTGGAAGAGAATGCCAAACAAAACATTCATTTCTAAAAGCGAAAAGTCTGCTCCTGGATTTAAGGCAGCAAAGGATAGAGTTACACTGCTGGTATGTTCTAATGCATCTGGAGATTGTGTCATTAAACCACTAATGCTTTACAGATCGTTAAATCCTCAGGCTTTAAAAGATCAAAACAAGGACGATCTGCCAGTGTTTTGGCGTGCTAATAAGAAAGAGTGGGTTACAAGCGCTATTTTTTGTGACTGGTTCCGGAATGGTTTTGTTTATGAAGTTGAAACTTATTTAAAAAAACAGAATTTAGACTTTAAAGCAGTTCTAGTTTTGGACAATGCACCAGGTCATCCTCGCGAACTTGAAACTATGCATCCACATATAGAAGTGACATTTTTACCTCCCAACACGACGGCTTTGCTTAAACCTATGGACCAAGGAATAATCCAGGCCTTTAAGCTCTATTACATTAGACGAAACTCCAAAATCGTATTGGATAATATGGAATGTAATCCTGATATGAATGTTATGGAATGCTGGAAGAAATTTGACATAGCAAAATGCATCGTAAACATAAAAGAATCATTGGAAGAACTGAAGTCACACACATTGAAGTCATGCTGGAAAAAACTGTGGCCTGCTCTGACTGCGGAAAATGACGAAGAATGTGTGTAAATTCAAACTTTGACTGCAAACATAGCCGAAAATGCGAATGGAATAGGACGAGATGGGTTCGAACAGATAGAATCAAGTGACATTCAAGAATTGCTTGAATCGCAAGATGAAGATTTGACTGAAACCGACTTGGAGGAAATGTTAACTTCACAGTCCGTTGAAGAAGAGGCTTCAACAAGCACTGGAAACGTAACATTTAATTTGAAAAATCTTAGTGAAGGTTTAAGAATGGCAAATGAGCTTTGTGATTTCTTTATGAAAATTGATCCGTCTATGGAACGAAGTCTTATTTTTAAGAAGCAAATTGCTAATACTACTGCTGATTATCAGTCTGAATTGAAGGAGCTTTTAAAACTGCCAAGCAAGAAAAAATTGCAAAATTCTTTAAACCATTGCCTAAGCCTGAAGATAATAGTTAACGAATATGGTCAAAATCTTCAATTACAGTAAATTGATTTTTTAATATATGTATTTGTTTTTTTTTTATTTTGTCACCTAGGAACATATGCCCTATAATCCCATATAAATTACCATTCCGTATTGACGGTTTCTGTATTCGCAGCATATTTATTGAACATATACCCCGGGAATAAAGAGCTTTTACTGTACTGAAATTACAGTTATATTGTCGGGGCGTTGTGGCTGTATTTTGTAATCAATCAAACATCAAACTATAATAGGAGCTTCGAAGTTACTGATACTTCGAAGTATACTTCGAAGATACTGATGAGGCTTTTAAGTTAGGTTGTGTCTGTTGCTGTCTGTAGATTGGTAAGTAGATTGTTGATATAGCAGAACATAGCATCTTGTAGTACACTTTTGTTTTTTATGTAGTAGATTAATTCATTATGCATAGGTTGAATAATAACACAGAAGATGTTTTCAATACTACAATTACTTTAGGCATGTAGTTTGTCTGTTGTCTTTTCTTTTATAAATGACAAACAGCAAGACGTTTTTTGTAATAATTTTATTTTACCATTTTCTGACTCTATTTGTGAGTACGATTCGATGTACTATATTTTCTTTTAAAAGCTATGATTGCAGGGCCACAATGAACAAGGAAGTAGCGGGGTACGTTTCCTAGGCGAGTGGTTGGTGGTGTGCATAAAAGAGCAACATGTATAGATTGAGGGTGTTCGAATTTCTTGATTGACCAGTGACACACCCTATTTGCAGCCATGCATGATAGTTATTATTGAAACTGACTTATCTTTGTGTAGAAGTTGTCTATCACACTTAATGGCATATCGGGTGCTGAAATAATGGCGACTGGAGAGTTACCCATCGTGTAAAAAGAAATCTTGAAAGAAGTTAAGTATGTAATAAATAAACGAAGTAATACGAAAACGAAAACGATGGAAAATACAATCCGAGAACTGTGGGACTTACCGTAAGCGCTTAGAACCTAGTTTGCGATCTCTCTAAATATGTTTCATAATCCTTTGATCCCTACGTAATGAATTGCGTAAACATGTTTTTAAATACTAATTAAGCATTAAGGATAGTATTCACGTAAATTACTTTTCAAATTCATTTCAGTTTTCTACTACTAATAGAAAATAATATCACTTTTCAGGTTCTCATACTCGTAGACTAAAACAAACGGGATAGCCTACAACAATTTAGGTTAACACTCACCATTCTCGTTCCTTTTCCAGGATCCATTGCACAAATTGCCGTCATTTTCAATAATCCGCTGGTTTAAGTTCCTATGTCAAGTGAACTCTGTACGGGTGTAAGTGCAAATCTTTTGTTAAGATTCTGTGCATTGTTGCTGGACACATGCGTATTCCTTGAGCACTATAGCAACATGATTTTCCCGAACTCACAGTAAGATTTCCCTCATTCAAGCCACTTCGAGGACGTCCAGGGCTTTTGATGTCAACTGTTGAACCAGTTTGTTTAAATTTCTTGATCACCCTACGAACAGTGGACTCATTTGGTGCATTGTTGTACCCAAGAATCGTACGGAGTTTCCGAACAGTTTCCGCGAAATTTTCACAATTCTTTTAGTTTTAATAATCAACACTTGCTGTTCCGCAATGTATCTTTCCATGACGGTACTTCACAAACACTGATCTGGAAAACAAAAGCACAATGTCAAAACATAACCTCAATGTTCACTGATAACAACAAATGCAAAAACAATATCGCCAAAAGCAATAAATAAAATTAGTAGGCTTTTGAAATCCTGCGTGGTTTTTGAGATATCTTTTAGTATAAGAAATTGGATTGAGAAAGAGAATGCGGTGGCCTGGACCTTTTATTATGAAATAAATAATTGCCATGCCCTACTGAAATCATCAAACTAATAGCCAACTCCACCATTTGTGTAACTCGTATATTTTACCAGGGGACTTCTGAGAATTGAAAAGAAAAACTTGCTTCTGAATCAACGGTATTTTAGGGCTGCTGGCTCCCTCTTATTAAGCCTATGCACCTCATTCAGGTAATAAACATAACTCCAGATGATAAGATTACTTGTAACTCTAACCAAGCGGTTGATTCTCTATACAAAGCTTTACAATCAATCTGATTTATCTACCCTTATCGTTGCCTTGGAATTTTGGTTACTTTCTCTAGAATTCATTTTTATATTTGGATGAATATAGTGATGAATATTTTTTAATTTTATTTTGTTTAAAAATTAAAACTATTTTAATAATACCCCTTTTACATTTTATCGGAAATAAAATTATCTTGTATCAAGGATCGAGTTTATAATTTTTGTTACGAATGAGGTAACTAACTGTTAAAAGATTCGGCTTGAAATTTGCTCTCCTGATAGGGAAGGTGACGTGCAGTAAGTTTAGATTCTGTATGTATACTGTCCGCTTTACTTGAATTCATTTTTTCAGTAGTTTTCCGTTTCACTAAACCACTGTAAAAAAAGAGCAGTTCCTTTTTGTGTCTAACCAGTCATTTACAGAATCCATAACCGCCTTATTTATATGAAAGTGTCTGCCCAGCAAATGATGTTTTCAGGACATGAAGCAGACTATAATTGTAGCAGGCACTGAAAACATTTGAGTAATAGTCATCAGTGGCCTGTCCTTTCAGCAGAAAATTGATGAGGAGAATACATTGTGCGTCACAGATAGTTAACTCAATCATTTTCCTGACAATAATTTTCTGTCTTACGAACAAGATTATTAAGTTCAAGGGGGAGTTGTTAAGGACTATACAAATGAGAAAGACTTTGCTTCAGATTTGGAAGACAAACCAACAGATGTCACACAGTTATTACCGACTTTTGAGGGGGAAAAGTCAAGGATTACTAACCCCTAAAATGCAAAGTAGTAGTAAGTGCAATCTGTGTTTCAATCATACCTTTCTATGTGATTTTGGAGCATAATATGTGCCCAAAATTCCACACAGAACTATCCAAATAAATTCTTACACTGCCTGTAATCCACGTATAATACATAAAAGACAAACTGAATGCTAGAATATATAAAAAATTCTGTTCACATCGTACTAGTAAACATCTGGAAGCTTCGTTTTTGATAATTTCAGAAACATACATTTTCGGTAAAATCGACAACAATGGCATAATAGACAAAATGTGTGAGGAACGTACAGAAATCAGAAGATCAATGAGGTGAAGTTGTTCTGTAATAGACTTTGTTTGTAAATACAGCAAATGAAATTTGCATTACCTTTTTCAATATAAGGTTGTTTTTCATGATAATAATATTTATAAATCTTAAATGAAAATATATTTTACTTATGCTTTTGTTTAAAATAGTTCAGTTTTGTCTTATAGTTAGAAACATACGTATATATGATTATAAATATAATGAAATATTTCTATTAACACACATCTATAAATCATGATAAAGAATAATTGATATTACACTCTACCAGTTGCCTCCGCCTGTGCCTCCGCCCTTTGGAGCCAGTCCATCATTTTCAATTCCAAGTAAGTCAAAACAAATATAGTCGAATTATTTCAATTTAAATTACCCAACGAATTCCCTTTTTCAAACTACTATTTAAAAAAAATGTTTTAAAATAAAGATACGAATTTACAAAATTTTAGATATTGATTTTGTGTGTTCGTGGCATTAGCATCTGGGGCAAAGGGAGATAGCCTTCAAAAATACGTTTCACAATCTTTTCCATAGAACAACACGAACAATTACAAAACACATGAGAAATTGTTCCCAAAGAAACTGGTACAATGTGAAAATAAAGTGTTTTAATAGTATCTCAAGAAGTATGACAATAGTAATGATGTTGAAAGCAATTGTTGTTTCTTGCTAGTATCTTCTTTTATGTTACTTATAGTAAGAAATCTTTTCGATTTCTCTTACCAGTTAACACGATGCAGCTGGAATGTAAACTTTGGAAATGTAAACTGCCAACAAGATTTACGCAGCAAACTTCAGTTCAAGATTACTTACCTCCACTCCATGGTTATCTTTCTTCTGCTCCCGAACGAGTTTCAAATTTAAACCACATAAACGTGGAAATCTAAGAATGTTGACGTTGAAATGAGCTTAAATGAGCATTTTAGTGTAATAAACTCATTTGTTTATTTCTAGATTAAGATAGTATATGTCTTGCATCAAAACATTATGAGACTCGGGTCTATAGTTTAACGAGAGATCCCAACACTCAGAGGAAAAGACTGTACCACGGGAGTCACGAAAACGTCCCACCCATGCGCGACATCGAACATATTCTTTGTCATATTACCACCAACATTTCTCCTACTCTACCAGCTCTTCTGTTTACCGTAACAATGTTTCTCAATACCTTCGCTGTAATTCTGAGCGCTTTTTGGGGCAATATCTACCTGAGAGTAGTATGAAATTCTCTTACATGCTTCATTTAAAAATACTTTATTTCCTTTTCTCATTTCTTGGGGTAAATTGCAAAGCTATGTCTGTAAGAATGAATTCCACATTCGAACATAGCTTAAAAATGCTCTTGCTTTCGTTATTGAAGTTTCTGCCGCAATGGAATTATACGATCTATAGGTTTTGAACAAGCATCTAAGAATACGAGCACTGCTTCACACGTGCATGACTGGAGTAGAATTGCAGCAAGATTTATATATACTGGGACTTGAATGAAGAGACGCGTCTCAAATAAGGGTTTAAAAGTCCTTTTTGTATTAATTATTTCTTGGACCAGTGCACGAGAGTATTCGGCAATGAGCGGTGACATGGCGATGTGGCATGGTCGGGCGCCTAGAAGCATGGAGAAAGCATGATGAATTTTACTCCACGTTACATTTAATCCATGCTTTCATATGACTCCGATAGGATTCTTGTCATTTACTTTCGCGCAGGGTGCGCCTCGTCCAGTAGAGGAAAGCCAAATGGGAATAGTTGCACGGGCCTGTGATATACTTTAATATAGACTATTCTAGTTTTCGTATGTAGCTCAAACTTCGAGGGAGTATTTACAAATTGCCATGAATTCATAGAGGAACGACCCTCATATATGGAGGTTAGCTGTGCGCTAAGGAGACATTCGTGATGAATAAGCAGTAACGACAAATCATGGCTACAGAAGAAAATTCCGACAAAATCCTGGGACACCATATTGAGGTGTTGAATCTGGTTGGCAGCCGGTTGTAAAAGTAACTGCAAAACCAAATATGGGTCTAAAAGGAAGTAAACAAGGCCTCATCCCTCATCAACGGCAAGGGGATAAACATGCGAGTCTACAAACTACAGCTCAGAATAGGAATGTGGAAGTCGGGATCTGGGCAGAAAGGAGTTACGTGTTATCGGAAACACTGCGAAGAAGAGGAGTAAGAATAGTATTCATCTAGAAGACTAAATGGAAGGGTACAGCATGAGAGACAATAAGAAATGGACACAAGCTTGTACACACAAGGAACAAAAACAGAAAGAATGACATTGAAACTGTCTTGGATACGAATATGATGGAGAAGTTGGTGAACACGAAGAGAGAATGCAACAGAGCCAAACTGTGAAGTGTCATATTTTAAACCAAGACTCAAAGTACAATGGATACAACAATCTTAGAGTTTCATAGTATGTCGATTCGAAATAGTGTGTTTGAAATGTTCATATCTTTACGTTATCTTCCTTGTCGACGTCCTATTTTAGAAACCTTTTTATGGATTGTATTCTATGGAAGATAAATTTACTTACATCAGAACCAGACATTCTAATTTTCAAACGGATTCAAGAAACGTTATCTAAAATTGACAATCTAAAATTTGAAGCTGGGTGCAAGGATAATTATTTACGATTGTATAGAAAGGCAACAGGATAAAGACAACTACAAGGAATTATTGGTGATAACAAAAATACCTTTTGAAAAGTTAGTTGAATAGCCAGGTGCTGATATTTCAACAACAGTCCATAGAAAATTTTATGAACATTTGTGTATCTTTGTTCTTAAGAGTAACAGTTGCATGTTTTGATCAATGTGGTTCTAAAAATATAGAAATTATTCAAATGACAATGTCATATGTAGAACCAGAAGGCTATATATAAAAGATGTTAGTATCTCAAAACATAGGTGCATTTGTAACATCTCAAACAAGGCAATTTTCACAAGATTGCGTGCTCCCACTGACTTGTTGCAGACACACCCTGAGGAATAGTAAAACACAAATGATTATGTGACAGGACTCCACGTCGCATCTAAGCTATCTAATAAATGATGTTGCTGAACGGAGAATGAAATGAAGTAAAAGATACTGTACAGGGTGATTCTTTATAGGGTTTACAACTTCAATCAATTATAATTCTTTACTGGAACGGCATACATACTTGGTTTATATGTCAATATACTGCAAAACACTTCAAGTTTTCTTTTGTGACCAATCCATTAGGGCTCAATGTGTGCACCTACGGTCATCCAGGACACATCCCAACGAAAGTCGATTTCCTGCCAAACACTAGCCAGCATTTCGGGGGTAGCGTCCGCGACGGCTGTTGTGGTGCGATGTTTCAGTTCATTTACATTATCAGGCAGGGCAAGGGTGTACAGTGGGCCACAGAAATTCTTGATGTACAAAGTCCGTGAGTTAGGCAACCCAACTAACGCCCGCTCCAAGCTTAATTACGCCTGGTAGACTAGCTAGAACAGCAGAATGAAGTATGCCCCACCTGTTAAAAGAACAAATCGTAAAGAGTGCTTCTGTGCAGGAGTGAGGAGAAACGCTGGCTGACGAAATGACAAAAGGGAGTCTATGGATACTTGTATTTACAGTAAACAGCACAATACCAGAAAAAAATATGAGGACCCCAGAGGCACCGATGAGAAGATAACAGTCAGGGGACTTATTTTATAATTAAATCAAATGAGGGATTATAAATAAGTTAACTTACTTCAAATGGCTATACATATACGCGTATCAAATAATATACGGATAGATTATGCAGTATATGTAGCAAGTCATTTTTTTAAGTAAAGACAAAGCCTTGCGCTGAATTTTGAAACTATTAATAGTAGTTCTACCTTCAAATCAATTAAAATATGAAACGATCATTCGGTTGAAGATCCCACCCTACAATGAAAATTTTGGGGGTCTAACACGGCCTAAGCTCCTTGGTTCCGACGCCACTGATTGATACATAATACTACTTCGAAAGAAGAACTTATCTGATTCCATTATTTGTTAAATGACTTTTGAGGATGCTGGTATGCAGTAATTTATTTGTAAATATTAAAAATTATAACAGTATGGATTGGCTTGGATTTTTAAACCAACCCTCGTATTTCCCCAGCATCAATTCTTGGAAATGAAATGCGACTAATCAACAGTTGGAAAAGAATAGTGCTCAGGAATTTCTCACCCAAAGGGTACCTCACTTTTCCAGACAGTCTCGCTTCCTCCCGTCAGCCCATATTAAGAAGAAAAATTTTGCTACCCTCGAGAGAAACGCCCACGCAGTGAACTCTCATGATGATGATAGATTTTTACGTGACAATGTAGGAATTACCAAAAATCGTCAGTTCCATAACTTATTCGAACAATCAGTGTTTTTAGTGTGATTTCTATGAACTTATGAACTATTCATTATATATTATTAACATTGTAATAATGTAAAAACTTAATGTTCTCTACGAACTATATTTTAGTTTTGTCAGTGTATTCTTGCGCTGGGACCTGGCAGCAGTGTCGCGCGCGAGGAGGCGGATGAGAGCGTCATCACCTTCAAAGGAGGACAAACGTAAAACCTCAGCTCTCGAACATGCGAAACGTTAACATAAAGTGAAGTTTCACGGAATATTTTTAATGGCATAACTACCAAAATTAGTAGTTTGTAAATCTGTTGTGTGAGGAATGCATTTTATTTCATATTCATGGTCGACTTTTGAATGAACAAACGCAGGAAGGAGTGTCATTGTGAGCCGTACCATGAAGACATCAAATCACCTTATCTTCAATTAGTGATGAAGTGAAGTATCGGTAGTAAACCACGCAGCTACCAACCGATTTATTATTGTCGTTCGGTCGAAGTTTCGCGTATTATTTCGTGTAGATGTCGGAACTGTCGTGCGCGGTTACGTATCGCTTATCGTAATGATTGGGCCATCTTTTGTTTAAGTAGAATATTATTCACGACTTACAAATGTTATTGTTTTGAATCATATGTAATACGTACAGTGAAATCTGATAATAACATAGTGCAAATGTGAAATTCTTGTTATCATTTCTATACACGATGATGGTGCTAACCAAAGGTGTTTAGTAATTCGTATTTTCTTTTAGCGCTTCAAACGTGCATAAATTAAAGTGCATGCGGCATAAAGTGTTTATCAACAGGTAAGGTATTTATAAATAGTGGAGAACAAACATTACTTTCGTCTCCCACTATCCATCTGGCGTAAATTTTAAATGGTCACCCCACCTTGTATTCTTTTACAGGTATTAACTGGTATACCTTGTAGCTGACGCATCAGCGATGGTGGGTAAACGGCAAATGTCTCTAGTTAGTGCTACGCTCGAATCCTAGGACCGTAGGAGTGAGAATATTTGTTTATTTACCAGTTCCTTATTGGATCTATCAGTCTTTGACAAATGAATGATGTTAAGGAAGACTCTAAGAGAGATCCAAGGTTCGAATCCCAAGATTATCATATCTGGCTTTCCTTACGTAAACAAACTCCATCATAAATGACGCACCGAACAAAGACAGATGTTTTAGTGGGAAGAAAGCAGATTTTTGAACTTCACTGTTGTATTCAATGCCACTAATTTGCATGTTGTATTTTTAAGTATAATATTTTACAATGTCAACGCTCAATGAAATTGAAACACTGCTTGAAGCGGTGAAACAATTGTCCGCAGATTTGGCTGCAACTAACCAAATGTTAAAATCAAATCAAAAAGAGTTGACTGAACTATTTGAAAGTTTAAGAGCAGATGTGGTTGAATTACGCGAAAGGTACGAAATGCACAAAAAAGTTCAAGGTAACTCTCAGGAGCTGCTAAATCAGCCAAACACTGTTGTACAAACGCAGGTAGATCCTGGTTTATGCACACTAGAATGTGAAACAATCACTGAAAATTTAACATGTGAACCTAGCAATTAATGTTCTCCGAAAGAAAAAGTTCCTCGCATTCTTTTATATGTAGTGTTACTTACATTTTTATATTGTTGTGTTCATTTTAGAGAATATAATTCATAAATCCACGTACAAAATGTTAGCGTTGAATTTAATGAATGTAAGAGGACAGATAGAGTTAGAATACACTAACGTAATAAATGAATACAAATATAGTACTGTTCCATTTTGCTTAGAAGAGTTTCAAAATGTTTTAGGTCTTGATGTAGAAACTCACAGTCTCATTAGAGTAGCGAAACTTGCAATTTGCGAATATGTATTCAATTTTAATTGTGAGTATAGGAAAAACGTTGAAAAGGAGGTTAATCTCCGTGTACGTGGTATACGTAGAAGTAAGCAATACGAGAAATTGAAAGAGAAATGTGCTCGCGGCAAAAATGTATATTTTCAGTATGTAGCAAAAAGGTTGAAACTTCAATGTGATGACGTTAATGTCAAGAATAAAGTCATTGAAATAATAGTTCAACGGCTACAGAAAAGGTATTCCAATGATGTTAGTTCTTGTAGTGATCAGGATAGTACGTTCAATGAAAAGGAGAAAGAATTATTTTCAAGCAATATTGAAAATTCTCCTGAAAGTGTGGTTAGTAGTATCAAATCTATCCTCAAAAGGCGTAGCAAGGATGTCAATTCATATACTATGTCATGTAATGTGGGTAAAACCGAAAAGGAAAATAAAGTTCCGAAAAAAGTTAAATTTGCAGATGAATTTAACGTGTACCCGTTAGCACATGTTCGTCATAGTTGTCCTTCTGAGGTTAGAACTAAAAGTTGTAAGAGAAAATTGGAAAATGTTGCCGATGATATTGATTTTTATTCAAACCCTGTTAAGAAAGGTAGGTTATCTGAAGTCCAAGAGTCACATTTTGTTCAAATTAATGAAAGTGAAAACATTAAGTGGAATGAATTGTTTCAGTTGTTGGAAAATAATTCCGTACAATTACAAAGCATTACAACCAAGCTGGAAAATATTTCTGTTCTACAGAGTAATGATGTATTTTCGCAAGGGAACGAAGTAAGTATTAAATTAGCCAGTGTAAATGTTGACACCGTGCAGGTTGACTTCATGGAGGCTACCTCCAATAGTAGTACGAGCGTGGTTAACGTAACCACCACTAGGGAAATAAAAGGTGATACTGTTGTAGTATTTTCAGACGAGATTAATGTCTGCACTTGTCCCTTATGTGATAGGAAGTGGGTGGATCAGCTGTTTCCCCCCTCCAGCTCAAGGCTACTTGTTCGAAAAAAATGTTTGTCTACAAGTCCTGTAAATTTTGTGGTGTACACACGGCATGTTACGAATTACCCTAAAGTAAGCTGCATTAAGCAACCAATCCAGATTGGTGAGTTGCGTTATTTTTCCAGTGGTAATATATTTTTTGTGTTGCTGAAAGGTACAGTATGCACATTCGTAATTGTATGTTTTAACAGAAATGAAACCATTCCATGTCCGCTTGGCATACATCGTGCAACTTGTAAATCTATGAAATTTAGATTTAGAAAAAGTAAGGAAAAATGTATTGAACTAAGTCAAAACGTTCAGATTGACTACCCACCAACCAATACTTTGTATTCAACTCGAAATATCATTAAGAAATTCAGGAACAATAATTTCAATTTGGCAACCAAGAGAGGTAAGCAACGGTTCTTCCACCGTGCAAAAATGAAAAATAACCTGAAAAGCTGTAAAAAGGTGTGTAAGTTAAGTAAGGTATTACGCCTACGTAGAAAGTGTAAATTCTTTGCTGTCAATATTCGCAACGACACTCAATGCATAAATGTTTCAAGTGTACAAACCAGTCACAAGGTAACAGCTGATTCTCACTGTAAGGTAGTACATAAATCTACTGCTTACAGAATGTTGTGTTCTTGTACTGACAAAATCCGGTGGATACCGAGTATGGAAGTTAAACTTAAAATTTTTGAATGCATGAGAATTTTACTTTACGATGTTGTAATAAATCCAATACGAAAAGGAATTGGGTAAACGACATTAACACATAGCCGGATTGCCCATTTTCCATATTTTGACCTTGCAATGAAAAATAAATTTTGGTTATATCCATTGCAAAACATTTGGTACAAAATTTCTTTTGTTGTTAGTAATTATTTTTCATACCGTAAATATTTTTCAACACTGTTAGTGTTTTACAAAATTTTGAATGCTCAAATAAAATAAATAAGATTTTTTGTATATATCACGTTAGTGGCTATAGCCGATAGATTCAGGAAAAATTTTGAATATTAATTTTTTCACTTCATATATTGTTGCACCATATAAGATATTCAAAATGCTGAATTAGAGATACCATTAAGAAAAAAAAAAAATTCTTGATATTTTAAATACGTATTACTAAATTACCTGTAATAGCATATTTTTTCGTTAATGCGTTCACGATGAAATTTCATTTTTCGAATCTTAGAAAATATAGTGTTTCTTTTCGAAGTGCAAGAGTGAATTTGCGCAGTGAAAATTTTCAAATATAGTGAAATAAAATAAAATTTAAAATGTGAAGATGTGGAAATCTTTACAGAATATTCCATCACAATGTTGCATTTTTACAAAATTAAAAATGTTTTGAATCACAAATTTAAATATTCTGATGAGAAACCATTCGGTAATAACCTGAATAAGCATATTTTAAATTAATGCAGTAAAGATTTCAACTTTTAAACAATATCCATGCGTTAATTAATAGTAATGTATATTTACAATGTGTTATCTCAATTTATTTGTTTTAACCAATCAGTATGCCTCTGGGATTACTAATCAGCTGAGGATACTTGAATTTTGGTGTGGTAAGTTATGGTAGTTACCTGTACCCACCTTCAGGCGCGTTGTTAAGTAAAACAAATATATAACGAGACATTCTAACATACATAAGTATCAAGTAAGTTGTATATGTGATAATTGTTAGCAACCATTGTTGCATTCACTTTGTATTAATTTTTTCGTTGAATACGAAAATATTTCAAGTAATACTTGAAGATATTGAAGCAAAGGTCCCTCCACTATTTTGGGTTACTCATATTATGTAATGCCCGGAGTAGGCAATTTTCTTATTAGTCCCTTCTGTATTATTTTTAAATTCTAACCCAACATTCTATCTTTTCACTTTGCTTCGGGGATGGAAACATATTAATAAATAAATGGGTTAGGGTCTTGTCAATGTAATGCAGGCAGTATATTTTCATATACTTTGAGCGTGACGAGCTCACATGTGCCGAGTTTATTTCATTTCATAGTAAATGAAATATTTTTAGTGTTATATTTACATATGTGCTTTTAACATGTAATTTTAATAAAGTATGAACCTATCGTGTGTACTATATCATATGTTTTAGTTATGTTGAATTGTTTCGAATATTCTTGATAAATGTTTTGTGTTAGCCTGTCAATGAAAGTACATTTTTGAATTTTATGAATAATGTTGATGTTTTCATTGTAATAAATTTTCTACATATATAGTAGGAATGAATATCTTATTTCATGAAAAATAAAATCATGATAAGTTGAATTACTTAGTGATATATGCTATTTTTGAGTGATATTGTGTGTTCTATTTTAGAAATTAAGAAGCATTATTGCAAAATATTAAATCAATTTTACAATTTTAAATCTTTTGGTATACATTTAGTTTGTATTGTTGTGTATTTTTAAATATGGCATTGAATACAATACCTTACCAAGTATAATTTTTTATTAAGTATGATGTTTATTCATTGAACATTGTTGCATTGAATGTGTTAATATGTGTGTGTAACTTGGTTTGAATTTTGAAAGGTATTTGCAATACGACGTTGAGTAGTATTTCAAATTGCAAATAATTATTGAATTCTATTTAAATATTGAAATTACCTTTGTGTTTACATTTCAAGAAAAAAAAAAATGAAAATATAAACAAATAATAAAAATGAAAAGGACTCAAAAGACATTTACGAAATGGCCTTCGCGTTATCGTAAATGGCCCTCGCGTTCGTTATTCTTCGAATTTCGCAATCATGTGCGTTCGAGTGAAGCTACAAACTGTTATTCTTCAGTGAAAACAAACTTCAAATGACATTAACCCTCTATGGACTAATGGAGTGCTGTCATTGCTGTTGTGTTGCAGTGTGATTAGGAGGACTTGGATTCCAGGGTTCTTGCCCACTTCTGTGATACCTTCAGTGGACATTCCGTCCGACGCCATCTATAACAGTATGGATTGGCTTGGATTTTTAAACCAACCCTCGTATTTCCCCAGCATCAATTCTTGGAAATGAAATGCGACTAATCAACAGTTGGAAAAGAATAGTGCTCAGGAATTTCTCACCCAAAGGGTACCTCACTTTTCCAGACAGTCTCGCTTCCTCCCGTCAGCCCATATTAAGAAGAAAAATTTTGCTACCCTCGAGAGAAACGCCCACGCAGTGAACTCTCATGATGATGATAGATTTTTACGTGACAATGTAGGAATTACCAAAAATCGTCAGTTCCATAACTTATTCGAACAATCAGTGTTTTTAGTGTGATTTCTATGAACTTATGAACTATTCATTATATATTATTAACATTGTAATAATGTAAAAACTTAATGTTCTCTACGAACTATATTTTAGTTTTGTCAGTGTATTCTTGCGCTGGGACCTGGCAGCAGTGTCGCGCGCGAGGAGGCGGATGAGAGCGTCATCACCTTCAAAGGAGGACAAACGTAAAACCTCAGCTCTCGAACATGCGAAACGTTAACATAAAGTGAAGTTTCACGGAATATTTTTAATGGCATAACTACCAAAATTAGTAGTTTGTAAATCTGTTGTGTGAGGAATGCATTTTATTTCATATTCATGGTCGACTTTTGAATGAACAAACGCAGGAAGGAGTGTCATTGTGAGCCGTACCATGAAGACATCAAATCACCTTATCTTCAATTAGTGATGAAGTGAAGTATCGGTAGTAAACCACGCAGCTACCAACCGATTTATTATTGTCGTTCGGTCGAAGTTTCGCGTATTATTTCGTGTAGATGTCGGAACTGTCGTGCGCGGTTACGTATCGCTTATCGTAATGATTGGGCCATCTTTTGTTTAAGTAGAATATTATTCACGACTTACAAATGTTATTGTTTTGAATCATATGTAATACGTACAGTGAAATCTGATAATAACATAGTGCAAATGTGAAATTCTTGTTATCATTTCTATACACGATGATGGTGCTAACCAAAGGTGTTTAGTAATTCGTATTTTCTTTTAGCGCTTCAAACGTGCATAAATTAAAGTGCATGCGGCATAAAGTGTTTATCAACAGGTAAGGTATTTATAAATAGTGGAGAACAAACATTACTTTCGTCTCCCACTATCCATCTGGCGTAAATTTTAAATGGTCACCCCACCTTGTATTCTTTTACAGGTATTAACTGGTATACCTTGTAGCTGACGCATCAGCGATGGTGGGTAAACGGCAAATGTCTCTAGTTAGTGCTACGCTCGAATCCTAGGACCGTAGGAGTGAGAATATTTGTTTATTTACCAGTTCCTTATTGGATCTATCAGTCTTTGACAAATGAATGATGTTAAGGAAGACTCTAAGAGAGATCCAAGGTTCGAATCCCAAGATTATCATATCTGGCTTTCCTTACGTAAACAAACTCCATCACAAAATGCAAAATTCGATAACACTCAAACAAGTTGGAGAACTTATCCGTACTAAGCGTATTTCCCCTTAGGTTGCAAATATAACTGAAGGTTCCTGATTTGTATAGTATTTGTGAAAATTTACACATAGAGACACAAGGAGAAAAGGAGAGAACATAGTGTCAATTAACAACAATTTAAAATGCACGAAATTAACGGATAATATCAAATATAGAACCATTAACAGAATTAACTTTGTAACTCGTTTTCTCCATTCATTTTTCTTCCTTTATTTTCAAGAGTACATCAGCAGTGAATTTCTCCACTGGAGATTATCTTCGTTTAGCAGCATCCAACTGGAGCTCAGTCTTGTAAATGAAACATAGGAAAAAGTGTAAAGGAAGAGGGAGCCAATCGAACCCCGACTGGAAAATTAGCAGATCTCTACGCTAACCATTCATCTAAAGCGTTACTTACATTGGCTCGCCTAAATAAAGAGCCATTTCTTGTCGATCAAAAAAGTAGCTTATTTATAGTCAAATAGATCGCCAAAACACAGGAATGTGTAATTGAGGACTCGCAGGGCATTATATCATTGCATTCACTAAATTATCAACATTGCAGATTTTTTAAAAAAACAAAATACAAAACTCCTTTATTTTGAATCAAATACTGCGCGTATATTATACACGTAAACAGACTAAAAACGAATAAATTACCGCGTAGTAATCGTGGTTCAGTGGTCAAGGCTCTTGAACACTGCCGTGCGGGAAGGTTTTTCAAAATATGGAAACATTTCCTTAAATATAAAGATATGTTTTGAAGTGCTCGAAAAAATAAGATCAACTGGTTTCGTCACATTTTAAAACTCAGTCACATTTATTCACAATGTCCATCATTTATATCCGAAGACGCTAAAATGAGGAACGTTAACATTGTTTTAACGGGAACAGATTTTTGATTTGAATACCAATCTTAAACCACACGTACAAAATGAAAATTATTTATGTCCCTGGTACCTACTGCAATATACAATTGTATATGTAGAGAAGGAGAGATACTGTGTGTGTGAGAGAGACAGGGCAGAGAGAGAAAGAGAGAGAGTATGTGTGCGAGATAAAAACAATATATGCTTGTATTTTTACTTACGATGTAGAAAGATTTTGTAATTCATAATCTTCATTTTTTAAAGTTATTTGAACGGTTGAAGCGACTTAATGTTCATAAAGCTTCTTTTTCCTAAAGCTTTTATAATTATGTCGCAAATAGTCCGATGCCTTGTAATATGTGCCAAAGAAATAAATGCATGGTTTTAGCAGGATAGTATCGTCTACCCCTTTTTTCTATTGATGGTATAAAACTAACGTTGAGCTGATGTTGAGTTTAACGTTCCTTTCAGCAGCGAGGCTATATGAGACGTTTACCTATTGATTAGCGTGGAATCCAAACCACATGAGCTTACACCTGGAATCGAACCGGGTCTCTTACGTTTGAGGTGCGTACGCTAACCGCTTAGCTACGAAGGAACTCGGTATAAAAATAGAATACTACATATTGCCCATACTACTTCACCGACAGATTTCTGTTTTATGATCAGTGAAAATAGTATTTCTGGATATCGTAGCGAAAAATGTATTTCTTATTTCATGCGCTATACAAAACATACAAAGAATAAAAACAAAAAGGAAACAAGGACAAGAATTCAATGTAAAATGCTTTGCCTCTATCGAATAAACTACTCAATGTATTACAAGTGCATATCTCGAGCATTTCCAGTATAACTACTAAAACGTACTGATCTTATAACTTAACTGTGTGGTTTAGTGGCCAGCACGTGCGTCTGTGGTGTACGGAGTCCCGAGTTCGATTCCCGGTGGGAGAACTCTTAGAATTTTAAATGTTCTCTATGTGTCTGTGTTCGCGTCGTTCAAAGTTACTTGAAATAACTGTATAACCAAGTAGGAACACAAGTTATTGAAAAGGGGAAAGCAGACTTTGCTAAATGAACTACCACGCTACCTTTCGCGAGGTAGGAGTGCACATTTAAAGTGTCAATATTACAAACTGCAATAGCCAGAAAGCCCATCTTAAAGTTTCTGACTCTCCGCAAAAATGAGAGAACGCGTTATCAAGAGGCAGAGTGAGAAATATCTATACCTTACGCGCAGAAGGTCCCCTCGAGTCATTTTTCTTGGTGTAGTTAATAAAGTAGCCATTTGAAACTACAAGTAAAATATTTATTCACCATATGTTTATAATACATACAACAATAACAGTGTTCAAATCATTTGTAACCTAAATATATTGACATGGCGTACTTAGGGGGGTGGCTATCGGGCTCAAGCCCCCCGAAATAAATTTCGTATATACACAATTTCATTAAAATTTGTCGGCACCCAAACGGAAAAACGTAAGTGCTAATTCACGTGTTTTGCATGGTCCCTCCCCGAAACAAAATCCTAAATAAGCCAGTATTTATTGATGTCACGAGATGTATTATGGTTACTACAGTCGTTGTGCAAAGAATGTTTTTGGCGCCTCGTGTCCATATCTGTTGACAGTGTGAATTACAAGGGATATGAGGAGGAAATCGCCTTTGGTAATACTGGATGTATATACTACAACCAGAGGCATAATTTGAGACCTTGCTTGAAGGGGGCAAGAACAGGACCGACATACGACTTTCATGTTTTGTAGTATATTAATAGACAGTTGATTAAAATATATCTATTCCTCAAACTCTTGTGAGGGGGCTAATTGTCCCCTCTTGCTCCCCTAAATAACGCCCTTGGCTACAACTTTTATAGTTTCCCATGCAACTGTCGTTTAAATTACGCTCCTGGTTATAGCATACATCCAGCATTACCAAAGGGAATTTCCCCTTATCGCCCTTGTAATTCGCAAACTGTCCACTGATAAAGACACGAAGCGACAAAACATTTTTTACACAAGGACTCTGGTAACCATAATATATCTACTGATATTTTGTTTCGGCGAGGGGCTATGCACAACACGTAAATAAGCACTTATGTAAGCAAAGGAGGGGAACCAAAACGTTATGAAAATATAGGTTGGCAGGTCCGTGCTGTGTGGTCATAGGGTTCCCGTATTGTCCTGCGGAATCAGAAATACTAATTTCAATTCGCGCCCAAAGTAACAATTTTGTGTACTTTTTTACTCAAATAATAAATTCATACATCTTAACTTCGATAAAAAATAATGTATTTATCCATAATTTATTAATTTGCAAGAAAATACAAATCGCAACAAAAATAGTTTGGTTTTGTTGTAAATCACCCTATGACCTCTAATCATAATAATCCTATTACTAGGTATCACTTTATTAAGCTAGTTTGCAAAACAATTATCGAAATTTGTATTGTGCGTAACTTGAATAAAGTATTAATTGGAGGTAAAATGTATAAAATTATCATTTGGGAAAACAAATAAAGAGATTGGCTTGCGCGGGAATACAACTCAAGACCTCTGAAGTAGGACTCCAGTACGCTAACAATCTAACCACAGACTACGGGACTGATAATCGATATTTTCATAACGCGATCTTGCTAGTTTTTTGTGTGTCGATTCAAGCGCCATCCGTGAAGGGCCTGTCTTCATTCTGGGTCGAATCATATATCATTTTTTTCTGCAGAATCCAAATGTGGAATAAGAAATGTGGGTTCACATTTAAAATTTTAAAGTTACTCCCCGTACCTCCGAAGGAGATGGGGATAGGGGTTGCGTTTGATATAATTGGATAGCCTTTCAAAATATTTAACACGTGTTCTTTTTGTGTTCCTGATCTGTATATTTCGCGAGATAATTGATCGTTCTGGGACTAAGAAGACATACACACATAGAATTCTTGTGTTTTCCATAAAAAGTTCCATAGCCAAGGGCGTCACTTAGGGGAGCAAGAGGGGACATTTACCTCCTCCTCACAACAGTTTGAGGAATACATATGCTTTAATCAATTGCCTATTAATGTACTACTGCAAAACATGAAAGTCTCTTGTCGGTAGTGTTCTTGCCCCCATCAAGCAAGTTTTCAAATTATGCCTTTGATTGTAGCATATATCCAGTATTACCAAAGGGGGTTTCCCCCTGATATCCCTTGTAATTCGTACTGTCCACAGATATGGATACGAAGCGCCAAGAACATTGTTTGCACAACGACTGTGGTAACCATAATATATTTAGTGACATCAATAAACACTGGAGAATTTAGGATTTTGTTTCGGGGAGGGGCCATGCACAACACGTGAATTAGCACTTTTTTCCTTTGGGTGCCGACAAATTTTAATAAAATTGTGTAGGTACGAAATTTATTTCGAGGGGCTTGAGTCCGATAGCCACCCCCTAAGTACGCCAGTGTCAATATATTTACGGTTACAACTTATTTGAACACTGTTATTATTGTATGTATTATAAACATATGGTGAATAAATATTTTACTTATAGTTACAAATGACTACTTTATTAACTACACCAAGAAAAATGACTCGAGGGGGCCTTCTGCGCGTAAGGTATAGATATTTCTCACTCTGCCTCTTGATAACGCGTTCTCTCATTTATGCGGAGAGTCAGAAACTTTAAGATGGGCTTTCTGGCTATTGCAGTTTGTAATATTGACACTTTAAATGTGCATTCCTACCTCGCGAAAGGTAGCGTGGAAGTTCATTTAGCAAAGTCTGCTTTTCCCTTATCAATAACTTGTGTTCCTACTTGGTTATACAGGTACTTCAAGTAACCTTGAACGACGCGAACACAGACACATAGAGAACATTTAAAATTCTAAGAGTTCTCCCATCGGGAATCGAACTCGGGACCCGTACACCACAGACCTACTGATCATAAAACAAATCTGTCGGTGAAGTAATATGGGGTAATATGTGGTATTCTATTTTCATACCGAGTTCCTTCGAGGCTAAGCGGTTAGCGTACGCACCTTTGACATAAGAAATCCGGTTCGATTCCCGATGTGAGCTCATGTGGTTCGGATTCCACGCTAATCAATAGGTAAACGTCTCACATAGCCTCGCTGATGAAAGGAACGTTATACTCAACATCAGCTCAACGTTAGTTTTATACCATTAATAGAAACAAGGGGTAGACGATAACTATCCTGCTAAAACTATGCATTTATTTCTTTGGCACGTATTACAAGGCATCGGACTATTTGCGACATTAATTATAAAAGCCTTAAGAAAAAGAAGCTTTATGAACATTAAGTCGCTTCAACCGTTCAAATCACTTTATAAATATCCAGATTATGAATTACAAAAACGTTTTACGTTGTAAGGAAAAATACAAGCATATATGGTTTTTATCTCCCTTCCTCTCTCTCTCTCTCTATCCCTCTTTCCCCCTGTCTCCCTCTCACACACAGTATCCCTCTTTCTCTACATATACACTTGTATATTGCAGTAGGTATCAGGAACATAAATAATTTTCATTTTGAACGTGTGGTTTAAGGTTGGTACTCAAATCAAATCTGTTCCCATTAAAACAATGTTAATGTTCCTCATTTTAGCGTTTTCGGATATAAATGATGGACATTGTGAATAAATGTGACTGAGATTTGAAATGTGACGAAACCAGTTGATTTTATTTTTTCGAGCATTTCAAAACATAACTTTATATTTAAGGAAATGTTACCATATATTGAAAACAAACTTCCCGGACCGCAGTGGTCGAGCGCCTTGTCCACTGAACCACGATTACTACGCGGTAATTTATTCGTTTTTAGTCTGTTTACGTGTATAATATACGCGCAGTATTTGATTCAAAATAAAGGAGTTTTGTATTTTGTTTTTTTAAAAAATCTGCAATGTTGATAATTTAGTGAATGCAATGATATAATGCCCTGCGAGTCCTCAATTACATATTCCTGCGTTTTGTCAATCTATTTGACTATAAATAAGCTACTCTTTTCAGCGACAAGAAATGGCTCTTTATTTTGGCGAGCCGATCTAAGTAACGCTTTAGATGAATGGTTAGCGTGGAGATCTGCTAATTTTCCAGTCGGGGTTCGATTGGCTCCCTCTTCCTTTACACTTTTTCCTACGTTTCATTTACAAGGCTGAGTTCCAGTTGGATGCTGCTAAACGAAGATAATCTCCAGTGGAGAAATTCACTGCTGATGTACTCTTGAAAATAAAGGAAGAAAAATGAATGGAGAAAACGAGTTACAAAGTTAATTCTGTTAATGGTTCTATATTTGATATTATCCGTTAATTTCGTGCATTTTAAATTGTTGTTAATTGACACTATATTCTCCCCTTTTCTTCTTGTGTCTCAATGTGTAAATTTTCACAAATACTATACAAATCAGGAACCTTCAGTTATATTTGCAACCTAAGGGGAAATACGCTTAGTACGGATAAGTTCTCCAACTTGTTTGAGTGTTATCGAATTTTGCATTTTTAATATTTACAAATAAATTACTGCATACCATCATCCTCAAAAGTCATTTAACGAATAATGAAATCGGATAAGTTCTTCTTTCGAAGTAGCATTACGTATCAATCAGTGGCGCCGGAACCAAGGAGCTCAGGCCGTGTTAGGCCCCCAAAATTTTCATTGGAGGCTTGGGTCTTCAACCGAATGATCGTTCCATATTTTAATTGATTTGAAGGTAGGACTACTATTAATAGTTTCAAAACTCAGCGCAAGGCTTTGTGTTTACTTAAAAAATGACCTGCTACATATACAGCATAATCTATCCGTATATTATTTGATACGCATATATCAAATATCCACTTGAAGTAAGTTAACTTGTTTATAATCCCTCATTTGATTTAATTATAAGATAAGTCCCCTGACTGTTATCTTCTCATCGGCGCCCCTGTTGTCCTCCTAGTTTTTTCTGGTATTGTGCTGTTTACTGTAAATACAAGTATCCAAAAACTCCCTTTTGTCATTTCGTCAGCCAGCGTTTCGCTCCAGTTTTGCACAAAAACTCTCTTTACGTTTCGTGCTCTTAATAGTTGGGGACAACTTAATGCTGCTGTGCTAGCTACTACCAGGCGTAATTAAGCTTGGAGCAGGAGTTAGTTACATCAAGAAATTCTGTGACCCACTGTACACCTTATCTTTCACAAACCCCCACAGAAAGAAGTCAAGTGGTGTGTAATATGAAGACCGTGGCGACCAGGCAATTGGTCCACCACGACCTATCTACTTATCTGGGAAACGCTGATCAAGAAAGTATCTTACGTTCATCAGATAGTGCGGCGGGGCTCTATATTGTTGCCACCATAAGCAGTCATCGTGGTGATCTTCAACTAACTGTGGAATGAGGAGGTTGTAGAGCATATCAAGGTGGTCGATGCCGGTTATGGTGCTCTCAGCAAAGGAGAATGGTCCATACACCTTCGCTCTGGAAACAGCGCAAAACACGATCACTTTTGGGCTGTCACGAACCAGCTCCACGTACTCATGTGGATTTTCCATGCCCCAAATACGACCATTCTGGGTGTTGAATCGGCCGGAAAGGTGAAAAATTGATTCGTTACTGAATACCACATTGTTCAAGAATTACTCATCACCACTAATGCGATCCAACATGGTAACACAGAATTCATGTCGGGTATGTTTATCCGCTTCACTCAGTGCTTGAATCATAGACAGTCCCTATGCCTTCATGACAAACGTCTACGCAATACACGCCAAACAGTGGTCTGAGGGATACCAGTTTCTTGTTATGCACTTTGTGTAGATTTTCGAGGACCGCGAACAAAACTCTCCCTAACTGCTTCCACCACATCATCAGTCAAGGAGAGCTGCCTGGAGCCTTTGTGCGTTGCACAAGACAACCTGTTTCAATAAATGTCTGGTACCATTTGTACATTGTTGTTCTGCTGGGTGGTTCCTTGCTGTATTCTGTGCGAAACTTACGTTGTACACTCGTTACTAACTTCGTTTTTGAAACCAAAACATGCACTTAGCTCTTTCTACACCAGTGAAAATCTCCATTTTCAATGACTGACCGGTAGCACCGCGTTTGGTCAACTCCGCAAATACTCACTACGTAAGTCAAACGTGAGGTGTTTCGCAGTATAACGACACATAAACCAAGTCTCTATGTGGTTCCAATAAACAATTATAACTGATTGAAGTTTTAAACCCTATAAAGAATCACTCTGTAGAATAATATTTTAACAAAGAATTTTTTAAAAAATAGTTTTTTTGGTTTTTACTTTTTAATAGCAGGTATCATAAAGGTAGCCCGACAGCAAGAAAAGATCGTTAGTAGACTGTAAAATTCGATTCTCAATTCCCATTTTGCTTGGATTGTAAACACATTTTTTACTGTTATTTACTGTGACGCTGAATCCAAAAATATGGTTACATTGCTCTTTATTGAAGGAATTGAAACAGATTATTTTGGATTAATATGCATTTTAAAGGACATTTTTCTCTCTTGACTTGCCACAAGCTAGCAACAGCGAAAGGAAATACGTAAAACTTTCTGAAGGTGACTAATGTTGCTTTTGCTGCGCAATTTGTAGGAAGTTTACTTGTCGAAGGTTACTCATAGTCATCATACAGGATACATTATCATGATTTTGACAAGGTGACGCCGCATTAATGTGCGGAAATTGGTTAAATAAGTTAAGAATCTATGGATAAGTCTAGAAATCATGCTATTGAATTCTTCCGGCTGTGACAGTATACGTGTGTACATGTGTGTCATGCCATGTATTCTGGCTGTGGCCCTTGTTAAGAGCCAATCAGAATGCAAAAGAGCACTAAGTTTCCATATTTTTGGATCTGATGCAAACGGATGAACTCACTGATACGAGGTTTGGGTGTGTCCCTCGAAATTAGTATAAAAGGACCTCAAAGTCTCAAACGGTTGTTCAGAAGTTCAGAGGTTCAGAGTGTCGAGATTCTAGACGCAGGTTTGAGGTAACAGAATCATCGTCAAAGTTTCTAAGAGTTACAACACTACTACTATAAGGTATGTATGAGTACTTGTTGCATCAGTAATTCCAAGTTCAGAGATGTCATGCAGTACTTCAAAATGATCTGTTTACCTACAATAAAACTTTCAAGATTAAGAGCTGTTGTCGTATATTCGTATTTTATCTTCCATCTCCAATAACTTAATTATCTGAATAACTTGCCTGTTAATCGATTTATAATAAGGTATCAAACTATCAAATAAACTATCAGATATCAAATTACTTTTGTGAATTACTCAATTAAATGTTGTTGTATATTACCATTTTAGTTATGTAATAAACTTACTTTTTAGAAATAATGTTGTCATTCCCATAGATTAATCCACTTTTCCCATGAAAATCATGGTGTAATTTAATTATATTTCTTTTGTGACAACCGCTAAAGAATAGCGTGAGCAGCTCTCTACATTATGTGGAATTTAACGAGCATCGTAAACAAAAAGAGACCTGCACATAGTCACAAATGGGGGCTCGTCCAAAGCTTTCCTTCCTTTTTCAATTTTTCGTGTCGAAAATTTTTGTGGTGCTGCTATGACATCCCTCTTTTTATGTTTCAGTGTAATGTTCATTGTGCATGTTAATTTAAGTTGTTTTGGATTCTTATGGCAATTAGTCACCTGATTATGTTGTTATAGTGCAATAACCCCCCATATTGTTTTGAATAGTGGAAACAAATTTTAACAAAGTAATTCGAGATGTCTTTCCATTGGTTCCTCTTTTTGAAATTTAAGAAATCTCCGCCAAAGTTTCATTATTGGTATGTTGCAAAATCGGGTAAAGTAAATTGCAAATATTGTAGGAAAACTCTTGCTCAGGAAACCGCGCTCACGACGGCGTGCGTTCCGAACTGTCCCATGGCAAAAGTAGCAACAGACTCGCCAGTGCAGCAAGCCAGTTTGCCAAGTACATGTATGAAGTTGGTGAACCATCCTCAGCAGTATAGTTTACCAGATCCTATGGATAGGCAACCAATAACGCAAACGCAGCGTTATAGAGAAAATTTAGCGAAGTTTGAAGAAACTTGTAGTAAAATGCCACCCTTGACTCCTTTAGACAGTACGTGTAATAAACCGGTGGTTGCGAAAGTACGATTTTCCTTAAGCCAGAAAAACTGACTGACCCTTCAAATGAAGGTGCAGCTTGTTCTTCCGAAGAGTCTCCTGGTGTAATGACAAGCGATTTTGAGTTTGACCCTAAGTTAGCTTCAACACCATTAAAGAAGGAAGAAAAGCAGCATATTATTGATTCAGAAGTGGTGGAGGATGAGGAAGTTTATTTTCCATTTGAAATACCTCCTCAAGTGGGAAAACCCTTTTGGGGTAAACTGCTAGAAATCTCGCCACCTGAATCAAGTAAATGTGATTCAGATGATGAAATTAAGCAATTGGCAAAAAGGGAACCCTACCAGGAAAAGGCTGCACGTGACGCACTAACTCCTAGTCCTCTTTCGTATGACTCAGACAAGCTATTTGATTAAGTAAGTGTCTACCTCTCAAAAGGATTGGTCTCTATTTGTTAGAACCGCTTGATATGCTTACAATACTGCGAGACACTAACACCATTCTCCTTTTGAATTGGTGTTTGGTAGAATAGCTGTATTAGGTATCGAACTCGAGACACCATGTCGAACCCCGTATGGGAAACTCGTGAAAAAGAATCTTAGTCGTATAAGAAAACTAGCTAAAATACTTTAATTAATCAGCAGTAAAAACAAAGAGCCAAAATGGTTTGGGTACAAAACCTCGCGGCCAGAACCTCGCGGCGACAACCTCGCGGACCAAAACCTCGCCTCCCAAAATCTCGCCGGGCCGAAACCTCGCTTGGCCAAAACCTCGCCGAACAAAACGTCGCGGGGCCAAAACCTCGCCACCCAAAACCTCGCGCCCCAAACTATCGTCATACCCAAAATCTCGCCTCGTTGTAATGATCTCGCGACACAGAATCTCGCCTGATCTAAATTAAGCGAGACGTAGTGTCGCCTGGGAAGAAATGTCGTCAGGATAAAACCTCTTCACGACGATTTCTTCAATGTAGAATGCTCTATCGCCAGATTTACAAAACTTATTAAGTTTTGAAACTTGGCAATTTGTATAAATCTTCTTGTTCCACAAGGGCACAAGCTCCAGATAAGACAATATTTTGCGAAATGCATGCCCTAAGGATGAATAGAATGGAAGGCCTTGAATGAATTTTGCCGTACTCCAGATCTAAAAAACTACTAAGCATAGAACCTTTACGTTTTGATACAAATCTTCTCCTTGTACCATAAGAAGGTATGTTGCAAAATGCTCCTCGTAAGGGAGTGTTGAAGTTTGGATAATTCTTGAACGTTGGCTTGATCTCAGTACCCACGAGGTTTCGGCGGCGAGGTTTTGGCCACGCGATGTTTTGGGTGGCGAGGTTTTGGCCCGCGAGGTTTTGGGCGGCGAGGTTTTGGCCACGCGAGGTTTTAGACGGCGAGGTTTCGGCGACGCGAGGTTTTGGGCAGCGAGGTTTTGGCCCGGCGAGATTTTGTCCCGCGAGGTTTTGGTCCGGCGAGATTTTGGCCCGTGAGGTTATGGGCGGCGAGGTTTTGGCCACGCGAGGTTTTGGGCGGCGATGTTTCGGCCGCGAGATTTTGTTTGTATTCCAGCTAAAATTGATAGGCATAGGAAAGCCCATACGTCAAAAGAAAATGATTTAGTCTTCATTAGAAATTTGGCAACTAAGCCGGGGTTATTTCTTAAATGTAAACGAGGAAGATCAGCCAAAGATAGTTAATGTTGAAAGAATGAAGTTATATTATCCAAGTTCTCTAGTTCCAAACCTGATCGATTTTGTTCGATCATCTTACACGCAAGGTCTAATTAAAATATGTTAATGTAATAAGTTATCGCGGTAGGCGTAGGAACTTCTAACGTGAAATTCAATGATAACGCAGGCTTTCTGAAATAAATGATATATTAATACATAAATAAATAAATAAACAAGTAAATGGGTACCCAATCAATTAAGTAAATATATCTAAGTGTATAGGAAGAATAAATAGAGAAAAGAGATGTTTAGAGGAGTACATGATTGTTTTGAAATCCATGCATTGTCGGAAACCCTGCTACAAAAAAAGAAAGAAAAGAAAAGAAATATATATATATATATATATATATATATATATATATATATATATATATATATATATATATATATATATATATATATATATATAAGGAAACAAACTGATTCCTTACGTAGGTATTATATTCCTGGTGTTGACAGACAGACCGCTGGCCAGCCAGACAGACAGACAAAAAGAAAAACACCAAGAGAAAGAAAAAGAGGGAAGTGAATAGACAAATGAAAAACAAAAGTTATTTTTATTTGTTAAAAGTAAAGCTTCCGTTAGAAGCATTGAAAATCGCATTAATGAGAATGACAATATGAGAATCGCATTAATGAGAATATAAAAAAGAGAATAAGAATATAAAAAGAAACTAATAAAAAAATAGGAGACGCCTTCGTATTTTGTAGGTCCAGATAGGCTTTTGACTTTGCAGCCTCAGCTGAGCTTGGTGAACCACTTGCCTTATTGGCAAGACGGAATAAAACACCTCATGAAAGTTTTTCGAATTAATTATGCAATACTAAGAGTATGTAACAAACTAGATTTTAATATGAGTGGAAACGACATATATGAAAAGGTTTGAACCCCCGTGCTTTGGAAATTATCCTTACTCGTGAGCCAGGTCGTGTGTAAATGCTAAAATATTTATTATTAATATGAGTGATAAGATAAAAACATTTAAACGCAAGTTGCAACTCTTGGAGAAACAGCTAAAGAACGATGGTTTCACACATTTTTCAACTTGTGCTAATTGCAAAATACAGTTAAGGGAGCGTTTGAAGAATGAATTGTTAAATTGATTCAGTCTGTTTTCGTAATATTACAGATAATAATTGAATTTGACTTATTTACATATGAAAGAGCTTCATTGGGACAAAATGGAAAATACGTATTGCCGAAAAAATCTGAAACATATGGCTGGATTGTTGGAGCGATCATCCTTATACCTATACCAGGAGTGATGGCATCTCGGCTAATATATGCAAAAGTAAGTTGTTCATCCTACTACTACATTCAGTTTATTTCCTTAGGAAATTTTCCAGTCTTGAAATGATGGTACTTATTTTAATTTTGTTATTCTACTAAATCAGAATATCTCTTATTTTTTCTGTCTTGTATTTTCTTTCTACACAAAACAGTTTGTTGTTATATTTATTACAAAATTTTTTATCAAATTTGGTAAGGAAAGAAAACTTAAAGAAAGGGGTCTTTCAATGGCAGCATCTGAGACCCGGCTTCAAGACCTTGACGATCAAAAATACACAAATATAATTTTCTTTTAGCAAAGCACGATTGTGTATTAGTAGCTATATATTAAAGAAAAATCTTCTACATGACATCAACAATTTGATATAATCATACGATAATTTTTATTTTAAGATGTTCCGAAACTGTATACAAGGCACCACTTAACTTCATCTTGCCCGGGAACGGCTCTGTAATATAGTCAGAAAGTAACGTGACTTCCTAACTGACCTGAAGAAAAGCTTCCTATTTAAATGCGACAATAGCGATAAAAACTCTTCTTTTGGCATGCTAGCCAGAGCTAGCTACCCGCTCGAGGGTGACGCCCTCTATGGGGAAGTGGGTGACATCATAATCGGAAGAAATAGGAGTAGTAGTGGTTGGTCTATGGGATATTTGTCTTACTGAGTTAGAAGAGGGGTATAGAAAATGAAGAAGATGTTATTTTATTTTATTTGTTTATTTCAGCATTGGTAGGTTGAACATTGTGATCTTTAGATCACAATCACGAGGCGAAGATAAGAGGGCATAATATGATGTGGTGAAGTGCGAAACACAAACACAGCACTGGGTTATGTTAGTTGAGTGATGCCGGTTAATCTTCTCGCTTGGGGGCTGCTCCAAGCATTGATGAAAGACAAGGGAAAGCCCAGATTAGTACTAGAGGTATTACAGCGCATATGATGGACAGATGAGAGGCTGGGGGTCGTCGGTCTTCAATTCTTCTGCTAAGTGGAGATACCTGTGGTTTGGGGTAGAGTGTAGTGGTAAATCGTGAAAAAGAAGAGATAACGGTGTATGTATAGTAGGAGCTGCAATAGGAAAGTCTATATGGGCGTTCATGGTGTCTATGAGAAGCGGATGGCGTTCATGCAGGTGTTTATCGATATATTTGAGACAAACAGATTCTAAATAGAAGAGAATATGTAGAAAAGGTATTTTTCGTACAATTCGCATGTTGGACTTGGTAATTTTATCCTATATGCAATGCGGAGTGCATGGCGCTCTAAGATCTTTAATTTGTTATAGAAGGATGGTGGTGCAGCGATCCAAGCCAGATTAACATACGTCAGAACTAGACGCAAAAAGACCTTATAAGTATTTAATACAGCTGTACAATTGAGACCCCAGGTAGTGCCCGTGAAACGTTTTAATAAATTGAGCCGATTTGAAGCTTTTGTAATCACGTCCTGTAAATGTGTTTTCCAAGTGAGATGTGTGTCTAAGATGATGCCGAGGTATTTGACAGATGTACTGAGTTGAAGACGGGTATCATCGACTGTGAGGTGAAGTAGGTTGGGATTTCGGTGGACTTTCGTGCGGTTTTTGGGCGGCAAGAAAACTATAGTCTGGGTCTTCGGAGCGTTCATCTTGAGGCGCCACTTTTCACACCAGTTAACAAACGAATCTATGGCGGTCTGCATTGAAATGTTAAGTTGGTGAGCAGTTTTACTAAGTGCTAGGAAGGCGGTATCGTCTGCATGTTGGAAAATATGGACGTTCGTAGGTAATGGTAGTAAAGAAGATAAAGCAGACGGAAGAGTGAAGATCCTTGGGCACACCAGAGTAAAGGAATATAGGATGAGAGAATATGTCGTTAATAGATACGTATGCCAAGCGACAATGCAAAAAGTTATAGATGAATCGAACATAAGCAAGAAGAAGCCGGAACTTTAAAAGTTTGTACATAAGTCCTGGGTGCCATACTTTATCAAATGCTTTCTCCAAATCAAATAAGGTAAGGCAAGATGGTTGTAATGTATTATAGTAGTTGATGGTGTGATTGATGAGACAGAGTAATTGATCGTTGATGCTATAATTTGGACGAAATCCTGCTTGTGAACGTGGTAAAAGATTATGATTATGATGAGGACATGCAGTCGTTGAACTAAGATTTTTTCGAGAATTTTGCTGAACACAGGCGTTAATTAAATAGGGCGATATGAGGAAATACTGTCGGCTAGTTTATTAGGTTTGAGAAACATCAGAACTTCAGATTTCTTCCATTATTTTGGTATGAATCCAGAACGTAAGATGAAAGTATAGATTAGTGAGAGAAGGTAGAGGACTGCATATGGACTTTCCTTAATATGCCGATAAGAGATGGAGTCTATACCTGGGGCTATATTACGTTTTGTTCTAATGGCTGAAGTAATATCATCAGGAGTGATGGCCGCTGTTAGTGTTCTATGAATATTCAGCTGGTGGTTACTGTTCGGCTGAAGATGAGCAGATGAAAATTCAAAGCGATCTACCGGATAATTATGAACAGGACTGTCAGGAGTAAGTGGTGTGAAGATACCCTGAAGATATGTGGCAAAGGCATTTGCTTTATCGAGATCATAGTGCAGAAATGTGTCGTTAAAATAAGTGGATATGACGTTCTATTTGATTTATCAGAAAGTACATTGAGGCGTTTCCAGTAACGTTACGGGTGGGTTGTCTCTGAAAGAGCGTTGCTGGTTTTCACCCACTGACGTAATTTATATACTTTGACATAGTTTTGGACTGTGCGTTGAAGAGCTCTGTGATGACGAAGAGTCTCACGACTTCCTATATGAATATATTCTCGAAAAAATTATGGAGTGAAGAGTGGCGACGGACAAGGATTTTTTCCAAGATTTTAAAACACCCTGTATAATAATTTTAAATGATACGCACTGATTGCTAAGAAGACAGAGAAAGAGATAAAACAAATCCTATCACATTAAAACTGTTATTGTCCGTAGAATAATGGTAATAAGAAACATTCGTATCATATTAAAAATCTTAGAATTATATTTCTGGCAGAAATTTTAAGAGAATAATAGGTTAGTAGGTTTTAAAGCTACTGGTTCTTCTACAATTATTGCATCATGCTAGATCGCATAGAGAATTTCTCGTTTAAAAACATCTGATTAGAAAGAAATTATACTTCAAAGAGAAATATTTAAATTCAGTTTAACTTTTAAATACTTGATGAATCAACCAAATGAAAGCAAATGGTATGAAAGGTGAGTGAGAAATTTAGTACTTGGAGAAGCAAAAAAGTAATGTACAGGATACAAAAATTTCTCGTGTCGTCTCGGAAACGAGACGAGAAGTGTATGTTCTAATAAGAGTTAAGACAAGAGGTGTATGTCCAAGTTACAGACGAGACGAGAAACGACAATTCTTGTCTCATTTTCGAGACAAGATATTTATCAAGTCTCATGGACAACAATTCACTGAAGTCTTAGATACCAGTGTTTTAGTATTACATGATTCATAGTAAAAGTTCATAAATTATTACAGTGGTTGTACGAACACAATGAAGAGTAAAATGAAATCTTTCAGTTTTACGTCCGACGCTTATGCCGGTTAGGCTAAAGGAGACGATGATAATGAGACATGAATGAAATGGTGGAATGAAGAAAGGGTGGAAACAGGAGAACCACGAGAAAAACCACGAGCACGGACAATGAAAAGTATTTATCAACATTTTAAGATACGTAAGTTATTATATAATATACTTCAATAATAAATATGATTTAAATATTAATATATTACACTCTTAGTGGACCTCTCACGAGACACAAACGAGAATCAAAACGAGATAAGAATCCAACACTTAATTTCACTTAATCCAACACTAATAACACTAAAAACACTTAACTCTTATTAGACGACAGGAGAAAACTTTATTTCTCGTCTCGTCTCGTGAACAAGCTTACTCTGTAACTACGCAAACGTACCGGTAATTAAATCAAGTCTTCCGTGTCACTAAGGAGGGAGAAGATTGATGGCTCAGTAGTACATATGATGTGAGGACCATAATTCAATCCCAAATATAAATTAGTAGTGTTTCCCAAATAAGATTTTCACGTTTCGTCAATTTTTATAGAATTCTCGTCTCGTCTCGGTTTTCGAATAATTATTTCTCTTTCGTCTCGATTATCTTAAAAGTTTTTCCCGTCTCCTCTTGTCTCGTAAAGTAATTTCTGATCTCGATTCAGAAGACCTAACTTTTATGTTGGATAATCTAACTTTTATGTTGCTTGATGGTAATTGAAGAGAGTACTACAAATCTGTTGAGAGACGAAGCTAAATCAAACAAAACGTGAATTTTAGCTTTCTTGTTGAGAACCGAGATTATATGAGACATAGATGGTAGATCTACAGTTTAAAGTGGAATTCGAACCCGAGCTCTCAAACAGAAAAGGTTCATGCACTAGTCATTAGACCAACAGTTAGGGCTAATATATATATATATATATATATATATATATATATATATATATATGTGTGTGTGTGTGTGTGTGTGTGTGTGTGTAAATAAGGTTCTTATTATTAAATAAAACACAGAAGTATCTATTCCACGTATAGCACAATATTATACAGTAATTAACCAACATGACAATCACTAACGCCCGCAGGATTTCTTCGAACGGAGGGGAGGGCAAAGGCCGATATAGAGTTTTTCGATTTATTGCCCTATATATATTAAAAGTCATAGTTTATGATTGATAGCGTGTGGGATTAAATTTGACCTCAGCAAACACATTTCTAGCTGTAGACAATATATATATATATATATATATATATATATATATATATATATATATATATATATATATATATATATATATTGTTTCACTGAGGCTTCAGTCGTCTATTCTCAGTTGGCCTTGATAGGGGGCCGCGGTGGCTCAGTGGTAGAGTATTCACCTCTGGTGCATGGGGTCCTGGGTTTGATCCCAGCCCGCGCAAAGTGAACCTTGTGCTGGATAAACACCGTGTGCGTGGGTTTTCTTGGTTTTCTCCAGTTTCGTCCCACTTTTTTCATTCCACCATTTCATTCATTTCTCATTATCGCCGCCTCCTTTAGCCTAGCCGGCATAATCGTGAGTCGTAAAACTTAACGGTTGCATTTTTTCAGTTGATTTTGAGATCTCGTAGCGACTTCTTGTTCGTGTCCATGCGCTTGGTTGTTTCGATGGTTTCGGATCTCTGAAGTCGAAATTTTCCCCAGGATAGTACTTGCGCTATGCGTTTCCTGCATTACATTTTTTTCTGTGGTTTTCTTGGGGAGTGTTAGAGAGATTTGTGCAGAACTCGGAACTGGCAGATTTTGCAGAAGGTGGTTTCTTGCAATTTTCTATAGAATATTGGACGTTGCATGCTTAAATAGCCTTGTTTTTTTTTTTTTTACCATCTTTCCAACGTACGAAGAAGACTTCAGAGACGAGACTTCATGATGAGTATTGCGATGACTCTCACTCAAGATCACCTAAAAGTAAGGGGCGAATGCGGGACACTTTCTCGTAGGCTTCGGCAGTCATTGTTACGACTAACTGATGGGAACATCAATGAAGACCGTCCACAAACAGATTCTCCAGCTAAAAGGAAGAGATGTGCTATTTGTCCTCGAAACGTTCTTGGATTTGTTCTATGTGCAACCGAAATGTGCACAAGGGTCAATCAAGAAATATCATTATATGTACTGACTGTCAGTAGAACAACTAAAGTGTCTATATTTGTTCTGTGTCTAATGGATATGTGATTAACACACATTTAGGGGTCGTCCACATATTACGTAACGCGGCAAGGAGGGAAGGGGGTTCGGCCTTGCGTTACGAAGCGTGACAAGGGGGAGGAGGGGCTTTAGGTCTTCGTTACATAACAGTTTTTTCTGCTGTATTTTTTATTTTTATTCTTAGATTTATATGCAATCTTTTAAACATATAGTTTTATTGTTTTTTCTTTTTTATAAATTAGCTAGAATACCCGTGTTTCATACGGGGAAAATACGTTTCATTTTGGATATAAAGGGCACAAAAACTGTCACCATCAACTTACGGACTCCAAAAACTAAGGATTCGACACAAATATCGGTCATATTCGATCATTTTTATATATCTCCCCTTCCCCAAGTTGCATGGCCAAATTTTAATTTAAACGGCATCGAAAGTGTTACTGTTCATCTCAGCGACCCCACACACCATGGTCTCGACTCTAATATCGGTCATTTTCGAACATTTTGTATATGCCATCCTCCCCTTTACCCAAGTTGCGGGGTGAATTTGGATTTAAACTGCATCGAAAGTGTCACTGTTTATCTCAGCGACCCCGAAAACTATGCATTTGACACTAACATCGTTCATTTTCAATCATTTTTATATATCCCCCCTCCCCCAAGTTGCACGTTCAAAGTGAAATGATAAAAAACATCCCAGGTCAGAACTTCATCTATGTTGAAAATTTGAACGAGGTCGGTAGGGCGGTTAAGAGTTATTAAGTTACAAACATAGTCACTTTCATTTATATATATATCGATATAGATAAATAAATATTTCTATTGTTTTGGAACATTGCAAACTATAGCCTATATAAATTGAATCATACAGAAGAGATTCGAAGACGCACTAGACACCAGCGTAAATGGTGGCGAATCCTGCATGTATTACAATACAATAAAACTCCGTTTTGCGGCTATCGCAGCATTGGATTTAGGCAACACGCTTTACCGGAGTTAGTTGTTAGTGATCGTAACCACCGCCTGAAAATGCCCTCATGTTCCCAGTCGTATTGCTATTTCTGAGAATGTTATCTGAAACCTTTGATTTGAATCATTCCCCACTCTAGTCTTCTAAGGGGTTTTGCATGGGAAACAGAAGAAATTCTTTTTTGTGAAATTATATTTTCCGCAATGGAACGATCCAGGATTTGTAGATCAAAATAAGATATTAAAAAACCTAATTCGTCGGATATTATCTCGTATTTTATTTATTTTTTAATTTGAATCTTTCTGAAGAAATTGAGTTTATTCGCATTCTCGCACTGATTTAGGACAAGAAGAATATGAAAAGAGGTAAATTGAAGTCCGAAGTCCAAAAAAGATGCTCGAAAGCTTGTTCACAAACGAGATGTCCCTGTTTCTTCACATGCGCAGCCACTTTGAATCTGTGGTCGACGAGGAAAGGAACTTTGCATCGTCGAAACTGGCGAACTTCAAATGCACGAAACATCCTGGATCCCTGAAAAAAGAGATCGATGTTAGTTCTTTAGATCCTGTTCCACCTTCATCTTCCTTGTCAGTATTTTCTCATTGTCATCATCTAACCGAAAAGGATAGGTGTGATCTCCTTGAGAAACGACAGTATGCAGTTTTGAAGAATTAGGACTCTTAATTATGCAATCTTATGCGGTTAAAATATTATTACCATACCGGCACTTATATTTATTGGCGAAAAACACTAAAAATATATTCAGAATAAAAGCATTTTGTAATAAAAGTTCTGCTATAAAAATTGTTTTTATTATAATAACTCCCAAAATAAGCAAAATTGGTGAAAAGACAAAAATCCAAAAGTGTTACCTAACGAACGGGGAAGGGGTTCAGCCTTGCATTACGAAGTGTGACAAGGGGGAGGGAGAGGATAAACATTTGTCAAAAATAACGTTTTGTAATATGTGGACGGCCCCTTAAGACTAATCATTGGGTGTATTGGTAGGTAGCCAAGCAGCTAGCATTAGCCCAAAAATATGAGGGGACGATGGAAGTTAGGGGGCCGATCCAACCATATGATAGTTCATCTTTATATTATAGCAGTTCATTTGCAAGCCTACCGTGAATATTTTAGGGGCGTACGCAGGGGTGGGTCCTGGGGGTCCGCCGCCCGAAATACCGACTTTTTAAAAATGTAATCTACTTTTAGGGGCAATTTTAGAAATTTTCATATAATTTAGCCTCAAATTGTATTTGGACCACTCCAAAACGCTTCAGCCCCCTCCCGAAATAAATTCCTGGGTATGTCCCTGTTAGGGGGAACAGTAAAACTTTAGGGGGGCCCGGCCCCCTAGTTCCTCTGTGAATACGGGCCTGTAGCCAAGCAACTAATCAAACACAAAAGCATCAATTGTCAGTTTTTTGAATGACGGCTAATCAAAAATGTGAACTGGAGTGCTTCATAATACGTATTTATCGCCCTTCTGGAGGCAGCATTGAGGAAAGCCATGTTGTTCAACACGAGGGAATCCAGGATTACCATAAAAAACTTTTTATTACCATCTTTTTATTATTGCATTATGTTATTTTATTATTATCATTATTTTTCTTAAATTAGAGTATGTAGAGTAAACTATTTTTAATTTAATTTCCTATTAACATAATTTATATTAATTCTTTACTAATATCGTTATTTTTATACTGCATAAGTACTATCGTGGGGTCAGATTTAACCCCATTAGCCTATTTGTTTTGAAATTAAAATATGTTAATACGTATTACCATTGGCAGTTGATTGTGGACCGTTTACTAGTGCTATACTTTAATGGATTTAACTAGTTTTGGGGACAAAAGATATTTTCAAAAATTTTTTGACTAATGGTCTTTTGGTAATAGATTATTACAAAGCGAAACAACATACTTAAATGAAATAAAGTTTTTTTGTTATCCGAAAATAACAAAGTATGAAAATAAACTTATTTTCATCCGGATAACAAAAAAACTTTATTTCATTTAAGTATGTTGTTTCGCTTTGTAATAATCTATTACCAAAAGACCATTAGTCAAAAAATTTTTGAAAATATCTTTTGTCCCCAAAACTAGTTAAATCCATTAAAGTATAGCACTGGTAAACGGTCCACAATCAACTGCCAATGGTAATACGTATTAACATATTTTAATTTCAAAACAAATAGGCTAATGGGGTTAAATCTGACCCCACGATAGTACTTATGCAGTATAAAAATAACGATATTAGTAAAGAATTAATATAAATTATGTTAATAGGAAATTAAATTAAAAATAGTTTACTCTACATACTCTAATTTAAGAAAAATAATGATAATAATAAAATAACATAATGCAATAATAAAAAGATGGTAATAAAAAGTTTTTTATGGTAATCCTGGATTCCCTCGTGTTGAACAACATGGCTTTCCTCAATGCTGCCTCCAGAAGGGCGATAAATACGTATTATGAAGCACTCCAGTTCACATTTTTGATTAGCCAACCACATATCAAGAAATCTCTCAAATTTATTTTTCAGACCTGCTCGCCCCTTAAAAATGCATGGATCTGTCCGCGATATCGGTTGTTGCCAATTAACTGATAATAGTCATAGCGTACCTTTTGAAATGTTTTCAAACGCTCTTTGCATAAGGAGCAGTTTTTCGTATTCTTTCTTTTTTTCCTTCTTTTCCTTTTTTTCGCCCTTTTACTGTGCTGGGAAGGGACTCCATGAGCAGTGTTTGGCAAACGACCCGTTCGGGAGAGTAATGCTCCCGGAAGTACGTTTTTCTCGCGCGCTACTCTAGCCAGCTGTTTTACGCGCTATTCTGGCTAGTTGTTTTAAGTTGGTCACAAAATTTATATTATGGAGTACAAGGGAAACAAAATGAGCCCTGCGGGGCTACTAACCCGTTCCTACTACTACTATTACTTATCTGCACAAAAGTAAGTAAATCACTTTTTGAGTATTATTTTCATATTATTTTAATTTAAAAAGTGTTATAAAATATTTAAAAAAAATGTAAAAGAAACTTTCCTCGAGCCGGGTTTGAACTCAAGCCAAAAGAATTTTCATTACTATCATATAGCGCTAGCCCACTCGGCCACGAAGACCGACAATAACAATTTCATTTCTGCTATTTAAATGCAACGTGGCAAGAAATGGATAACGCCAACCAATCAGAACTGTGTTTTTCGTTCCTACTTCTGAGAGCATTACTCTCCTGAGCTAGTCCTTTTGGCACAAGCTATCTGCGAACAGCGAGCAGCTCTAAAGTTGAATGTTTTCAAGGCCAAGGCCACCGAAACATTTTGATAAGTACACAGTCGCGTGACTCACCCTTAGGGAGTGAGTATGCCACAGCAGTTGCATTGTGTGTTTCCATATGATACTGAGATAGGTAATAGTATACAACAGTACCTCATGATCTGTGCGCGTGGATACTTCCTACTGTTGCACTACGTATAAAAATGATTTTATTACATTTAGAAGTAGTAAGAAGCATCCACGTGCACGTGACATGCGATATGTGTTTCAAATCCCCCACATATACTCATATACTACGTACAAGGGCACATTATTATTCTTCGCATACCATAAAACACAACGAAACGCAGCGCAAACCGACGTACATTTTATATTATATTACTCAGTAATTAAATGAAAGTCGCCTTGTTACCTCATATTCAAGTTCCTATATCCTCAATGAATAATCCTTAAAAGACTGCACTTCGTGAGTCCTCGCTAAATGATGAGGCACTGTCGTATACTATATTCCTGAGATATTTCTTTGGCAGCAAAATAGTTTTGTAAGGAACCAAAGACGACTGAATATAAAAACATTTAAAAGGTATACTCGGCCTGCAAGACACATGCCAGGCTTTACTTTGATGAATAAGGAAAACCACTACCACAGTACATGTTGTGGCACGAAAGTTGTAGTCTACATGTCTGCTATGAGTCGGTCAGCTGTTCATGCACATCAGGCTTGACTTTCGTTTGTTGAGTACAGAACCTGAAATCCATTCATAATTCGATATGAGGGTTTCAACATGTGACAGTTCTTGTGGATTGTTAATACTTTTTAGCTACTAAAGTAGTGTCTTCATTATTCGATTTAAAAAGAACAAATAAAGCTTTTTACTTTGGGTTTTCTGTTTTTCCAAGTCTAGAGGCATTGTAGAACACGTTATGTATGGTTTCACGCCTTTCTGCGTCGAGACATAGGAGGTGATGACGTCAAAACTTTAAAAAATATTTTGTTATTAGGCCGATATTTATTTTTTTATTTTTTTGACGAATTTACTTTTGCACCTAGAAGATTGAAATTTTGCACAAACATTCAGTCCACCGAATAGTATTTATCAGATTTTTTCAGATGATCTCTGCGTTAACACTGGGGGTCCATAGGGGCAAAAGTAAAAAAATATTTTTAACCAATTTTTAAATATTTTTTTTCGCGATTTTTACGCCTTAGATACACGATGGAGATATGTGAATGGTATCGTTTGAAAGGCAGTTCTATTCTGAAGAGAATTATGTACGACCCACGATCCTAGGATAAATAGGGATCTCTCAAGGAAATTTCGACACAAGATCCTGTTTTATACGGGAATCTGGGGTATTATGAATATATTATATATATATATATATATATATATATATATATATATATATATATATATATATATATATATATATATATATATATTTTGCAGGCTTAGTTTTGCACCTACAAGATTGAAATTTGGACAAATATTCCCTCCACCGAATAGTATTAATTAGATTTCTTTCAGATATCTGCGTTAAAACAAGGGGATCCAGAGGGGCAAAATTTTAAAAGGATATTTTGACGAAAAATCTCTTTCTTCCCGATTTTTCCGCCTTAGATTCATGATAGAGACATGTTAATGGTACCGTTTGAAATGTAGTTCTATTCTTAAGAGAATGATGGCGAACCATGATCCTAGAATAAACACGGATGTCTCAGGAAATTTTTTACCTGCCATCAGGGTCTTTTACGGTAGTCTGGGGCACTGTGGGGATTATTGATAAATTAAAAACTTTTCCTGCCCTTACTATTCAAGATAGAAACTTGAAATTTTGTACACACATATAGTATTTTTCAATTGATTTTAAGATGTCTGCGTTTACGCGGGGGTCCAAAGGGACTAAAAAACATTTTAAAAATCAGAGAATAATTCTGATTTCTCTCAAAATTTCTCACTTCAGGGACACAATAGGGAAATGTAAAGGGTACACTCCGATTCAAAAACATTGCGACAGCTAACGCCGTGCAGTTAGGCCACCAAATATACATATTCTTACCCCATAGTCGTGTCAGGTAAAGAGACCCCTCTCTCACCTCCTTTCTTCTCTCCCATACTAAAATTAGCTAACAGCATGAGCGCAATTCTTATTTCAAACTACACATGTATTAGTATAGATAAAATGAAATAAGAAAACCGAGAAGAAACAAGATTCATAGGTTGATGTAGGGAGAAAGTAAAACACCTACAATGAAAAATTGAAACCAATGAATGTCTATTACACAGAGATTCAGAAATGAGGCAGAGAGAGGGAGAGAGAGAGAAGAGGAAAGGATAGGAGAAGAAGAAAAAGTAACGGGAGAACAGATAAAACTGTGGAATTCAAACGTAGTAAGAAGATAACCTAACATTATAAAGTTCTGTTTCCAGAAATCCAACAGTAATATAGAAATAACGTTTGCTTTTACATAGTTTTTCAGAACTATTCGAATATATAGACGATGCTTTAAACATTTATTATGTTACTTTCTTAATGGGTAGCATACTGAATTTCAAGTAGAACTGTAGATCTCCGAGACACATCTAGGATAATGTCAAAGGTTTAACACACACGCTTTGTTTCCGCGTGATTCGATTGCAAATTCGGTAGTGTTCGTTGGACGTAATGATCCAAAATACATTCTAATATACCCAGTAGATAGCGTTGGTCATATCCTCCATTTCAGACCACTAATGCAAACTGAACAAAAAACGAAACGAAAAGAAAAGAGAAAGAAAGAAAAAAGAGAAAATTGAAGAGTGCTATTTTATTGCTAAATATCTATCAGATATAACCTATATTAAAAGCCCAAACTGTATCGTAATGGAAAGCTACAAATGTTGGAAAGGAAAAGTTTGTTTCCCATAGATGTAGCATCTTTCAAATTTCAACGTGAATAAAACACATTGAATTATAGGATGGGAACAAATATTGTGTCGAACTAGTATAAATAAAATGTTGTTTTCAAATAGCCAAAGAGGTACCATTCTTTAGTCTTTTCCGAAGAGTTATCTGTTCCGAACATCCGGCATTGATTTCATCTCTTCCGAATATAACGTAATTTGCACAGAGAGAAAGAAAAAGCTAAGAGCATCATCGTGTCAGTCGTATGATGTTGGTTAGGTTATAGACCACCACTGGATTGAGGAATTTAAATTCGTAGTGACCCGGTAATTCGACTGAGACTCGGTAACCCAGAGGATAAAAAAGAGATTTTACTTATTTCCTTGCGTTTAAACAGTATTCCTGTAAGAGATGACTAGAACCGTTGATGTTATCCCCAGAGCATGAAAAACATGACGCCGAAGTTAACAGCTAATTAGATTCTCCGGACCAGATATATCGGGCTTCTGCTCCGTTTTAACTTTGGAATATGAATTGCATGTATGTGTGAGAGGGAGAGAAGTGAAAGATGCAAAGACAGGATAGGCAAACGTCAAGAAAGAGAGAGAGGGACGGGACGAATATAAATATGAAGCATACTTACTATTGCAGTGTATGATATAGAACACACACACTATTTACTCGAACTATCGCCAGTGATGCCTTGTAAGTTCTCCATCAGAAGATGAATTTCTGTTTGCAGCCATTATTTTATGCGAAAAATCATACTACCTGATGGGGAATCAAACCAAGATTTTTCATTTGGAAGTCTGACACGTTACCACTACACCACCGATTGCTTTAGCGAAACTTTGTTTAACAAATGGAGTAGTATTTCTTTCTGAGAACGAAAACACGAAAAGTCTATACTGCAGGTCAATGATGTATTTAGAATGTTCTCGTAATTCCCTTGCCCTTTTCCAACCAATCTTCGTAAATAGTCTCTATCATGATACAGGTGTTTGCTTTCGTATTCTTATGTAATGCTTGTCCAGTATGATAAGTCGATTCTTCACAATCACATTGTAAAAATATTAAATTTGACGTGAATAAGATTTGAACGTATGTTAGATAGCTGTATTATTCATAAGGCCACTGTGTTACCCCAACGCTATCATGCCACCTGAAATTAGAAGCCAAATATTCATTTAGCTGTGATCTTTGGAACGAATCAAAGTGCACAACGAAATTGATTTACTGGACGGCCTAGAGAGAAATTAGTGCCCACTAATGAAGGAAATGCATACTTTCCAGTAAAAATTACAGAAATAAAATATTTCCCAGTAATTTCGTCGTGCAAGTTCAAAAGTACGTGAATAATAATAATAATAATAATAATAATAATAATAATAATAATAATAATAATAATAATAATAATAATGTATACATTCACAGTATAGTAGTCTATTATTATTATTATTATTATTATTATTATTATTATTATTATTATTATTATTATTATTATTATTAGAATCAATTACCCGCTTCATTGGGTTAAATTGAGAAAAAATAGTAATATGGTCGGTTATTCAGTCACTGTTTAGTATTACTAAAGCCCTCTTTGATATCGGTCATTTTCGATTAGTTTTATATATCCCCCCACCCTATGTTGTGGGGCACGGCATCTACAGTGTCATTGTTGATCTCAGCGAGCCGGAAAACTGTGAATTCGACACTCATATTGGTTATTTCAATCATTTTTATATGTCTCCCCCTCCTCTCAGTAGAGGGACTGAATTTGGATTTAAACAGCATCAGATGTGTCACTGTTAATCTCAGCGACTCCAAAAATTACAGATTCGCCACTTATAGCAGTAATTTTTCGTTCTTTGTTAAATGTCGCTCCCCCTCTCCATCTCTTAAGTTCCAGCGTCCAAGTGATATGACAGAAACCATCTCAGGTTCGAACTTCATCTAGGTTGAAAATTTGATCAAGATTTTTATGGTGGTTCAAGAGTCATTAAGTTTTATTAATTTAATTAATTAATTAATTTATATATATTCCACTCCCACTTCCCTCTCCAAGTTCTCCCGAGAAAGTGAAATGAAAAAAAAAACATCTCAGGCCCCAACCTCACTTATGTTGCAAATTTGATCGTGATGGATCCTTTGTTTTGCGAGTTATCAACTTTTATTTATACTTTTTAACTTCTCCCTCTCCTCAACCCTAAGCTATATCGTCAAAGTAAATAGATAAATGCCATCTTAGGCCCGAACCTGATCTGTGTTGAAAATTTAATTGAGATCGGTCGGGTGGTTCAAGACTGATGAAGTAACAACGACAGCCACTTTTATTTTCAGTTTTTTTTTTTTTTTTTACATGTATCTCACTCTCACCGGCCCCTACGTTGCACCGTCAAACTGAAATGACAAAAGTAGTCCCAGATCCGAACCTTATCTATGTTGAAAGGTTTACAGAGATCGATCTGGTGGTTCAAGAGATTAGGAGCCACAAACATAGTTACTTTCAATTTTATAATATATGTTATTATTATTATTATTATTATTATTTTCGTACTTTTGAACTAGCACGGAGAAATTACTGCAAAATAAGTTTTATTTGCACATTCTTTCCTCGATTGTAAGTGTTTTTCTTTTATCAGTGGGCACTTATTTCTCTCTAGGCCGTCGAACAGATCAATTTCGTTGTGCACTTTGTTGCAAATAACGTTACAGGAAGAAGCCGATTCGTTCCAAAGATCAGGGATAAAGAAAGTAATATTAGGCTTGAAATTTTAGATGGCATGATAGTGTAGGGGTAACGCAATGGCGTTATGAATAATATTGCTATCTACGAGGGCCATCCAGAAAGTGATACCCGTTTGCGCCGCTTGAAGCGCTGACGATGCGGAGAGCCGCTGGGCAAGGTCAGACCGCATCAGTGGCTTGTCTGCCTGCTCTGTGCGAGGTTGCGTGACGCTAGCAGTGCATGTGTTGTGTCTGTGCTCGTTTATAATGATTAAACGAATTTAGATCCCCGCCAGTTGTGAAGGGAGGGCCGTGATTAAATTTCTTAATGCACGAAACGTTCGACCTTGTGAAATTCATCGCCAATTAAAGGAGGTGTATGAAGACGATGTGATGGACGAGTCGTCTATTCGGCGCTGGTGTCGCAACTTCAACCTGGCGAGGGGGAGTACACACGACGAGGAGCGTTCAGGGAGACCATCTGTCATAACAGACGAACTACTGAGGTCAGCAGACGAATGCGTGAGGAACGATGGGCGCGTCACAATTGATGAACTCTGAACATTTTCCTAATGTGTCTCGACTTTCTGGCGGGAAAAAGATTTGACAGCGATAAAGAACTTAAACAAGGCGTGACTACGTATCTCAATACGCTGGCGGCGGAGGATTATGACGCTGGAATACAAAAACTCGTCACACATATGACAAATGCCTAAATTTGCTTGATGATTATGTGGAGAAGTAGTGTAAAGTATCCTCTTTTCAATAAAAATGTGTATATTTGTTAATATGTACTACTGTGTCTTTATTGCACAAACGGGTACCACTTTCCGGATGGCCCTCGTAACATAGTGATTTTGAAGAATCGACTTATCATACTGGACAAGCAATACGTAAGAATGTGAAAGCAAACACCTGTATCATGATAGAGACGATTTACAAATATTGGATGGGAAAGAGCAAAGGAATTACCAGGACATTCTAAAGACATCATTCACCTGCAGTATAGACTTTTCGTGTTTTTGTTCTCAGAAAGAAACACTACACCATTTGTTAAACAAAGTTTGGCTATAGCAATCGGTGGTATAGCAGTAACGTGTCAGACTTTCAAATGAAAAATCTTAGTTCGATTCCTCATCAGGTAGTAGGATTTTTTCACATAAAATAATGGCTGCAAACAGAAATTCATCTTCTGATGGAGAACTTACAAGGCATCACTGGCGATAGTTCGAGTAAATAGTGTGTGCGTTCTATATCATACACTGCAATAGTAAGTATGCTTCATATTTATATTCGTCCCGTCCCTCTCTCTCTTTCTTGACGTTTGCCTATCCTGTCTTTGCATCTTTCACTTCTCTCCCTCTCACACATACATGCACTTCATATTCCAAAGTTAAAACGGAGCAGAAGCCCGATATATCTGGTCCGGAGAATCTAATTAGCTGTTAACTTCGGCGTCATGTTTTTCGTGCTCTGGGGATAACATCAACGGTTCTAGTCATCTCTTACAGGAATACTGTTTAAACGCAAGGAAATAAGTAAAATCTCTTTTTTATCCTCTGGGTTACCGAGTCTCAGTCGAATTACCGGGTCACTACGGATTTAAATTCCTCGATCCAGTGGTGGTCTATAACCTAACCAACACCATACGACTGACACAATGATGCTCTTAGCTTTTTCTTTCTCTCTGTGCAAATTACGTTATATTCGGAAGAGATGAAATCAATGCCGGATGTTCGGAACAGATAACTCTTCGGAAAAGACTAGAAAATGGTTATTTGAAAACAAAATTTTATTTATACTAGTTCGACACAATATTTGTTCCCGTCCTATAATTCAATGTGTTTTATTCACGTTGAAATTTGAAAGATGCTACATCTATGGGAAACAAACTTTTCCTTTCCAACATTTGTAGCTTTCCATTACGATACAGTTTGGACTTTTAATATAGGTTATATCTGATAGATATTTAGCATAAAATAGCACTCTTCAATTTTCTCTTTTTTCTTTCTTTCTCTTTTCTTTTCGTTTCGTTTTTTGTTCAGTTTGCATTAGTGGTCTGAAATGGAGGATATGACCAACGCTATCTACTGGGTATATTAGAATGTATTTTGGATCATTACGTCCAACGAACACTACCGAATTTGCAATCGAATCACGCGGAAACAAAGCGTGTGTGTTAAACCTTTGACATTATCCTAGATGTGTCTCGGAGATCTACAGTTCTACTTGAAATTCAGTATGCTACCCATTAAGAAAGTAACATAATAAATGTTTAAAGCATCGTCTATATATTCGAATAGTTCTGAAAAACTATGTAAAAGCAAACGTTATTTCTATATTACTGTTGGATTTCTGGAAACAGAACTTTATAATGTTAGGTTATCTTCTTACTACGTTTGAATTCCACAGTTTTATCTGTTCTCCCGTTACTTTTTCTTCTTCTCCTATCCTTTCCTCTTCTCTCTCTCTCTCTCTCTCTCTGCCTCATTTCGGAATCTCTGTGTAATTGACATACGTGGTTTCAATTTTTCATTGTGGGTGTTTCACTTTCTCCCTACATCAACCTATGAATCTTGTTTCGTCTCGGTTTTATTTCATTTTATTCAAACTAATACATGTGTAGTTTGAAATAAGAATTGCGCTCATGCTGTTAGCTAATTTTAGTATGGAGTGAAGGAAGGATGAGAGATAGTGGGTTTTTTCGCTGACACGATTATGGGATAAGAAGGTGTATGGTTGGCCTAACTGCACGGCGTTAGCTGTCGCAATTTTTTGATGCGGAGTTTTTCATTTGAAATGCTGCTCTATTGTGATAAAATGAGGTATGAAGCATGATCATACGATAAATAGGGATGGTGCTGAAGTCGCTTTACTGAATGTCTGTAATTCACTTTTAAACATAGGACACCCTGTGAAACAGAGCATACTCTATCTCAAACAGATGATGTGTCACAAACGAGTTCACATTCTCATTTGTAGGAATATTAAGGTCTAAGTTACTCTAAAATCATAACGTTTTACATTTAATAATATTGTGTGATATGCAATATGGTGGAATTCAAGATGGGTTCGAAGGTGACCCCACTCCAAATCAATGCAATAATGCCAATTGTAACATTTTTTGCCTCCATGCACGCAAGTCGTTATTATTGTTCTGTCCAAATACTTTTGACTAACCATGTATACAGCTCCACATGTGTCTTCTCACTGCAAAATTAAACTAATCTTTTTCACAGAACATTTTTCATACTATACTTTGATCCAGGGCTAGAAATCGAATTTTAGAACTAAGGGGAAAGTTAATAATATATAAAGTTTGATTAGGCTATGTAACGAGAATACAAACTCCGAAAGACGGGAGTGCAACCTTACTTTAATGGAGAATGACTTAAGCAATAGCATTTGTTGCAGAACAATCAACAACCAAACAAAACTTATATCACCATTCAAATTTCCTATTTGTTACTAATAGCTACAGATATTTTTCCTTCTTTTGCACAAACACTTCAACTTACCAAAGGGACAATATACACTTTTGCATGCCTGATTTCCACTCGTGCTTTGATCTCAGGCTTTCTAGCCGTGGAACCGGGCCCTTTTGAACCGGGTCCTTTTTCACTCGGGACTATTTTACGCGTGGCACTTTCGACTCCAACCCTATTGGCACGGGGCCATTTTGACTCCGGCCCTTTTGACGCGGAGCCTTTTGAGTCGGGCCTTTTGGAAGCAGGGGTCTTTTGACTCGTCCCCTTTTAACGGAGGCCTTTTTGACTCGGGTTTTCTCTCGCGGTGCCCTTTCGCCTGTAACCCTTTTGACACGGGACCGTTTTCACCCGAGTCCTTTTTGAGGTGAGGTCCCTTTTGACCCGGACATTTTTGATAGGCCTTTTTGTCCCGACGTCCTTTTGATTCTGGCCCTTTTGACACAGGGGCTGTTTTGATTCGGATCCTTTTGTTCCAAAGCCCTTTCGACTGGGACCCTTTTGATTCGGGCATTTCTGTTCTCGTCCTTTTGTCGGTGACCTGACATTATATATTCACCAGCTGAAATGCGGGCGGCAGGGGGAAGGTACGAGTAAATAGATGATGAACGATCAGGGCACAATAAAATTAGTTACGCCACTGGTCATATGTATCTTTCTCCTGATTTTCACTGATCTCAGGTTTTTTAGCCGTGGAATTGTATTTCCCGACCCCTTTGACGCGGGGCTCTTTTGACTTGGCTACTTTTGACGCGGGGCCTTTTTGACTCGGGGCCATTTTGATTCGGCTCATTTTGACGCGGGACCGTCTTGACCTGTGCCCTTTTGAAACGGGGGCCTTTTTGACCCGGCTTTTTTGACATAAGGCCCTTTTGACTCGGCTTCTTTACTCGCGAGGATCTTTTGACCCGTGTCCTTTTGAGGCGGGGTCCACTTTGACCCGGGTTTTTTGACATAGGGCTCTTTTGACTCGGACTCTCTTCCCGCGAAGATCTTTTGACCCGGGGCCTTTTGACGAGGGGAACATTTTCACGCGGTGCATTTTCGACTCGGGCACTTTTGACCTTGCTCTTTTGACGCGGGGCGTTTTAAAACCGAGCCCCGTTTTGTCTCGGGCCTTTCTATCCTCGCCCTTTTTCGGGCCTTTCTGACATGGAACCATATATATATAACGCAGCAGTTGAAATACGTGGAACAGGGGGCGGGTATGAGTAATGCATTATCCAGGGCGCATTAAAATTAGTTACGGCACTTTTCATATCTTCTTCCTTCTCTTCCCTCTACATTATATCTGGAGATGTATGTTCTGACTAATAGGTTACAGTGGCGATTTTGAAAAGTAAGAGGATATACGCTATCAATGATAAACTATGACTTAATATATATAGGGCAATAAATCGAAAAACTCTATATCGGTCTTTTGCCCCCCTTCCCCGTTCGAAAAAATCCTACGGGCGTTAGTGATTATCATGTTTGTTAATTACTGTATTATATTGTTCTATACGTGGAATAGATACTTCTATGTTTTATTTAATAATAAGAACCTTATTTACATTTATTACGACCCTTGCTTGACGACAGCGAAACATATTCACGTTCAGCATATTCAGTTTCCATTCTGAAATAAGGACAGTGAGACGAATGAAATAATTCATGCATACATTTAGGACTTAGAAAAGTGTCCTGTGAACATGTCGTGTTAAATTCCTGAAGAGTGAAAAGCGCTAGTAGCAGTTGTCAGCAGTTATTAACTTAACATATAAGAGAATAAAATGAAAAACTGAGAATACGAATCTTTTCGGAGATGATAGTGTACTGATGCTTCAAATCTATGCCTTTACTCCCTATACCTACGTTATTTCCCTAGTCAAAATAAAAACTCTTCAAAATTAATCAAAATTTCTTATGCAACCATCCCTTCCTTGGAGCACTGCGCGGTCACATACCCGTCACGGCGATGTAAAGGCACTTTTGGCGACGAGGATACAAAGCATGAAATAGGAAAATGTCCATATTTTACAGTTTTGGGAGCTGCCCGAAAATTTCCGAATCGGGAATCGCTAAAATCGCGGGTGAAAAGAATTGTGTTTTCATCATAGAGTATATAATGAATTGTGTTTTCATCATAGAGTTTTATTTCAGTTACTATTAGTAAAATAGGTTATGTTTCTAAAAAAATTTCTCATTTTTCCATTCCAGGGTTCTTTTGGTTATATTTAATATACCTAATTTAATGGCATGATTTATTATATTTGTGTTTATGAAAAAATATTAAACATGTTTGTTTCCAATAGCGTTTTAACCAATACAGTAAACAATTGTGTGATAACTGAAAAGGTGATTTTTAGGTAAGAAATTTTAAAATACTTGTTCTGAGTTTGAGCACTGTATCTTCGGGTCGTCAGTTTAAGGTTTGTCTGTATTTAGCAGTAGCGGATCGTAGTCTGTACAAGCACCGGTTGCAATGTTGCAATATAAAGGTATGTAGGTACGCGCAAGTGTTCCCCTCCCCCAGCATTCTTGAGTCTTATCCAAAAATATTCAGGAAATATGAAGAGGAAAGTCTTTTAAGCTCTATTTGTATGTTATTGATTAAATTATTTCTCTAATATTGATTTAATGTACTATCAATGTACGTTTATACACTATTTATATACAAAACCTCTACACTCATGTTATTGAACACGAGATAAATCGAATATATAGTATGTGCTGTAAACCATGGATGATGGCGTTAATCCGAAAAGAAGAAAAAAAGAAAGAAAATTGCATGCACGCAGTTAAACAAAAGTATTTAATTATATAAACTATGCATTATTTTAGAATGGAAGGTCCATCTTCTCTTCCATCTTTTGGGCTTCACATTTTTCTATGACTTTATTGAAATCTGAAATGCTGCTTGCCAAGTTTCTCTGAATAGAAAGCATCGCTACCGCAAATATTTTTCGCTTTATTTTCTTTAGGGTCCAGAAACACCTCTCTCCTCCGACAATATGCATTTTGTTAGCATTTCTTTGTATAAATATACGGTACAAAAAGTCCATTTTCACAAACCACGTATTTTTGTCTGTAAAGAAGCATGAAATCTAAGATGTTTTCCTTCGAAAATGGAAAAAAAATAATAATAAAGTAGTTTAACATTCCAGCAAATTAGGCTAAAGAAGACAGATGAGTATTGGAAGTGAATGATTTGATATTAATTTATGCTCTCCGCCGGAAATCGAACACAGAATCATGTGCACGAAAGACACAGAGCTAGGAATTAGACCAGTAGTAAGACATTTTCTTCTTCGAGACTCGATCGAGCCCCCAGAATAGGATTTTTTTAAAAAATAAATCTTATCCCAAGAATTTTCACCTTTGTATTATAAATGTTAAATAAAATCTATTGACTTCGAACGACCGCCCCCCAAACTTTCAGCCTGGATCCGTCCCTGCTACCACCAGACTTATATTTGTTCTTTGCGAGTTTGTTTTGTGAATAACTTCTTTCTTCCAAGCGTCTGTATCTCGCTCACCCTATCAATTGAGTCAAGCGCTGCTAAGCGGAGGAATTCGTAACTATTACAGAAGCTGACCAGTTGCGGTAAGAAAGGCAACCGCATGAGACCAATAGGGGAAGATAGGAGCGATGCAAGAATAAATCCACTTCCCCATGTTAAGAGATAGGAGCTCGCTGCCATATGCTCAATGTTACTGCTTCCAGTGGCAACGTTCGCTGCCACCGGAAATATAAATCTCTCTCTTTCTTTCCGTTTTTTAATTGACTTTTTTTCAGAAATGCATCAATACTGTTTTGCGCTCAAGAGCAGAGGTTTATTTTTTACTAATACACTACTTTAATACTTAAAAATAGTTTTAGTATTAAAAAATATCCGGTTGCACAACCATGCAACATATAGTACCAGCCGCCGCTGGTATTTAGGATCAAAAAATTATGGCAATCCTACCCACGGGAAATTTCTGTCCTCACACATACAAGTTGTAAGTTTGTTGTATGCTAAAGCAATCATACTTACACTTACCTCTCCCAATCTGCTCTTGTTTTATCAAATATTATACATACATTCCAAATATATCAAAAGACTTCGATTTCAATAATAATGCTTAAAGAAAGATGTACTGTAATCAAATTTTAAAAGTCAGTCTGGAAAGGCAAGTTATTCAATCTCATAATCCTTTTAAAAAATAAGGAAAAACTTCTTCTTTACCTCCTTTTCGCCCTAAGAGTTCAGATTCCTTGAAAATATAAGATTTTCTATGGTTCAGGCTCCCATGATTATGCCCAGTCCTTTAGATTAAAGGAGACGGCTAATCAATGTAATCCTTGGATTAAAAAATACTTTGCGCTCTCTCACCGGGAATCGAACCCAGGAACGCATACTTCAAGAGACCACGTACTAGCTATTAGACCAGCGGAGATAACAATCATATTTCTCGAGTGAAAACGTATCTGAATTCTCTCCTGGTTGAAACACAAGAAAAGGATTTATGTCAACCAATAAACATATATTTAGTCGTAAAAAAACGCAAGCATCGTAAAGTTTGTTGAACCTTAATGTTGTCTTGATTTAAATTTACACATACAAGATATAGCACAAGTCAATTCGGAAAGGTACCTATCAAAACTAAATTAATCTATTAGTTATTGGCATTGTCATTCTTTCCTTTTACAGGTTGCTCCTATTTTGTAATGAAATCGAATAAAAAGCAGCAAATTTTTATACAATTTGCTTAATACACGGTAGAAGTTTATTGAATTGTCAATTGTGCTATGCTGTTCTTGCATTCGTAACTTCCGTACATATGGGACCGATAATACGTCTCCATTACTGCAGGAATGGTGAACCATCCCTACAGTTAATACAACTAATAATGTGTAATTTATGGTGGTGTTTTCTTTAAAAAAATAAACGCAATCAGATTAGTGTGCTTTAACATCTAAATTGCAACTTTGAAAAGCCATTGCATTCACTGCAGCAGTTGCAGACTCCACTTCCCTGTCTAACCGCGCACGCCTAGTAACTAAGGTAAAGACAATACTAACGCCCCCGTCCAAAAATAACCCTGCTATCCTAGTTAGGTAAAAACAAGGAGGTATATTTAGTTTCATACAACATATTTAAATTTGAGAAATACTGTAAGATGTTCTTACATTCCTGCTGAATCAAATAGTATTAGTATGTTTCTTTTAGTGTTGAAATCTTACATCCATAATTCCATAATTTTTCTTTCGTTGTGCTGCTTAATGAGGCGCTTGCTGGCATTTCATTCTTTGAAGTGCAGTGGAGATTGCAATAGGTCATGAAACATTATCGCACAAAAATGATACCGAGACAATTAAACGCTGCATTAAAGAATATTACGATGGCTATCACACTGATGATGCCAATTATGCCCTTAATCAGTGTTATCACGTAAGAAATGAAATAAGAACAGATATATATATATATATATATATATATATATATATATATATATATATATATATATAAACTACGTCTTGTGTTTGATTGCATGCAGTAAAAATGTTGATACAAAGTTTAGCTAAATCTATTTGTTCATTTGTGACCATACTGTTGATATAATTTGCACAGAAACGAACAGAGTCATTTCTTGATGTATAACAGGCTCTAGCAAATGGCATAAAAATAAAACTATAGAATTCAATCCTGTTAAACTAATAAGTGCTTGAATAGCTTTACTTTTTGCATTCAATTTGTGCACAGTCACAAATATCAGTGAATGAATTGTGGTCTTCAGGTACAGGGTTCGGAATGTCGTTTTTTCCTCAAGTTATGTTCAGATATCTATTCAAACAAATAACAAGATTCAATCATTTTGATGAAGAAACAAATCGCGCTCAAAGGATAAAGACAGCAAGTGACAACTTCCAAGGCATAGAAAAATATTTGACTTGTTTCAAACTGCGTGTGTTATTTATTTAGATGTTTTAAGAATGGCAGCTCTAAAATGCAAACCTTAAAAACTAACATACCTAAAACATCTATTGGACACTATTACAGGAATAAAATAAAATAAAAACAAATAACTTGAAACATTTTGTTACGTACCCTATAATTTTACCTGTAATCCTCCACGTTTCTGTGAATAGTTGGTCTAATACTTTTATAATGAAAGTAATAATTAATAGTATTAATATGCATAGGCTAGCACGAGCAGTGGCGCAAATATGTCTTCAACATTGGGAGTGTAAGACCGTTTCCATATTTTTTTTTTCTTTTTTAAGTGATGTTCAAAATATTTATGAAGTTGAAAAGCAATGCTGTAGAGGATCAGGGAGTAGAATTGTCTTCAACATTAGAAGGCGGGGAGATTTGAGGCTTATTCAGGGGCACATCAATTTCATCTCACTTTCCTTTGTAGCTATCGGACACAAATCATCACGTTTCTGCCCAGAAAACACATTTCAAATCAGATTATTGGGGGTGACAGTCTCGCCAGGTCCAAGATTGGAGGCCACATATTCCCCTCATCCCCCCTGGATTTGCGCCAGTGATCAAGAGACTGATGTAATGCTACACTCGTCAGAACAACGCCCAACTAGATGTGAATGCAGGATGTGAGTCAGGTGATGACCAAACAACTATTGTTTCTAACTCAGATTTTCTATAATCACAGAAACATGCAAAAAGATAAACTGAAATATTTATACTGTAGCTACTTACTCAAACATAAGGACCTCTCAAGTACGTATAATGCTGTGGATAGATAACAAGATTCAATCATTTTGATGAAGAAACAAATCGCGCTCAAAGGAGAAAGACAGCAAGTGACAACTCAGACCCTTGTCCTCCCTTAAAAAAAAAAAAGAAAAGAAAACTTTTTACGCCTATACAACAACTACCAAATCTTCGGCTCAACATAAAGTCCAAAACAAGTGACTTTCTAGATAGAGATACCTATGCTGAAATTTGCATGCATTGCTGCGAAATGAAATATTAGACAATAGAAAATATAGAATTTTACTTTGTTAATATTCTCAAATCACTTATTGTTTTCAATCTCGTTCCTAGTTAACAGAAATTAAAACGTTTCTCCCTGTATTTCAATATTTTTTCCAATAACATATCATGCAATTATATAGACACTTCTCAAAAGATTAAGACCATTTCAAGAAAAGAAGGGGGTACAAATACATATTCGAGTAAATATGAATAAAATTAAATATTGTTAAAGAAAGAATTAAATATGAATTAATAGAATTTGGTACTGGCATCGCGAAGTGGCACTCCCATCCAAACAGTAGTAAGTCCTTCGAACCAGTTCTTTGAAACAGTAGTCAGTCACTGGTCCTCCAGGTTGTGGGTTGTGTCGGGTCGATCACCCGGCATCTAAAACCGGCGATCAAGCATAGCATAAAGATACGCATCAGATGCGAACTGCTTTCTCTTGAAGTCAACCTTGCTATTCTGACATCAAGCTATGGCCTGTTTCTGATAGACGGATTTGTATTTCAGAAGACGAATGGACCTGGAGCCATGGGGCGAAGGAGTGAAGGGCACGAGCATCCAGCGGGATGAGATGGATTCGTGTCCTAAATGTGGGAGTCTTGGGACGTGGATGGTCCTTGGACGTCTTTCTCCATCTGGGGTGGACGCGCATCCGTCCTAGCCTGCTGTTGTATGCGTCCAGTGTTTGTCATATCCGGTATCCAAGTCTTTGAAAATATAAACAAATTAAAAAGAACTATTAAAAAATAAAAACACAAAAAGATGAAAGATCTGCATATTTTGTTCTCTTGTGCGCTGGTGGAGTCCCTTTTTGTTGTTATTCGATAGATTGTTTCTTTTACTTCAAATTCTTCTTTTTCCGAAGTCATGCGTATCTGTCCACAGAAATGTTTGTTTTTTAACTCCCATTCCCCTTGACAGCGTCGACCCCACGAAAATTCTATGGCGAGGATGTTGTTATGGGGTAGCCAGGAGAGTAACGTAAGTTCTTCTCTCATGCGCTCCGGCGTGAAGTTGCGGCGTTAATGCACATTTTCTCTTTACAAATGTAAATCTAATACCAACTCCTTATGGGCATTAAAATATAAATTCGGGTCTGGGCTCAAGAAGCCCAAACTAAACAAAAATTAGACATATTCTCAAGTTATAGATGGTGTGGAAAAGACAAGTATCGTGATGCTTGTAGTTCGATATTTTGTAATTAAAGGTAAAGATGTTAATAGTGTCAATGTTGAAGCAAATCGTCCGAGTGCTACTAACGCCTTGTCCCATTTCCTCTGTAATAAAGCTTTACTAATAACGCCGGACAGATTAAACATATCAAGAAATTGCGGAATGGCACTTTATTATAAAAAACAGTCGTCGGGAAAGAAAACTGCGAAGCTCTTAAACTGACTAACATTGGACTAGTGAGCGTGTTGGTAGAACCTCATCGTCTACTGAACATCTCTCGCTGTGTGATGGCGTGTTGTGTCTTCCAACTGCTACCAAGGAGGAAATAGAATTTGAATTTGCTGACCAAGATGCTATATATGTAAGTCTCATCAAAAGCAAGAAGCCACATGAACTTTCCTACTAACAAGGAGACTTACGGAAGTGTCACTCACCGATTTGAATGAAACTTTGCATACTTGTAGAACAACGAAAAATAATCAACACGTATTTTTTGTTTCGGCAATGGTAAAGATTTAAGATAGTAACCACCCTTTGAACGTTAGAAGTGGTCTCCAAGCATAGACAGAAAACAATCATTTAATATAGAAGAAAACATACTACCAAGAGGGTTTCAGGACAGCTGATCCAGAATCCGACGTCAAAGTTACAAAATTCAAAATGGCAAATCCAATATAGTGATTACAATTGCAAAATGTCTTTTGGTTTGAAATTCTCTGCATTTAGCCAAGAACAATTATAGTTGGCAGCGATTACTACGAGAAAGTTGCAGACCGATTTGAAATCTCTTTCTATTGATTTGAAACCCCTTTATTTTAAAGGAATGCTTGATTAAAGTGAGTCTCTACACCTTTCCCTATTCGGGGTGCTTATGTATAGTGAACTCCGTCGCCTCTCATTGTCAAAACTTTACATATTCTCAATTGTTATAATTATGAATTTATTGATAATTCATTTATTGATAAACAGTGTGTTGCATAAACATTGTTTACACCAAGCTCACCTTATTACAGCAATAACCGTTACAAACCGCGAAATGCAGCACTATCTTCTTCCAAATAATTGTTTCTGTATCATGCGTATCTAATAAGATTTGTAATTCTGGGAGAAGAAAACTGAATATGAATCAGTGATTTGGATCTAAACTATATTATTCAGAAGATGTAAATTTATGTTTAGTTGTAGAGGACAATATCAGTAAAATGTACCAAGAAGTTTTTCCATGGCCTAAAGACAAACACTTCCACGGCAGGTTGAATTCTACTAGTTTTTAGTGCAGAATGGTTTCTATTTTGAGGTATTCTTTTGTTCGTAAAATAGGTTGAAAGAAGATTCATTATGATCACTCCACGAATCTAATAACAAAATGGACTTTACATTAGACGTTGGATGAAAAACCTCTTGAAAAAATGATCTCACAAGATCTGATGTTAATTTTTCCGAATTTGATGCTTTCACAAGGACATTTTCAGATTAAAAGACGTTGTTTTGGATTATATAACGGTGATAACAGAATACCATTTTCAGACATTAAAGGCTGTATGGTTCAGCTGTGAGTCATATAATTTATTGACTGTGCTACATTTTCTACTGTTTGTGTCTCTGTAACACTATAATGAGAGGTGCAGAGACTCACTTTAATCAAGCATCCCATTAAAATTAGTAGACAAATGGGTTTTAAAAACTTCTGCCAACTATAATTGTTCTGGGCTAACTGCAGGTAATTTTAAACCAGAAGACATTTTGTAATTGTAATCACTATATTGGATCCACCATTTTGAATTTTGTAATTTTGACGTCAGATTCTGAATCAGCTGTCCTAACCCAACTGGAGGTATGTTTCCTTCTAAATTAAATGGTTATTTTCGGTCTATGCTTAGAGAGCACCCCTAATGTTCAAAGGATGGTTTTCACTTATAAATCTTCACCATTGCCGAAACAAAAAGATACTTGTCGATTATTTTTTGATGTTCTACAAGTGTTCAAAGTTTCGTTCAAATCAGTGAGTGACACTTCTGTAAGTCTCCTTGTAAGTTACTAATTCTTACTTTCAGTTTCCTTGCACTTCCGAACTACGTGAAGGCTGGTTATTATATACTTGATTTCCGTCCCTATATTCCCAGTTACCTGTACTGTTTCAAATGTCAACACTACGGGCACACCAGCACATCATGGAATGCGAATGCAGCTCTTTGTGCAAGTTGTAGCCAGGGTAGCAGGGGAGTCGTAGTGTGGGATTCTGTATAACAAACAAACCCCCTTTTGAGTCAAATGCAAGGACGGGCATTCTGCTTGGTCTTGGGTCTTTCTAGCCTTTCAACGCGAGAAACGTATTCTAGAGCTAATGGTTGTGAGAAGATCTCTATTCTTGATGCCTAAGCATCGCTTAAAAGAAAACATCCCTTCTTCGCTTTCTATGTCATTTGCTATTATTGCAGCTACTTCTTTTAAATCTGCGGCAACCCAAACGTACGACGTTTCCACCCAGATTTCTCTGGATTCCGTTCCAACCTCATTCGCATCGGCTACTGAACCTCACAAAATCCCACGTGTTTCTATTAGTGGTGGTCCTCGGTGAAAACAAGCCCATCGCCGCCCTAAGGGTTAGCCAGCATATATCCCGGCTCATTGAGACAGTTCCTTGTCCGAAAACACATGTTCATAAGCCACATGTAATTTCTTTTACATTGTTGAAGATGAACTAATGGACACTGAGTGTACTGTACTATAGCAGGGCCAACAAGAAATGGTCTCTGACACTTCTTATCAAATGTGGAGGGACAATGCAGGGGTACTAGTATTACCAGTCACAGTCGCTCTGTCTTACACCAGTAATTAAATTGCCACTATAGATGCACTGAAAAGTGCCTTGACATGTGAGTAGTGGCAACGTCACTGCGAGCTCTCAGACCTTCTCTTGCTGGCTCCTTTATAGGCCACGTGGAAAGATTCACCTAAAACATTACCTTGAGAAATAGACCAACTTCTCTCCGAGTACTCATTACTCTGTTTACAAGAAGCTCATTTCAGGCCTACCTAGTCTTCTCTTATCTCAGGCTATAGTGTTTATAAATGTATTAAGCCTGCTGCTGGTCGCGCTGCTGGCGGTATGGCCACATGTGCCTCAGATTCTCTTAATTCTTGACAGATTCATATAGTTTCCCTACTTCAAGCTGTTGCGGTGACAGTTTTTTCCTTGCCCGCTTGCCTTTTGTTCCTTATACTTTCCTCAATCAAGACTTTACGAACGCCAATCTGCTTCGGCTCTATCATCAGCTTCAACAACCATTCTTGCTTGTTGGAGATCTTAATGCCTATCAACGTCATTGGGGCTATGTCCGCACACCCTTTCTGACAATGTTATTTATCGAAGGTCTCCCTGTATTTCCTCATTTCCTCTCCGACGCTTAAATCTGAACAGTGCTGACTGCCTTAACTTTCGTACACTCAGTGAGTTCCAATGCTGCCATGATCTGCAGCTTCTGTAGCAGAGGATTCTAAGCAGACTCTTCTTAATGTTGGTTGTGGTTGAATTCCAAGATGCAGTGGCTACGGCCCCTGCCGATCAGTTCTATCATGGCCTGCGGAAATCCGTGAGGCTATCCTGGCCTGCTGCTGGGCTCTTGATACTTTTAATTGCTTCCAACTGACAAAAACCGTCACCAATTTTGTGTCCTCGTGCTCCCTCTCAATGCCTTGTAAACCTATCGAAGCACCAAAGCTATAAGAATTCTGTTTCATCATTCAGTGGTGGAACGTCCATGTCTACAGATGTGGCGTCCGGTTTGATCTCTGTCTGGTAATAATAATATTGGGGGCGCGGTGGCTCAGTGGTAGAGCGTTCACCTCCGGTGCTTGGGGTCCCTGGTTCGATCCCAGCTCGCGCCGTGTGGACTTTGTGGTGGACAAACACCATGCTCGTGGGTTTTCTCGGGGTTCTCCCGTTTCCTCCCACTTTCTTCATTCCACCATTTCATTCATTTCTCATCATCATCGTCTCCTTTAGCCTAACCGGCATAACCGTGGGTCGTAAAACTAAAGATTTCATTTCATTTTTTTCTGTCTGGTAATAATTGTTCTGTTGCTGTACCTGTTTATCTGTGAGTAGGTTGTTGGAGACTAACCCTTCAGTGATAGCTACCACTTTCGGCCACCATTTTGCATCCATCTCTGAGTCTGCACACTACCCAGCAAGCCTTTGCTCCTTTTCGGGCAAGGTTAGAGCAGAACCGGTTAAACTTCCGCAACACCAATACCGAACATTATAGTGCCCATTTCACACTTTTTGAGCTTCATTCTGCTCTCTGCAAATGGTGCGGTTCTGTCGCATCTGGCTCTCTGCTGTCGGGGCATGTCCAATGGCCCCAGGACCTGCCCGCATCTCCTATAAAATTCTGTGCAACGTCTTCCGGGATACTCAACTCCAATAATTGCAATTGTATAATCGCATCTGGTTTGTTCCCACCCGGTTGACGTGAGGCTCTAGTTCTTCCCATCTTAAATTAGGGAAAGTCGCAACTAGTTCCATGAGCTACAAACATATTACTCTTAAAAGTTGCGTCTGTAAGCTGTTTCAACCTGGTTTGCGCCTCTTGTGGTATTTGGAAAGTAATTCGCTCTTGAACAGCTATCAGAGTGAATTTAGATCTTTCCGAATCACCACTGACAATCTCTTTCATCTCGAGTGACAGATTCGTGACGCCTTTCTCAACGGAGAACATCTTGTGGCAACATCATGTTCTGTGTGTGAGAACATAATTTTTTTAATTAGAGAAGGCATATAACACCACTTGACATTGCGGTATATTGAACAATTATATAACTGCGGCCTTCGTGGGTATACGGCTCACTTCATTGTGATTTTTCGTCATAAGCGACATTTTCGAGCTTGTAGGATTTAGTCTTTCAGAGCGCTTAATCCAAGATAATGGTGTTCCATAAGGCTGTGTACTTAGTATCACGTTGTTTGATATCGCCGTGAGCAGTGTTCTTTCGCACCTCCAGTCTTCTGACCGTAGTCTGCTTTATTTTGATGATCCCATAATTTATTGTCGCTGCCGCCACCTTCGCGCTATTACTTCATAACTTAAACTGAGTCTATATCGTCTTATTCGCTGACCATACAAGGCAAAATTTCGCTCGTCAGCTTAGAGATCTCACTCCGTCTACTTCTGAAGCCAACGAACTTCCCTTATTTACCCGGACTTGTATATAGATGGCACTCGTTTATATTTTGTTCATACGGTCCGTTTTCTGAGTCTGATCTTTCACCATTGTGGCAGAGCCTGTATTTTCATATAGCAGAGCTCACAATTTAATGATTAATTTTATGTTTATTTGGAAATATTGGATTTAGTAAAGATTTTAAATTTTTGTTTGGTGAAGGGAAAAACAATGAATATAATTTATGTCAAGCTTAAGATTTCTAATAATGCAATTCTCATGAAATTTATACAATTCTGTTGTCAGCTATTAAAAACCAGTAAAGCACATTATTTGTTGTCTGCGAATGCAGGAACTAAATTTAGAAAATGTGTTGGCAAGAACAATTTGTAGAATCCATTAAGTTGCAATTATATAATGATTGTGAACATGAAACACATTCACGGGTATGTAGAAATTGTCTCGAATCATGAGATCAGAGCATTCCAAGTATTGCAGTTGTTGTTCGCGACACAAGGAAGCGACCTTGTTTTCCAAAGAAAGCAGGGCACACGTGCTTGACGTCAGTCGACACCATCAAATTCCTGAGGACGATTTTCGAACAAAACCAGAGGACGAGAGGTCTCTAGATGGAAGAAGTTCCTATACGACAGAGAAGTTCGTATGTGACTTAGTAGTACAGGTCCAATTACGACGTTGAGACTGGAGTCTCAAATCGCTTACATTCATCAAACTAACTTTGGGAGTTAGTCACAGAGGACATTGGTCAGAGAAACACCGTCACCAATGTTAGCAGTGTCTTGACCAGAGAGACACCAATCCAGGAAGATATCAACTTGGCGATATCAACACTTCAGAGACCAGCCCAGGAGAGGACCACCGAAGACCACCAACGGAAGACAACATCCAAGGTATGTGTGACCTCAAAATCAGTGATCAATCGCTCAATGCTTGGTATGCGTTGCTTTTCTGGCAAACTTTCTGGATATCCGTATTAGAACACAACATTTACACCGCAACACAAAGTAATGAGAAATATAACTGTCAAATATCTATTTAATCTCTGAGTTGTCATTTTAAGTTAATTCCTATAAAATATGGTTCAAGTGTTTACCTCTCGCATAGAAATCAGTAACGTACCCACTCATTCTAGATGGTGAGTGGAAGGTGATCTTCTCAGTTCAACGATTACATCCCCGTTTCAAAGACACGAACTGAGGAGGTTGTCACCATTGATTGGCGTGGGCAGCAAACATACGTTCCCTTAAGTACTCTTGTCTCCGCGCTCTGAATCTTCTTCATATTCTCTTCTGCCGTACGTGGGGTGCTGATCGTACTGTTCTACTCCGCTTATACCATAGTATAATCCGGCCCAAGTTAGACTATGGCTGTGTTGCTTATGCGTCTGCTCGCTCCTCTCTGCCGAGACAAGTTGACACAATCCATCACTTTGGTATTTGACCAGCTACTGGCGCCTTCCGTCTTAGTTCTGTTGGCAGTCTTTGTGTGGACGGCAACCTATCATCGTCAATGTTTCATGAGAGACTCCTACTCAATTATTCTGGGCATGTAATATTTCTGACAACTCCTGTAGATCTCGTCTCCATGGTGGGCGGATTTACGACCGCTATGTTGCACGTCCTTGTGCTGCATACGCATCGTACATTCGTGCGTGTTAGGGATTTCTCTCCGAATCGAATTTGTATGGCCTTGGTTGCTTCGATTTTCTACTGCACTTCTATGGGTGCTTTGCACACCAAGATTCGAGTTATGCTTGTCTTTGTTTGAAACAGAACACGACTTCCCAGGTATACTAACAGGAGTTGGCCCCATTATTAGAGGATTACCACGATTTTAATTTGTTTTATACGGATGGTTTTAAGGATAAGAATTCTGTTGCATGTACCTTTGTCACCAACGGGGGAAGCTCAGAATTCAGTTTGCATCAGTACATACTGTACAACAAACAGCAATTAAGCTTGACCTCAACCATGCGCTTATGCTTTCATTACGTTGTTTGCTGGTTTCCACCGATTCTCAAAGCGTAATTATGAGAGTACATAATGTCTTCATCAAGCACGTCCTCGTTCAAGATATTCTTGTTAGATGTCATTAACTACAGCAAGAGGGTGGTGTTGGCGTTATCTGCAGGGTGCTGGGTTTTGTCGGCATTCGGGGATACGAACGTCCTGACACAGCTACCAGGCACATCACCATGGTCGGAGTTGCATTGCTTCATAGTCGTCCTCGTTCTGATCTCTATAGCTATTTCCATATAAGCTCTCATTGGCAAGCAGATTTGGAGCAGGCAAATGAAAATAAATTTAACGTAGTTAAGCCACGCCTTGAAGAATAGCATAAATCCGTTCGCTCTCATCGTCGACATGGAGTGCTTCTAACGCGTTTACATATCGGACACTCTCATCTGACGCATAGTTATTAATTGTGTAGTTTGAATCGTCCGTGTTGTGAGGAATGTATTGTCCCCCTGCGTATTCGGCACATTATTGTCGAATTAATGAATACTCCGAAGCCAAAGAGCGTCAGGTCTGTCACACATGATCGGGCATTGGCAATGATATTGCTATTGTTGAGCGTTCCTCCTTTTTGTGCATGCTTGTAACACTGCTCTCGTTCTTTTGAGATTTTTTGTAGTATTTTGTTCGTGTGCTAATTGTTCCTGCACTTTTAACTTTTATTCTGTCTTTATAATGTTTTTTTTACTATTTATTGTTATTTTATGTATTTGTTATTCTCATATATTTATTATTTATTTCTTCTTTTATATTTTACTTCCTTTTATAGCATTTTTTGGTTATATTTCAATATGTTTCTCTTATGAATTTTATTTACGGGAGTTTGCTTGACGGTGACGGGGACAAATAGTCTCGACACTGACGTCCCCATTAAAACTCAACCAATCACTAATTACTTACTCAATCAATAGAATTTGATTACTGTTACTTTTGCAAGAATTCCAAGCAAACTGTCGGGACGCTTCATGCAGCTATTCGGGAAGTGTCAGGAAGAAGGGACCAGGGTTCCTTTCTCCGCAATCATTTAATATTAGTGCTTTTATAGTGAAGACTCTTTTTTATAAGTGTCCTTCTCCCGCTGTTGCCACTTATTGTGGTTTTACTAAAGAGTAAACTTTACATGCCTATTTCGTCTTCTAAGTCTTTCTATATTTCAGTTGAAATTTTTAGAGCATTTCTCTCTCTCTGAATCATAGTGAAGAGTGAATCATATTTATCTAATTGATAAAAGAAAACTAAGACAATTTAAGTTTTATCATCTCTATAAAATTCAAAATTATGGCAACTTTCATACTGTGGGGCTTATGTATTGGCTTATATCTTGCGTATCTAAATACAAGCTAAGTAAAATTAATTTAATACTTTAATGTAATTTTTGTTTTAGGAATAATCGCACTAGTTACCAAAGTATTGCGAGCGGTGACGATATTTAATGAGAAAAGCAAAAAGTTAATACTCACCGCAAAATATATATAGTTGAGTTTACATGTAACAAGTACATGTAACAAGTAGCGCTTTCGGAAGTAACCTCTTCCTTCTTCGGCTTGTATAAAATTCAAAAAGAATTTAAAACATAAAGGAAAATTTAGAAGGGTAAAAAAAAAGTTAAGAAATGTAAAAACAAATATTCCGTCAAAAAATGAAACAAATGGGAATGGCACTCACTGTCAATGCATACTGCTCTTCACTGTTTTCTTTTCTTATTTTTCAGATGGCGAAAGTATGCAGTGAAAAGATTACTCCAAATGATATTTATTTCTCGTCTATCTAAATTAAGTATTGGTCTCTCTATATGGATGTAATATTATTCTTTGATGTTTCGTTCCGTTGCTGCTTTTGTATTTTCAATTAAACATGACTCTGCGATGTAATGGTTATAATCTCTAACGATAAGATACGTTATTAGACCAGACAACTGTTGCGGGTTCCGAAACTTCGAAGTATGAACATGTTCAGTTATTCTAGTGCCAATGTTTCTTTTTGTTTGACCTATATACACTTTATCACATTGACATTTCATCCGATAGACGCCACTGCAAGGCATTTTTTACTGACCCTCTACAAAGCAGTCTCAGAACCCGCAATAGTTGTCTGATCTAGCAACGGATCTTAGATATTATAACCATCACATCGCGGAGTCATGTTTAATTAAAAAAGCAAAAATAGCAACGCTACGAAACATCAAAGAATAATATTACACCCATAAAGTGAGATCTACTGTATATGTAATTTAGATAGATGAGAAATAACTATTATTTGGAGTAATCTTTTCACTGCATACTTTCGCCATCATGAATACAAGAAAAGAAAACAGTGAAGAGAAGTATGCAATGACAGTGAGTGTCATTCCCGTTTGTTTCATTTTTTGACGGAAGATTTGTTTTTACATTTCTTAAACTTTTTTACCCATCCAAATTTTCATTTATGTTTTAAATCCCTTTTGAATTTTATACAAGCCGAAGAAGGAAGAGTTTACTTCCAAAAGCGCTGCTTGTTACATGTAGAAGAAAACTCAACTAAATATTTTTTACGGGGAGTATTAGCCTTTTTGCTTTTCTGATGAAATCCCATTTTTTGTTATTATTGCGTCAGTTGCTTCCCAAATCTATAGCTTATCCAGACTTAAGAGTGGACTGTTGGTCTTATGGGAACAGCGATGCCAAGTTGAGCATTAAAAACAAATGCACAGCAGATCGCGCTTCTATTATACTGCCGACTGATGTTGCCAACTCACGTAGTAAAAAAAGAAATCCACACCACAACGATTAATAAATAATAATAATAATAATAATAATAATAATAATAATAATAATAATAATAATAATAATAATAATAATCAACTTACCATATTGAATCAATCGCACTCCAAAGAATCAATTCCTTCCATATCATCATCATCATCCCAACCCATCCCAACTTATACTTTTACCTGGGTTTTTCTGCTTTAAATAATTAAACGTGTACGTTCATAGTAATAGACCTTTCTTTGCTCTTCAACACTTGACCACTCTTACGCTTAAAAGAGGTTCTGGCTGTAATTTCTTCCATTTTGATATATTAACACACACTCACGCACCTATGCACACAGAGACCCCCAGAACAGCACAGTAAGTAAATGAACACAATCAAGAAAATGCCGAATGTTCAGACACCACTCTCCGCCACACACTGCACAATAGCAAAGGCACAACACAGAAGAATTTCGTGTGGAATCTGACATGAGTTATCTAGCGCGACAATAGCCGATACAGTAGGTAAGATATTGGCCCCACCCACCGCTCCAAACTGTCTCTCTTTTTCCTGGTGTAGTTTCTGAAACCAATGCTATTATGAAACCCAACAGAAATCAGTCAGTTATGAACTCCCAAAGAAATCAATGCACAAAAGATAAAAGAAATATGAAATGCGTCCTGCAGCAATTCTCGCTGAAATTTTCTTCCCGACGAGGAATACATAGGCCTATATATAATTCATAATCGAACTCAGATGTTCCGAGAAACACTTCATGAATCAGTGTTTGGCCTGAGAAGTTTTACACTTAGCGTTTATATTTAATACAAATAAGTTAATAGTTTTGGAAAGATATGGATTATGGCTGTAGCTTGGTTAAATAATAATAATAATAATAATAATAATAATAATAATAATAATAATAATAATAATAATAATAATAATAATAATAATAATAATAATAGACCTAATGAAACTGAAGTTCCTGAAAAAACATCCCGCACACCATCCCTGAAATTATTACTGGCCTTTTATTCAGAGTGCCCCCGTGGATGATTGGTTACGCTCGCCACCTTCTAATCAAAGGATCCTGGGTTCGATTCCCGGTGGGGATACAAGTTGTTCGTATCTCGCGTTAAGCTGCACCAACATTTCCGCTCTCTTTTCATTTTTGATTAAAATATTTTTCTTTGATTAAGATAGAAAAAAAGAGAAAGAAAAGGAGATGGGAGTAAAATTTTACTTTTTCTTAAAATCAGAAAGATTTCATTCAATTCTCTCTGGCCGTACTTTTATTCCTTTTTAGCTGCCATTTCTCGTACCTGAAATCAGTGGAAATGACATTACTAATGAGCGCACGAATGTAGGTTGACACTACGGTGAAATTTCTCGTCAGTTGGCAACGGTATCTTTGAGCAGACAGTTTTAGATACGTAAAAATGCACCGGCAACGTTTTAGCAGCCGTTACGCTTATCGTGTCTTCCCCCTTCGAGTTTAAAAAACAAAAACTAGCTATTAAAAGCTAATTAAATACTTAATAAGGAAAGAGAGAAGTTACGAAATTTATTTTCGTATCGTCGGTAAATATTTAACATTCTTTAAGATAAACTACAGTAGTGAAATCTGTTTAAGGGGGTAAGTACTCAGAAGTAAAAGCCCATAAGCAACCACAGTACAGACTAAACTCTGGACGAGCTATACTTTTGCTGTTGCTCCTATTTAAATATATGTTTCTGGTTACTTGTTCGTGCCTTGAGAAGTCGATCTTCACCAATTACAAATTTAGCTTAGATTTTCTGTTTCCAGGACGAGGGATATTGCTACCTGCCTACTATTGTTGTGAAGTTTTCTGTTGTTTTGAAAACTGTATAATAAAGTAGAAATTAAGTTTCAATAATAACTACCAACGACATCAATAAATATGAAAGTCGGGACATTTTAAATTCCGACGATTTGATTCGATTTTGAGTTTCGCATCGTGTTCAGCAGCGAGGCTATATGAAACATAGACGTACAGTTTAACGCAGGATTCGAACCTCAGGAGTTCCCGGCGGATCTCCTATGCCAAAGGCTTGTATTCAACCGCTTAGCCAGGAGAGAGCTCTAAAATCCCGACGGAGCCACATCAGGATGCGGGACATTTTCCCCAAACTCAGGACTGTTCCGTCAAAATTTGGACGTGTAGCAGCCCTCATTACAGTAACATAACCACTTAAGTATTGCCTATCGAACTTTCCAATTTCGAAACTCACTTTTATTATGATTAATAATCTGATGTTTTTCTTTCTTTTTTTTTTTATCAGAGTAAGGGTAACATAAAAGATTTCCTAAAGCACGACGCAGAAATTAGGCCTGGGCAGCCACGTGGTTCAAGATACAAGGAACTCATTAAAGCAATTTGGATTGAAGAATCAAAACGTCCAGGAGGAAAAGTGTATGTAGACATATTTCAGTTAGTGCCAGTGCAAGATATTGACGAAGCTTTTGATTTTGATCAGACATCATACACCCGAAGATCAACAGCGTACGAGGTTGACTACCTGAGTTGATTTATGAAGCATAATTTTCGGATTGTTGTAGTGTTTATTACATAAAGAATAAAACATATATTGAACATTGAACAAAATTGTGTTTAATATTTTTGTTCGTAAAAAGATGTTCCAATTTAATATTAGTAGTATATAATAATTTGCATTGACGGACACACACTCGTTAGGATTAAGAGTAGGAAATAGATATCAGGGCGTTCGGTATCTATGGCCATGTTAATCTGTCACGTATGAGGGATGACGTCCCTCGGTGATCACACTATCAGAGGAAAGGAAAAAAATAAAGGATTGTGGAAGGAAAGAAGCGGCCTGGGACCTGCATGTTAAATACCATTGCGGCACTTCCTGGTGTGAATGAGTAAAACCAAAGAAAACCTCACTTAGAATGGCTAGCCTAAAAAGGTTTTACACTTTTTCGACCGAATGTCCCCACCGGAATACACACTCATGTTGATAAACTAACCAGCGATGAGCATATATGTAATATTAATTTGAAACTAATGTATTCTAGAGAAAAATCTAGATTTTGATATGGGGTCCCGATAGCTGAATGATACAGCACTTATCTCAGGTATCAACGGTCTCTGGTTCAATCCTATTCTAAATGGGTTTGAACTGGGCAACTCCTGTCCATGCTTTTTTGGTGTTCTTTGGTGTCCTCCCACATTCTCATTCCATCACTTCCTATTACAATTATTCACTTTCATTAATTATCCGTATCGTTTCACCTACAAGGTATACAGTGGGACATAAAATTGAAAATTTAATTTTACTACCACTTTCTTCTCATATGCATAGGAGATATATTCCAAACAAATAAATGCTTATTCTGTTAATATAATTGTCTTCCACGAACTTCATAAAGCAAAGTATGAGATTTAAGATGTAAGTTTTAACTCATTAACTTAAATGGGCAGCATAATCGAGTCGTTCGTGCTACCATCTAGTATCTGTTGCTCTCAAGTAGACACTTTAGTACCAATAGATGTCAACTGAGGTTGTTCTATTAAGTCAATTGAGTCTATCCAAGTATCTTCTATCACAATAAAAAAAAATCTCTTTTCGTGGGACATTATTTTTTGCCCCTTATCGCTGTGGAAGGCATGAGAAAATCATTTTACTGGCCTTATTAGAAATTTTAGTGGTTAAATAACAAAATATATTACATTTGAAAGTGCAAGAAAAAAAGTGAAATCTTTGAGTTTTATGTTCCACGGTTATGCCGGTTAGGCTAAAGGAGACTGTGATGAGAGTAATGAATGAAATTGTGCTATGAAGAAAGTGGGAGGAAACGGGAGAACCCCGAGGAAACCCATTCACACGGTGTTTGTCCACCACAAAGTTCACTTGACGGGAGTTGAGATCGAACCCGGGACCCCATGCACCAGAGGTGAACGCTGTTTGAAAGTGCAGTTTACGCAACACATACTACCACAAATAATGTAACAAACGGGTAAATCAGAAAAACTGTTATAATTACTCGAAGTTCCACACAATATGAGTACAAAAATCACATAAATATTTAAAGTTTATCGGAAAAGTAAGTACGTTAATATTTGGCGTAGGGGATATCGTGAAGGACATAGATTTCGGGAATCTTTTCATTGATAAAATAGCTATATAATTATATATTACAGTTTTAGATCTGATTTCATCCTGTTTGATTTTCTCCCTACTTATTTATGGTAAGATAATCTAAGAGAACAAGTATGATTCTACATCAAAGATAAAGGTGTTCTTTATTTTTCTTCCATTAAGCTCACATCCGAAACTAAATATTTACGTAATTAAAACGAACGTAGCAAGTGCCTACCATTTAACTCAACCAGCATATGTGTCTCTATTCATTTCTAACGCCGGATTTTTGGTCAAAAGATATTTTTTCCTTTACATATATTTCAGGGAGAACATGTAACGTCAACATTTCATTAGCAAATGTAGCAACTGATGAAATTGAATAATACCAAAAATAGCCTACTTTGCTTGCTAGAACCTATTTTTGGTGGAAGTTCCTACATATTTTTTAAAGTGTTTGAATACTTCGGAAGTTTTTACAGAATGCTTGTTATTATACATACTTGTTTGTTCTGTTTGGTACGGAAAAAAGTTTATTATAAAGAAAATGGTCTTCAGAGGTCTTTCTAGAATGCCTGTTATCAATTGTAGTAGTTGATTTGACTTTAGCGTCCCATGCAAGCTTTATAAGACATGGACTTACAGCCTAATGTGGAATCCGAAATACATGAGCCCCCGCCAAGACTCGAACTCCGTTTTTTCTTTAAAAAAAAAGTATCTTACCAGTCTGTTCTTACCTGATGGGGTTGGAACAGACCCTATTATTATACTAGTATTGGAAAGCAGTGATGAAACTGGTTAAGAAATTCCGTGACCTGGAAGCAGTCACACTCGTGTCCCGGTATGAGCGGAACAGACCTGGAGACGACGAAACGTCGTCATACACATGGGAAATTGATATAACAGTATCCTTGCTTTCTGCTGGTCTAGTGGTTAGCACGTGTGCTTTTGGTTCTTGTACTCTCGTGTTCGATTCCCGTTAAGGGTCAATTAAAATTTTACTTTAACTAGAACTTTCTCTCATTAATCATCCATCTCCTTTAGCCTAAAGAAATTAAACGTTGAGAAAAGTATATGGAAAAAATGTTAAAGACTACACGTGAAAAATATCTGCTGTTAAGCATTCATGCTTAATTTGCTACTAGCGTGACATACTAAATTCAATGTACTATAAATATTACACAAAATTTGCTACTTCACTGTTCATAATATGAAAAATGATAGGCATTGCTAAACATTAAACATAACACGTCATTATTATATCAATTAATAATTTAAATAAGTAAATAACAAGTCAGTAACAATACTATTAATTTATATCTACATAGTATATAAATGAAAAATACGTTGTCTATCATAACGAAAAATGGCTGAACCGTTTGAAAGGAATTTTATTAACATAGTTAACATCTACCTCGAACTGGGTTGTTGCAACACCCTCTTATAATGAAAGCCTACGAACTGATTTTGTGACGTCACTAATCGAAGTCATAATGTCTTCAATGTTAGAAAGAAGAAGGATACGAAGGAGCTCAAGGTAAGACACATTTTTATTCGTAAGATAGTTCATTTAATGTCCAGAGAGGTTAGAGTAATGTATAAATGTACTTCATACGTTATTTAAGAGTTTGCAGTTGAAAACAATCGAAACAATACATTCACTATACATTTTACCTCAAAATGAGACTTATCAATGCTACTTAAGTGTGGATTAAGAAGTGCAGCGTAAACTATTAAAATTCACGGTTTTCGTACCGTGCTTGCTTAAAATGATCAGAATAAATGTGTAGCTTCTTGTTGATTATAAGACTATTTCGTAGTAAACCCCTATGTGTATTAAAAGATTGGAGGGAAATAGGAACTTATCTTCCTCTCCATAACACCGAGGGGAAGTTCATTGAGTGAAAATGTTTGAAATAATTAGTCCTACACATATTCATTTATGTTTAAGAGTACAGAAAACCACAAAGAAAGTTCTTAGTAGGCCTATAACCTAATTTAATGTAAGAAAACTGTGAGTCGCGGTACTTGTAGCGCTAGACACTCCAGCGAGCACATGTCCAGCCTTGCACTATTTTTTTTTTTCATAATAGTACACATTAATTTGTGTGGAATTTTGCACATTTCATTTAAACAGACGGATATAGTATACGTAAAGCCGCGTCAGTTCCCGAAGGAGCTGGACGCTCATACTTTTAGGGATTATTCATTGAGTATCTACGAATTTACAAAGGGGGTAACAAAGCGACTTTGATTTATAAGAGGGTGTTAGTTGTAGTCACGCTATTGTTATTAAATTGCTTATCGTAACAGAGGAGAGGGGGTTAAAAGTTTATGCCAAAAATAGAATATCTAACGTTTGTGAGATGAAACTTGATATATAAAAACCTTATTTAAAACGAGTGTGCACGTGTCCGACAGTGTTTAAAACTTTCGGTATTAAGTGAAGAATAGGGGTAATTTGTATCATTTTTGCTCAATATTTAAGAATGATAACATCGAGGTTGTACCTTGTCATCATAGCAAAAGCACTTGAAATTATCTTTTTAATATAGTGTATTTAGCATTTCGTCCAGTGGGGTTTCTATAATTCATTAACGCATATATCATAAGAAGAAGAGATGAACATAAACATCTTATTTTCAAATATGTGAGCCCATCTCCGTTGTCCTTAAAAATCCGCTTTTGAGGGGAAAAGGGAACAAGCTCTAAATACGCGGTCAATATGTAAAAGTGACATCGTGATTGTTCGATCATCACGGGAAATCGAATGAACCGTTTGAAATGAATATTCGAATACATTTAGTACTTGGAAGAAAATGGTTAGCTATGGTCTACTGGAAACTTCACAAACATACGATGAATTAATATTTTACTCGTTAAAAATGGTCACTTTATTGGTTAAAGGAAAAAATAAAAGAATCAAGCAGGAGTCGAACCCAGGACCGTTTGCACGTGAGTCGTATATCTTTCTAACTCTACCACGCCGTCACTTGATACCTACTTCCCGAAGGATGACCTCAAAGCTTATTGCTGCTTGCCCCTTGCTAGTTAACTCTCGCCGGGCTTTTCTTACAATACATTTACATTCATACAATACATGTTCTAAGCGAGAAAAGAAGTATTAAAAATATAAAGAGCGTTTCTGACGAATCTCTTATCATTGGAAGATGAAATTCGGTATTTAAACTCCTCCTTACAAATTTGTGACCACGTGGTGCATCGTTTTCGGAAATTCCAACTCTAGCAAAGAAAGCAAGGCAACTGCCACAATATCTTGATTTCCCGTTTTGTGTTCATAAACCAAAGTGAGTAAGCATTTTAGCTGATTAAAATAAATCTAGAAGATATTTAGCAGTTGGATTCACTTGGATCTTTTTCATTTCACTTCGATTGTTATGCTATTCTATCGGGAAAGAGGTTTGAATATTTCGCAAATAACATTTCTATAAACTTATTCTTCTCGTTCGACCTTTGGCGTGGGAGACCCGGGTTCGATTCCCGGCGGGAGCTCATGTGGTTCGGATTCCACGTTAATCAGTCGGTCCACGTCTCATATAGCCTCGCTGCTGAACGGGACGCTAAAAAACAAATCAAAATCAAATCAATCTTCTCGTTCGAAGAATGAGCATTTCAACTAGTTCGTTTCTGACCTTTAAAGATTGCTTCAGCCTATATTTTTAAACGAACTGTGTACTCTATTTTTTGATTTTTAAAAATATATTTAGAGGTCTTTTGAGCCCGTACTTGGAACCTAGACTACGGCACAAATCTGTCTTCAACATTGGGGGGAACGGGTAAGACCGTTCACATATTTTTTTAAAGCGATGTTCAAAATATTTATGAAGTTGAAAAACAATGGTGTGGAGGATAAAGGGAGCAGAATTGTCTTCAACATTGGGAGGCAGGCAGATTTCAGGCTTATTCTGGGGGACATCAATTTCATCTCACTTTCCTTTGTGGCAATCGGACTCAAATCATCACTTTTCTGCCAAAAAAAAAAATTCAAATCGGATTATTGAGAGGACAGTCCCCCTCAGTTCCAAGATTGGAGGGGACATGTCCCTCTCATTCCCTCAGGATTTGCTCCAGTGAACCTAGAAGCACAATTTTAGGAAGCTAAAAATCAAATTTAATTATGGACCATAATAGTTCAGCGAGCGATCAATTTTTATACGCAGATTTGTGACTTTAATCTCCTTTGGGCTATGTGGAAATTGCTCCCAGCTTGGCTTGTAGATAAGAGAAACCTTTCACAGTTCACAAACCAATCATCTTTCCTGAAACTAATAGTTCTAAGACTGGTCAGTTGGTTCATTGGGAGTGTAACATCCTTTTCAGCACCGAGACTATATGAGACATGGTTCTACAACTTAACTTGGGATCCCTCACTAAATGAATTCCCATCAGAAATCAATTTCTTGATAGAGTTCATTCCAAAAATGTTACATTCTTTTCATTCTCACGTGAGTATTTCCAAATAGAATATGACCTTCCAGATGCATACTGTCATTCCACTCGGTATGAACACTAGTTTATTAATCATATTCTTATTTAATAGTGGACATTTCTTTTTTTCAACATACTGAAACATCTAATTATAAAAACAAAATATACTAATATTGTTTCTTTTCTCTTCTCTATGTTTTCACACAGACCAGTATTTCATTGGTAACATTGTGTTTTAAAAGAAGGTGTGTTCAGTTCATAGTTAAAGACAGAGATAAGACAGCCACTTGAAAGCGCCTCAGGTTATATTGCTTTGCTTTTCTGCCCTCAGGTTATATTTGCACCAACCTGCTACTTTCATTTCAATTACTTGTATATTTAGTTTCGGATGTAAGCTTATTTTTTAAATTTTATTAATGGAAAGAAATCTAGAACATCGTTACTTTTGATCTACTTAGGTAAAATCATACTTGTAGCCTTATATTATTCCCTTAGACAAGAACAAGAAAAAATCTAACAGAATGACACCATGTATAAAACTCTAATACTACAAGTAATGGCTGTTCCTTTGAGGAAAAGTAAAAAAGTAAATATTAAAAACAATGGCTGTTCCTTCGACGAAAAGAGAAAAAGGCACTTGAAGATTCGAACATGGATCAGCTGATTGGTAGAACGTTACCCACAACACCACACACTCAGGTGCTTTTTTTTTTTTTTCTATATACTTTAAACATTCACTTTATGATTTTTGTTTCTGTCGTCTTACCGTATAACAGTATAGCAGTTTCTCAGCTTTCCCAGCTTGTCACACTATTCGGGTTATTTGTTGTGTAAATTGCATTTGCAAACGTAATTGCATTTGCATGTGCTTTTACCAGGATCCACAGCTTTAAAAGTTTTAAAGTTCAATTACATTAAGCGAACTGATTTTCTCATATCTTCCATCGCTTCAAGGGGCAAAAGATACTATCACGCGGAAAACGTGCATTTACTTATGAGACAGACAATACATGTACACCACTTACGTACTCGAAGACAAAAACCAGAGAACATGAAAGGGTCTCGTAACAACTTACCAGTGAATAACCAGGCAAGTGAAAACGTAAAGACACCAACAACAGTAAATAAGTCTCCTGATAACTTTTGGTGGTATATGGAAACTGAAACCTTGCCCAATAATCTTGGCCCACCAATATTATCAGAAAAAAAAGGTGGATGAAACAACATTACGTCGCTCCGAGTGGCAGCGCAGATGTCCAGATAGATATGCGCCTTAAGAAAAAGAAGGGGACTAGAATGTTGTAGTGGATGGAAAGTGTTTACATATTTTGTTAGTACCCGTTTTAACAATTTAAAAGAAAAGTATGTAAATTAGTTGGTCTGTGAGCTTGTCGTTTATTATTCGGTGAATAAATAAGGAATCATTAGAGTACAATGATGATTATTATTTTTTCAGTTCTTTTCAACTAACCATATTAAGGGGTTATGTCCAATGTATTTTCGGTATATTCCTGGTTCCATGGCTTTGTACACGAAGACACAACTCCGTACCGTACATCACAGGAACTTGACTTGACATCTTCATGCCAAAGAAAATTTAATTTTTATGCAACCACAGCGAATCAGCTGTAATACAGTTTGTGGAGTGTAAGGTAGGTGTATACCAGCAATCTTCTTTTCATCTTATTTTCTTCCCCTATTGAGTTTGGCAAATTTGGTTGATTTTCCGACACTTCTCCAAACCAGTACTAGGAAGTTAACCCTTAGTTATAGAGAGATTACATTGGTGTTGATCAATACCTAAGAGGATGGTGAACATTTTGGTACCAAACAGTAATCGGTGGCCACCGTTCCCCAGATGTTGGCCAAAGAAGTTCAAATTTCAGGGGATTTAAGGAGCCAAATCTCGGGAACCGTAAGTCATAGAGAGATGATATTTTGCGAATTTTTGCGAGAAACAGAAGGTGCGCATAAAAAGATTTACATGTAGGATCCAAGTTATCCTTCTCGCTCCATCTCTCCATTTTTTAAAGTTCATTCTGTAAATGATCTTGGAGCATTCTCAACTGGTTATGAATTGAATAAATAAAAATTATTTAAAAACAAGTCTTTATTTTATAAAATTATCATTTTACATTAATGTACAGCAATAATTACAGTTTTAAAGACATATAAACATTTACACTAATAGAGATTTTGAAGACAAAATATTTGTATCTCCTCCAGCATTTAGAACATAATTAGAATAAAGTTTAGACGAATTATTTTCCGTTAACGATATCAGCCAATATGATGAAAGATTAGGAATGTAGCCAGCAAGTTTATCTAGGAGCCCGTCGTTTTTGAGTGGGGCCAGCTACAATGTACCAAAAAAAAAAAGTGTTACAGCTAGTGATTTTGATGCCTGAAAAAAAAAACGGAAAATTTGCTGGCTACATTCCTAATCTTTCATCATATTGGCTGATATCGTTAACGGAAAATTTATTCACAATATAATTCGTGGTAAGATATAAATATACATATAGATATAAATATAGATACAATAATGAATAACAATGAAAAATAGTTAGTATACAACAATATTGACACATTACTCTTGTTTTTAAAGTAAGAAAATCTCCTCCAGTGCTTTACCGGGAGGTACGATTCCTAGTATTGAAGCTACATTACCTCTCTGCACCGCCATGCTTATTCTTTGGATTAGGAAGCTGGTTGCTCTTTCATCACCGGATAAGTGTGTGATGCGTTTTCCTACTTCCTTTATAAAGTTTAGACCTTCCCTTCCCCACGAGCCACCGGATTCAACTGCAACTGGTACGAATTGATATTTTTCCATAAGGTTGTTGTATTTTCTTCTTTTCTCTATCTCTTTCTAACGGAAAATAATTAATCTAAACTGTTATTCTAATTATGTTCTAAATGCTGGAGGAGATAGTTTCTGCCGATAATGTTTGAAAATTTTATGTTTTATATTAATAAGAGCGTTCAAAGTCAGCTTTTCTTCCAATTTATTTTTTTATTATATTTATTTATTTGTTGTGGATACAATTTGAACATAATAAAGCACTCTTATTTCCAACCCTACCCAATTTAGCCTACCGGTTCCCTCTATAGCGACAAAGTCCATCAGCTCTGGGTTAGATCAGTACTTGGATGGCTAACCATTGGAGACAAGGTAGTTCTGGCATTGCGGCGAACATCCAGCATATTAAAAATTGTTGAAGTCATCCCCAGTTTTCAGCAATAAAGCTATGGGACGTAAACCCATAGTTTAAGGTGGAATCCAAGCTTCCGTAATGCGTTCAGTCCTCCACCACCTAGAGTCGAACATGGAACTACGTGCACCGAAAGTGCGCATGCTAGCCACTACACCAGCATGGAGGAAAAGTTAATGAACAGTTTAAGGAGTTACTTTCATAAATGAAGCAGTGGATTCTGGTCAAGGAAACTAGCAGGAAGGGTAATGGTACTAGCTACATGCCAACCACACATTCCCCAAATAGCCCAGGAGCGTGTGTCAATAATTTCCTGGTCTGTGGGTTTTTGTGTGAAGGGATGTTGCAGGTAGGAGAAATACTTTCATTAGAAGGCACGTAAACATGTCATACCAGGTGTCATCCTGGAAAATGTGTTAGAGGCCTTGAAGGGGCGCGGGTGAATTAATATGTCCGACGGTGAAATTCGTTTCTCAAGTTTTAAAGTGAACTTCTAAATGTTTTAAAATGAAGCCTTATGTTTATGTTAATATTTAGATAACACATTATAAATTGCATTTCAGAATAACCCGTTTTCATAGCAACGTCATCTTTTAAACATGGCGTCTATAAATAATGAAATTTCTTTTATGTCCAAAGTCAAATAAGTTTTAATTTGTTACATGTAAGTGAAATACCCTGAAATAAACGTTGTTGGACAATTCAAGAGATTCCGAATGAGATATGTACAATTGTTACAACTTTAAAATTAACACAACTAGTCTATTTTATGTCATGGTAAGTGTAGTACCTTATGGCTTTTAGTATGGGGCCAGATATATTGGACTAAAACCTTGCGAAAGGCGAATTCCAAATAACAAGCTTAAGTTTTCTGGACATGTTCCTCTATGCCTATATATTAATATAATAGAAGTCTCAAAATCCCACTTGCGGAAATCAAGATATAACGTCATCAATACAACCACCATCGGAATTCATCTCTCAGAATTTGAAAGCGATATTTAAGATCTAGGCATTTTAAAGAGAGAACTTCGTTCTTGCGTCTTAGAAATAGAGAACGCTCAGATTTTTTGAAATTAAAAATATTAGAATTCTTCGATAATTCATTAGAAATTTATTTTACTTGTTAAGTACATTTATAAATGGACTTTACAATGAGAATGTGGTTTCAAAGATTCTTGCTGGTAAATATGTGAGGAGACCTGTGGGTTCATCACAGCGAAAACAGCTCTTTGCAAACCTTTTGCTAAAATTTCTAAAAACTCATATGAAAAGTAAAGCACAGATTGAACAGGATAATGGTAACGTCATAAGGAGTTTGCAGCTGTCACATGTCGAGTGAAAGAAGTCACGAAAAGACGACACAAATACAGTATGTCATCTTCATATTTACTTCGAATATGAGCAAGTTTACATAGTTCAAGGTTATGTGTCAATCAGTGGCGTATTTACGATTTTGTTTCGGGAGGGGCTTTGCTAACTTTCGGGGGGGCTTTGCCTGAAAATGTAACAATTCTGCAAGATATTTCATATACTTTACTATAGCAAGTAAGATTTCGGGGGGGCTTAAGCCCGGAACCCCCCCCCCCAATACGCCACTAGTGTCAATACATGGAGATGGTGCGTCTTATGATTTTTTCACATGATCTGTGAGAACTAGTAATGATTGTTTTACCTTGAGGTATTAGAAGAATTAGTGAAGTATTTCTTCGCTGTTCACCTGACCTAGTATTCGAGCATGACATCTTGGAGCTTTTCCGAAATGGAGCAGGTAAAGGGAATTGGCTAATTAATTAATCAACCATACCATTTTGTTACAAGTGGATCTGATGAGGCACTTGTACATGATACTGTAAAATAAAATAAAAATAAATAATATTATTTTAAAAAAATAGCAGAAGTATGAAAGTTTTTGGAGATATTAAAAATATAACTCAGAAAAAAGATGTATTGACATTTTTCTTGATTGGTCTTGAACTGGCTAGAGTATAGAATGAAGCCAGATCTATGCTGGGAATGAAAAGAGACCACACAAACAAAACATAATCAGATTCAAGATTCAAAATCGAAAAGATTTGTAACTTGTGTACATAACAGTATGTAATTCCACTTAATCCCGTGACAAACAACAATTCTTCATACAAGGGCAGTTTTCACTAAAAGTATTGACAAGAATTGTTGTGGAATGACTTGAATTATTCAAGCAGTGCAAGGAGGATCATATCGAGTAACAACAAAGAAATTTTTGGGACAGTGTGAAAAATATAAACTTTGTAAGTCTGGAGGGAAAACAGTGAAGACAAGGATGTCTGGTACTATCTTACAACTTAAAGCTGATCGTTCCTTGCATACAAAAATGATTGTTTCAACATCCTAGATAGCCATTGATCTAGAGGGTGCCCTTAGCATGTATGAATTTTCACCAGTTACAATTTTACTATTTCACCTAGATCGATACATGATTTTGCCCTAAAATGAAAATGAAAATTTTAGAGAATGTCGAAATAGCTATACAAGGGGATGAAAAACCTACAGAATATTTACTACTCTAGGAAGATGATATCTGTGCAGGAAGTTGGAGAGAGAGACAAAATCGAAGTGGAATATAAGAAAAAATTTAACTGGAAGACATTGTTTCAACACAACCCGTACTTACTAGCACTGAAGCAGCGATCTGCTTCTTCTTACTCTGTTGCTATGCTTGATGGCATGGTGGAACTCCAGGCGCTGAGAAACCTGACGCACATGAACATGTCTGTTTTTGTCTACAGAATTCAGCATAAAATAGAGTCAGCAATTTTGAAGTACGTTGAAATTCACCTTGTGTTTCACATTAGGAAATAAATCATTAAAGATGTCAATGTCGAAAAAAAAAAAGACCAGGAAACAGTCCATCAATAAAAATAAAATGTATCTGACTCTGCCAGTATAAAAATGTCACAATGAAGAGTCTTCTATCCCATTCAAAAACCAAAAATATGTTTATTTATCTTTCAGAAAAAAATTTCCTTCATGGAAATAAGTTAAGAAACGATTAGTTGCCAGCTGGAGGTCAGAAGCAAAATCTTCATGAGGAAATGGCATTAATGAGTTAAAAAGTGCTCATGAAGAAACAGATACAAAAATAATACTTCACAGTTTTTATGTAACATTTCAAGCGACACAGACCATCCACATTATCCCTTAATACACTAACATCCTCTTTCTGTCTGTGTGGTGGTCTAGACACTTACTTGCAAATACGAAGGTTGTTATGGAATTTGGAGTTAATAAGAGGATGATAGATATTCATACTATTGGTACCTCTTTTGTACCTTTTACAGCAAAATCTTTACTTAGGTTTCGTGCTATCACAGGATGCGCATTACTGATGAAACATTTTCAAGGAAGTCTAAAAAGTTATTTTGGAAAGCATTTCACAACAAGGGAGTTGAATCTCTTGGAAATCTTGGTTCTAGTCGGTGTAATATGAAGATGACGATAGGATTAATGAAAAGTTAATTTGTGTCTAACATTAAAATTGAAGCTGCTGCGAAACTACTCACGGAAAGAGACATTCAAGACTCAGGTTTTCATTAAACAAGAGCGACTTCACACCTTTCATTAAAAGGGTTAACTTCCCAGTACTGGTTTGCAAAATCACAACCAAATTTGCCAAACCCAATAGATTATGGATGGGAAGAAGAAAATAAGATGAAAAGAAGATTGTTGGTATGCACACTACCTTGAACGATACAAACTGTATTACAGTAGATTCGCTGTGGTTGCACAAAAACTAAATTTTCTTTGTCATGAAGATGTCGAGCCAAGTTCCTGCGATGTAGGGAACGGTCTCTTTGTGGCGAAGATAAAGATGTTTGTCTTAACAATAGTTTAGAAGGGAAAAATTCATAAGATGATAGTGATTAGACTTTCAACTAATGTTATATCTTAATGGCTTTTGTTCTTCCAAATGAAACCGATCCTTGTTATAGTAAACTGAACAGACAGTAAACAGACCGCGTGGCAGCCATATTGGTGATATTAAATCTTAGTTTCCCCACATGGAATTTTAAATTTTTTATTATATTAATACGTAGGCATAGAGGAACATATTCCGAAAATTTCAATTTGTGATTTGTAATCTCTACCTTTCACAAGGTTTTAGACCAATATTTCGGGCTCCACACTAAAAATCATAAAGCACTAAATCTGCCATGACATAAAATATATTAGTTGGTTATTCTTAAAGATGCGATAATTGTAAATAGCTGATTCGAAAGCTCTTGAATTGTCCAACAACGTTTATTTTAGGGCAGTTTCCTCTACATATAGCAATTTCAGTTATCTGATTTTGGACATAAAGGAAAAGGGATCGAGAATACTTAATTTTGAATTTATGGACACCATATTTAAAAGATGGCGTTGCTATGACAACGAATTGTCCTCAAATGTAATTTCTAATATATTATATAAATATTGACAGACAAAGTTTTCGTTTTAAAATTTTCAGAAGTTTTAAAACTTTGAAACTTAAAACGAATTCTGCCGGCGGACGTATTAATTATCCCCTCCAGGCCCCTACCACAGTTTTTGGCATGAAACCTGTTATTACGCGATTACGTGCCTTCTAATGAAGGTATTCCTTCTACCGAGAACATCGCTTCACGCAAAAACTCACAAACTTAAGAGTTACTCCTGGACTACAACTTAAGTCATTGGCTGGGAGTCTAGTCGATTAGTACAGTTCTCGGCATAGAAAATGTTATAAAAACTTTAAGTCCAACTTAGGAACAAATTCTTGAGCCGTGTGCTTATGCATTCAGAAACACACTTCTCCATCGACTACTTAATTCTGGTATTCACTCCAACTCACCCCCTCATCCCCCTCTCCTTGTCTAAAGCAGTGTGTCACGTAATATACTCCTTCCATTCAGACAGAAAAACCAAGAACCAGTTAACAAGGGTTATAACTTTAAAACAGTCTCTTTCATTCGTTTGTTCTAATATGCATTTTTTAGAGCTTGAATTTAAAAATTTCACAAAATGTTCCCATAGCTTCATGAACGCCTTTATTTGCATTCTTTCCCTTCTTCAAAGACTGCAAGCTAGGAAGATGCCCCTTGTGAAATCTACGGAAATTATTAATCACGGCAGTAGGTTTTGCCCTTCCCAAAGTCTGTAATGCGGGCGCAAAACTCTACAAACTACTGACAGAAATGAGTGTTTGTTATTCATTTATTTCCAGTAATTGGAAGCAAATGTTCCAGGGGCGTCATTTGCACAGGACAGGAGGGTGTAATTTCCCCTCCCTTGAGCATGATAAATACATAATGGTTGATCACATGTATAGCAATACACTAATAAAAGTGAAACTATTATGTCGGCGGAAAGTCTCTCTTCCTTCCCCCGCCCACCGGGCAAAATCTAAAATGACGCTGCTTTTAACAACAAACCTGAGCTTGATAAATACATATTGGTTGATTACATGTATAGTAATACACTAAAAAAAGTGAAACTATTATGTGGGCAAAAAATCTCTGCCTCCCCTTCTCCCGTGCCCCAGCTACATACTTGTCATTAGCATATAATATTCAACTTTGAAAATAATGTCAGCTACATTTAATTCAGTAGCTGCTATTACATTTGATTCAAGTTTGAAGATCTGGAATGCACAAACTAAGTGTAGCTAAAATAAAAAAGAAACAAAAATAAAAGAAACAAGAATGAACGAGATGAGATTCGAATCTAGGACCACCAGGGTAGGAATAGCAGAGTAAGAATCGTCGTTGTGCAAACATTCATCATGATATGCGCATATCTTATATTAAGGTTGTCAGATTTAATATCAAAGTTGAAACATAGCAAGTTAAAGAAAAGCATGTATTAACAAATATCATATTTGAAAATAATTTCGACTTAAACTCTCGGCTGCGACTACCTTTTACTCCAAAATTGAATTTCTGGAGTGCACAGTATGAGCGTAGCTAAAAGAAAAAATCAATAAAAACGGTCGGGATTCAAACCTAAAACTACCCAAGGAGGAGTCCCTGACACTAAACATTCATCTACCATACAATGATACGAAGTGTTTGACACTACATTATCAAATGGGTCTATGAAATATAATTAACACCATAGTAATAAACTTTTACTGCCTTAAAGTTTTCCTGAACAAGGGGAAGTTCATTATAAACTCTGTAACTAAGCTACAAGAGGTCTACATCCCATCTGAACGGCGCACCCACCGAGTCAATTTTGGAATATCCCATTCTAATAGTTAAAGGAAAAGTATGTGACTAACTGTATAGAGTTCTCCGTGGCTGAGTGGATTAGCACTTGTTCCTTTGGTGTAAGGGATCCCGGGTTCGACTCCTGGTGGGAAAGCCTTTGGAATTTTAACTGTCCTCGATGTTTTTGTGATTGTGTCCCTGTCATTCTAGGTTAATAGAAACACGAGTTTAGCGAGAACAAGTAAAAACCTTTTAATATGTAGTTAAGCAAGTAAATGATGCACGTTGGGTGAATCAGTTAACTATTTAAAAAAAAAAACAAGTGGATAAAGTCATGGTTCGATGATTAAAAGGTTCGTGGTATAAAATTTGTTTCGGAACTTGACGATTTTTTAACTTCTTAATTTCCCAGGTCTTAAGATCTTTCTCTCCCTTCACAATCATCTAGTGCTCAGAAAAGAGTTCTCCATCTTAATTCGACAACTGACTAATGTGATCCTTGCAGTTCGGAACCTTCTATTTCACAAAATCACTATTTTCGTCATAATACGGATGCTGTCCTATCGTTTTTTCTCCAATTCTAAACTTCTACATGTAAATCATCCCTTTCTGTCTCCATATTTGAATCTCTCTTTCTTAATGTCGTCCATGAACTAATATGGCTTGGGATCAACCCTTCGACTCTTGAAACCAAATGTAAGTGCTCTAGCAATGTCCTATCGTAATTATATAGGTTTGTTGTTTACAGTAATGTCATTTTTGGTCATTTTAGATTTTGCCCATGGAACGGGGTGAGGCGAAGATTCTCCGCCGACATAATAGTTTCACTTCTTTTTATTAGTGTATTGCTCTACCTGTGATCAACCAATATGAATTTATCAAGCTCAAGGCAGGGAGAATGACACCCTCCTGTCCTGTGCTAATTACGCCCCTGGAACATTTGCTTCCAATTACTGGAAACGGATAACACTCATTTTTGTCAGTTGTTTTTAGAGCTCTGCGCCCGCATTACAGACTTTGGGAAGGGCAAAACCTACTGCCCTGATTTAACAATTTCCAGATTTCACAAGGGGCATCTTCCTAACTTGCAGTCTTTCAAGAAGGGAAAGGATGCAAATAAAGGTGTTCATGAAGCTATGGGAACATTTTGTGACTTTTTTTAGGCTCTAAAGTCATTTCAGAACAAACGAATGAAAGAGACGGTTTTAAAGCTATAAACCTTGTAAACTGGTTCGTTTTTTTTTTTTGTTTGAATGGAAGGAGTATATTACGTGACACACTGCTTTAGACAAGGAGAGATGGGGGAGGGAGGGAGTTGCATTGAATACCAGAAGTAAGTAGTCGATGGAGAAGTGTGTTTCTGAATATATAAGCACACGCGCATGAATTTGTTCCTAAGTTGAACTTAAACTTTTTGTAACATTTTCTATGCCGCGAACTGTAACAATTTACTGGACATTATTTCTTCTACCTAATAATGTTCGAACTCTTTCTGTGGATTTCTCACTTGGCAAGAATCGAATTGTTATAAAATATTTCATCAATAAGCGGATGTTATACACCAGCTGATAGTATTTCTATGAGCAAGTCGTTGAAGGAGGAAATGATCACACTGGAATACGAGGTGCACACCAAAAGTACATATCGTTTTGTTCTAAAGTCCTCATATTTTGGCTTTTCAGGAAAGCAACTGCGACATCGGAGACCCCCATCCTTCGTTTCTAAGCAATACAGGTTTTGCTTCCTAGGTGGCAAAGTCCCTGAACGAATAAGGTGTGTTTCTGATACTGCCCTGGGACACAGATTTTCGGTTGAAAAGCAACGGGTAATTGTGAAATCCTTCACCGTAGTTGGACGTTGCAGACGATATTCATCGCCAATTGGAGAGTGTGTGTGGTGATAGTGCTCTAGCAGAAAACACTGTTAGGAAGTGGGTGCGTGAGTTCAAAGCTGGGCGAACGACTCGGAAAGATGAATAGAGGTCCGGACGACGAAAAACAGCATCAACTGACGCTAACATTGCCCGTGTTGAAAATTTCATCATGAAAAGAAGGCGTCACTATGCTGGAGATTTGAGGCTAACAATGGGAACCGTAGAACAAATAATTACAAATGAACTGGGCCTAGAGAACGTTTCTTCTCGTTGGGTTTCATGACTGCTTAATGACAATGAAAAAGGGGCAAGGATTCGATCAAGTATTGCAAATTTGCTACACTTCAGAAGAGAGGAACGCGTTTCTTCGAAAGTGTTGTGACAATGAAAGTGTTGTGAATCACAGATTCCATTGTCCAACCCAGAAACAAAAAGGCAATCGATACAGCGGAAACACGCAGATTCACTCCCCCCCCCCAAAAAAAAAATCATCAGATAGATCTAATGACAAGGAGTTGTACGCTATCTTCTGGGATTTCCAGGGACTGATATTGTCCCACTTTCTTTCGAAAAGTCATACAGTTACGAGCGTGTATTTTCGTACACTTGTATACATAATTTTTTTTTGCAAAATTGACTAAGAAACGACCACAAATAGCAAATGGCAATATCATTCTCCACATGCACAATACACCACTACATCGTCCTAATGTTGTGATCTCATTCTTCGCTTACCACGGTATGGAACTTTTGCCACACACATCCCACTCACCAAATTTAGTCCCGAGTGTCTTTTGGTTGTTCCCTAGCCTCAAGGGCTTTTTTTCGTGGATGTCGTTTTTCCCGTAGATCATCCATGGAAAGTGATTTTTTCAGTATCTGAAACATACGCCCAAAGAACACATGCTACAAAAAATGGACGAAGAGATGGCAACTGTGTATCAGTAAAAAGGGTTAATTCTCTGCATTTCCTTGCTTTTGGAAATCAGAACGAAACGGCACGTACTTTTGGTGTGCACCTCATATATTCTTGCATATGTAGGAAAGAAAAAAATGGGTGTGTTCGACCCACCTCACACTTTTCTTTGTAATGGCGAAGTCAAGGCAGCCACGCGAAATTACCCAAAATATGTTTAAAATTTTGTAATTTTCGAATGGATCAAAATTAAAACACGGTTTTTAAGCCAAATTTAATGGAAATAAATGCTAAACTATATTGAAAGGTAACATATACAAGTACTATTTTCTCCCCCATGTGTAAAAAGTGTCAGAAATGACGAAAAACGATCGTCATTTTTAAATGCAACTACGAATAACATGAAGACTGACAAAGATAAGGAGAAAACCCCGAAATAAGCATAAATGCCTAGCAGGGCCTGACCCTAGGCAATGTGCGGCCCCGTGCAATGGCATCATTTGCCGCTAACATTTCTCCAAGAAGAACTCTTAAGAGCCACATTTTAAGTATGCTACCCCGTCATGAACAACGAAGGGAAGGGAAAGAGCACTCGCACTCAGAAAGGCCTAAACACCACAAATACAATTTTGTTGTGTCTGTTTTTTAAAAGAATGATAATATATTGTGTTAGTGAAAGATAAAGCAAACACACCTGCAGAGGAAAGATGGTATTTTTTGTAGAATTCAATATTGAGCTTCAATCTTAATATATTAGTTTGCAATTCCAGTGCAACTAGCTCTTTTATATTTATTTCTTGATTTTCCTTTCACATCTGTTAAAATTTTTTTTAAAAATTGCCTCCACCATCAATGATAAGGAACTTATTTGTGACAAAGACAAGACTATTTTTCATATCAAAGCTGTGATAACTAACTAAATGGAACTAGTATTCGTTACTGTTCGAGATTTGAGTTCTTGTATTTGACAACAATCAAGCAAGTCATACTAGGATCTGTTTGACCATTTACTTTAGCACCGTCCACGTGACCTTAAACTAATAAAGTTTCCCCAAAAATGCAGTACACTGCCGAAAATCATTCATCTGGAATCATGTAACGTGTGAAATTTTACCAGGTCAAGACTCAGTACAATTTGCAGCAAATGATGTAGAACATCTTGTCTAGTTTTGAAGATAGAGCAATGATTCTAATACTGTTTGTAAGTCCTAAATAGATTCTAATGTTTATTTCGGGACCTTTCTTTATATTTCTGTTAGTTTTCATGTTATTTGTAGTTCAATAGAAAAATTACGTTGACAAATAAATATTTCTTGACCTTTCTGACACTGTTTATACTAGGAATGACCATAGTTTCCCAGAATCCGGATTTATTTTCCGGAATCGGAAATTTTACTTTCCGGATTTCGAAAAAATTCCAATATTCAGAAAAATTCCGGATTTCGGAAAAATCCGGAATTCGGAAATATCCGGATTTCAGAAAAATCCGGAATTTTTCCGAAAATCGGAATTTTTAAATTCCAAACTTTTTTCAATTTTACTTTCCGGAATCCGGAAAGTAAAAATTCCGGAATTGGCCATTTCTAGTTTATACACACACGGAGCAAATAATAATTTACAAGAGTATATGCGTCACTGTTCATATAAATCAAACAATAGAAACAATCTGCTACATAGCGGTTAATATTTTTCTATTCGATACATAAATTAATATAAAAACTATTCCAGCAGAATAAACATTATCAACTCCATCAGAAGGACAACAGACATTTTAACGCTATTAAAATTTTATTATCTTGATTCTGTCGGAAACTATCACGATAATTGATGATTTGGGCCTTATCTTATCAATCAGACTGTTTATTGTCACAATGAACCGTTTTATTAGTGTATACTTCAGGAACAGTTTCATTTTAAATGGTGCAATTATTGTACTGCATCCATTTTTAGGTTTACAAACAAGAAACTTTGTCAGGATCGATTTTCTCGAAAATTACACATGAGAATTTAAACTCATAACATTTTGTTCAGCTCAATCAAATCTATCGATTGTTGTATGTTTCATCTTCGATCGTTTTCTCTTTCGTTAAACGGTAATAATATCCAGTATTTACTGTATGATGGTTTCATGAATACATGATTTTCCTTTACTTTTAAACGTATGTCATACCACATCGTGTACGAGTGACAGTGGTGCCAACTTGAAATCGAAAATCGAATCCTGTCAATTGGAATGGAACAGAAAGATGTGCACCAACTTACGTACGTGTGTAGAGACGCGATACAAGGATGAAAGGTTGTACATTGGTCGATTGCTGGTCGACCTTGGTACGCATGAGCGGCATGTTGTGGACTAGCAGTCGTACTTTACAGTTCTTGTGTACAAGGAAACAACTGCAGCACAAGAACGTGAAGTGGAGCAAAAAAACCTGAGGGCAGCACTTGTTGAGGAAGATAGTATTTTCTGAACGAAAGCTAATAACTTTGTGTCCGGTAAGAGTACAACGTGTTGTGGAACGGCAGAACCGACGCGACGGTGGTGTAGGTGATTTGCGAGGGAGGCAGTTAAAGTGGGTAAAGTGTAATAAAGCCTCGTAGTGTACGTCTAGTCAGTGCTGTAAGAATGGTCCGTTATTCGTACGAGGAACAAGCCGAAATGCTATTTACATATTTCAAAGCGAATGGAAATGCTCGGGAGGGTGGAAGACTGTACCAGGCAACATATCTGCGAGGACAGCAACCTAATCAGCGAACATTTGCTGCAGTGTATAGTTGTCTACGTGAGTTGGGGACTCTAGCACCTTTGTATGCGGACGTAGGACAAACGTGTACGGTTCGGACATCTGAGATGGATATGTGCTACAGGATATTGCGGAAAATCCTGGTGTGAGCTCCGGGTAGCTAGCCAGTGTGAGTGCAATTGGTCGACGTACTATCTTACAAATTCTATATGAGAATATTTTTTATCCCTATCACCTGCAACGTGTGCATATTCTTCAGGCTTCCGATTTTGCCCTATGGGAGGCGTTCTGTCCATGCTTTGTGCCGGTTCTCGTCACTTGTGAGGATCCTGCTAGATCTCTGTGGTTTCATGGGTAATGTGCAGCATAGAATTACGCAACAGTCAGGAGATGAGGATAGATCTAAACACCTCCACTGAAAATCTCTCCAGTGGCGCACAGTGACCCGAAAAGTGGTGACTACAACACTGTCGCAACCGTCGATCAGTTTTTCGACTCCTGTTCGAACACACCTCACTTTGCAACATCGAAATCAACGTATTCGTGACCTACAAAGTCTACTGGTTCTCTACATCCCATATCGATCCTGGTATTCACCGGTTAAGAAAGTAGGGAGTCAACAAAGCATTGAATAAAGATGCCCTTTACAACTATGTTTCAATGAAGATTGTTATTTCCCTGCTTTTAATCCTATGAAGATTTTAAGCAGTTCGCAGACGAAACTGTTTTTCTTTCTTCTCTCAACGAGATGTGAAGAACTTTGGGGAGTTAGCATGGTTTAAGCAATCTTCAAATCTGCAGCTCTTTCTCTACACAAGTTGAAAATTATGAACTTTCAATAATCGACTAGGTCTTTCGACAGTTTGGAAGAAAATCCAAAGAGATGTTGTGTGTCATAAAACAAGATACGATGGAAGGTGACACCATCTGTGACTGTCCCTTGAAATTCGTTGTCCTTGTGAGTACCAAGAAAAGAGAAAAAGGGAAATTTTCAAAATATAAGAATTGTTCTATCCGAAAGCAGTCGCTCGAAAAACAGGTTTCATCTGTTGGAAGTAGCATACGAAGACATTCCTTCCATTATAGAGGCCTAATCTTCGTAGATACAATGATAGATGCTACAGAAACTAAAAGAGACAAAGATAAGACGAAACTGAAGACCTGGTGTATATTTTTAATCGGTTCAAAATAGTTTGCGCCTATTTACTAGTAGAAATTTACGAAACAGGTAAAGAATTAATCGCGGTAATTATTAACGTAAATGTTTAGTACGCATCAATGTTTATCGGGTGAGACAAAAACTGCATGTTATTTTGCAGAGTTGACAGTTCTAAACGCTATTTTTTTTACGTATTCAAAAAAGAACATATTTTCAAAATAAAATAGCGCATTTTTGGCAACAATGTTCCAGCAAAAACTCTACCACAGGTGTAACTCATCAACGCATATGTTGGACAATGTGATTCAATAAAATATTTTTCTAAAAAAAAAAAAAAAAAAAAAAAAAAAAAAAAAAAAAAAAAACGATAAAATAATTACTCATCTGCAGTTGGTAAAAATTACTGGCAAGGAGACAAATGCATAACTCTTTATTCACGGTGGAATTTTGCTTCGAGTCAGGTACTTATCGAGTTTCATTGTGTTGTGTTGCGTTGATTATTGACATAGTTTTTGTTACAATGAAGTATTCCGTCCGGGAAAACACGTATTATTGAGTTTTATTTTCAAACCTATTCGTATCAAGCTGTTATAGAGTACGATTTCAAGAAATCTTCCCCAACTCAAATGAAGCAAGAGTGAGGTACTGTCATTGGTATCCAAATTTCACGCTAGTATCCAAATATGAACTATCGGAGGACTAACAGAGTGCACTAAAGGTCACTGTTGAAAAAGAGCACGAAATATGATGAAACCTAACACCTTATCCTGTTTTAATAAATTTAAATGTTTCGCAGATTTTCTAGTAGAAACAAATAAAATATTCACCACTATGCGCATTGAAGAAATCCAGTAAATGGTGTGAGTGCAATTTCAATCTTATTTGTGACTATTGGAAGTAGAATTAGAATTTCCTTTGTGGGAATCACTTGAATCTATCTAAAGTGAGATACGATACAGTTTTTACTGAAATACACATTTCAATAATTACATAACTTGTTGAATTTCGAATGCTTTCATCACATGTTCCTCGTATCTGACGTGATATATGCCACTGAATCTAAAACAGAAGAAAATATGACGAAGCTGAAGTCCTTAAGCAGGTACAGATTTTAATAAGATTTAAATATTTCACCCATTTTCTTGTAGAAATTATGAAATTTGATAACATTCTCCCTAGTAAAGATAACTATGGAATGATATGGATAGAATTGTATTATTTTGATTGTGACGATTGTTGGAAATGGCTCAGTCGTTGTGAAATGCGACCCCCCCCCAAAAAAAAAATCATTTACAATGAAAAGATGTTTCAATAGTTACAGAACGACGACATCTTGAGTTTCCAAAGAATTTCCCTTGATTTTACACCCTTAGCAGATAATATATGTCATTATTGCGGAAAGAGAAAGAAATATGACGAACATAAAACCTTAACCAGGTACACATCGTTTAATGGACTTAAATATTTCGTCTGTTTTGTAGCAAAAATTTGTGAGATTTTGTAGTACTATTGGAAATAAATATATCAAGGGAATTGTATGAATGGAATTTAGATATTTTTTGTGACGATTCTTGGAAGTAGCTCATTGTTCATAAGATTTAGTCTGAAAGTAGAATTTAGTTCGTAATAAAAATACGACCCAATGATTACACAGCCACGAAATGTTAAGCTTAAAACCACCTTTCTTGTGGTATGCATTCTTGGTAGCTAATGTTGATTGTTGTGAAAGGAGAAAGGAGCATGACGAGAAAGAAGATCTTGACCAAGTGTACACATTCGAATTCAGTTAAATATTTTAGAAATTTTCTAATAGAATTCAGAGATATTTTGTAGGACTATGCCAAGCCTTGATATCTAGGAACAGTATGTCTGATATTGCGATGTTGTTTCTGGTCAGAGTTTGAAGCAGCTCAGGTTTCTCAAATAGGATCGACTTATCTCAAAGAAAGATTTAATTTGTTATGAGAAACACATCTCAATAATTACAGAACAAATTACAAGCATTTCTTCCAATATTATACATTCTTCGTAGTTGATAGCGAATAAGTATTGTTACAACAAGAGGAACAAATATGACGAAACAAAAGACCTTAAGCAGATGCACATGTTTCGAATGGGCTTAAACAATTTCCACGTTTTCTAATACAAAGATATGAAACGTTTCAGTTCTATCCCTAGTGAAGGTATTTAACGAATGGTGTGAGAGCAATTTCGGTATTTTGTCTCATGAGCATTGTTAGAAGTAACTATTTTTTGAGAAATGCTGTGAAACTATCTTTAACTATTTTTTGTGAAATGCTGTGAAACTATCTTAAAGTGAGATTTTGTTTTTAATGAAAAACTCATTTCAATTATTTAAGAACGCAGAAATAGTTGAGTTTCGACAAATATTACTTTCATTCCTCGTTTTTGGTAGATGGAAATTTAAATATTTCGCTAATTTTTTAGTAGAAAGAGATTAAAATTTTCACCACTATCTGCACTGAAGATATCCAGCAAATGGTATGACAGCAATTTCAATATCTGGTTTCTGACTATTGTTGGAAGTAGAATTTTTGGGGGGAGGAGGGAGAATGAGTTGATTCTATCTAAAATGTGATATAGTTTTTAATGAAATACACATTTCAATAATTACACAACTTGTTGAATTACGAATGCTTTCATTATATATTCCTCGTAAGTAGAGTAATATATGCTATTGATCCTAAATGAGAAGAAAATATGACGAAACTGAAGATCTTAAGCCGATGTATAGATTTTAATTATATTTAAATATTTCATCTATTTTCTTGTAGAAATTTATGAAATTTGATAACATTCTCCCTAAGGAAGACATCTAAGCAATAATATGGATGAAATTGTAGTGTTTTATTGTTGGAAGTGGCTCATCGATGTGAAATGCGATTCCAAAATAAAATTTTCGTTTTGCAATGAAAACATGCTTCAATTGTTGCAGAACGACGAAATCTTGAGTTTCCAAAGAATTTCCCTCCATTGTACACTCTTAGCAGCTAATATAAAATATACCATTATTGTGGAAAGGGAAAGAAATATGACGAAACATAAAACCTTAACCAAGTACACACCGTTTAATGGGCTTAAATATTTCACCTATTTTGTAGCAAAAATTTGTGAAATTTTGTAGTACTATTGGAAATAAAATATATCAAGGGAATTGTATGAGTGGACTTTAGATACCTTTTGTGACGACTGTTGCAAGTGGCTCATTGTTGTGAAATATGATGCAGGTAACTCAAGATAGAAGATAGTCCATAATCAAAAATACGTAACAATGACTACACAACCGCCAATTGTTGAGCTTAAGAGTACTTGTCTTGTGACATATATTCTTAGTAGGTATTATTTGATTGTTGAGAAGGGAGAAACATGACGAGAAAGAAGACGATCGAGAAATGACGATCTCAACCAGATGTACTGATTTTTAAAAAGCTTATAATGTCTCTTATAATCCATTAGAAATTCGTGATGTTTTGTTGCACTATTCCCAGTAAAGGTAACTAGGAAATGATATACGTAGAATTTTATTATTTGATTGTGAACATTGTTGGAAACAGCTCGTTGTAGAGTGATCTGAAAGTAATATTTAGTTAATAATAAAAAATGTTTAGAAAGTTGCAGAAAGCCTACATCGTAAGTTTTCAGTCTCTATTAAATACTTGAAGCAACAAATATGAGACCGGTACTGCAGAAAGAACAAAAATATGACGATTCAAAGACCTTAACCAGGTGCACAAATTTCAGACTCCCTTAAATATTTCACCCATTTTCAAGCAAGTAGAAAGCGACGAAATTTTGTAGCCCTATCTCCAGTGCAAATGTCTAAGAAATGGTACCTCTGAAATTTCAATATTTTCTGTAATCAGTGTTGGAAGTAGCTCATTGTTGTGAAATGGAGTGGAATTAATTCAGAATCAAATTTAGAACATACCTATAAACACGTTACAATAATGAGAGAACGACGAAATGTGAACTTATAACCACTTCTTCCGTTATTACACATTCTTAGAAAAAGTCATTGTTGAAAAAGAGAAAGAAATATGATGAAACCGCAAACCTTATTCTGGAGTATACGTTTTAATAAATTTAAATGTTTCGCAGACTTTCTAGTGGAAACAAATAAAAATATTCACCACTATGCGCATTGAAGAAATCCAGTAAATGGTGTGAGTGCAATTTCAATCTTATTTGTGACTATTGGAAGTAGAATTAGAATTTCCTTTGTGGGAATCACTTGAATCTATCTAAAGTGAGATACAGTTTTTACTGAAATACACATTTCAATAATTACATAACTTGTTGAATTTCGAATGCTTTCATTACATATTCCTCGTAACTGACGTGATATACGCCACTGAATCTAAAAGAGAAGAAAATATGGCGAAACTGAAGTCCTTAAGCAGGTACCGATTTTAAAAAGATTTAAATATTTCACCTATTTTCTTGTAGAAATTATGAAATTTCATAACATTCTCCCTGGTAAAGATAACTATGGAATGATATGGATAGAATTGTATTATTTTGATTGTGACGATTGTTGGAAATGGCTCAGTCGTTGTGAAATGCGACCCCCCCCCCCCCCCCAAAAAAAAAAAAAAACATTTACAATGAAAAGATGTTTCAGTAGTTACAGAAAGACGATATCTTGAGTTTCCAAAGAATTTCCCTTGATTTTACACCCTTAGCAGATAATATATGTCATTATTGCGGAAAGAGAAAGAAATATGACGAACATAAAACCTTAACCAGGTACACATCGTTTAATGGACTTAAATATTCGTCTGTTTTGTAGCAAAAATTTGTGAGATTTTGTAGTACTATTGGAAATAAATATATCAAGGGAATTGTATGAATGGAATTTAGATATTTTTTGTGACGATTCTTGGAAGTAGCTCATTGTTGAGAAATAGGATTTAGTCTGAAAGTAGAATTTAGTTCGTAATAAAAATACGACCCAATGATTACACAGCCACGAAATGTTAAGCTTAAAACCACCTTTCTTGTGGTATGCATTCTTGGTAGCTAATGTTTGATTGTTGCGAAAGGAGAAAGGAGCATGACGAGAAAGAAGATCTTGACCAAGTGTACACATTCAAATTCAGTTTAAATATTTTAGAAATTTTCTAATAGAATTCAGAGATATTTTGTAGGACTATGCCAAGCCTTGATATCTAGGGAACAGTATGTCTGAAATTCCGATGTTGTTTCTGGTCAGAGTTTGAAGCAGCTCAGGTTTCTTAAATAGGATCGACTTATGCCAAAGAAAGATTTAATTTATTATGAGAAATACATCTGAATAATTACAGAACAAATTACAAGCATTTCTTCCAATATTATACATTCTTCGTAGTTGATAGCGAATAAGTAATTGTTACAACAAGAGGAACAAATATGACGAAACAAAAGACCTTAAGCAGATGCACATGTTTCGAATGGGCTTAAACAATTTCCACGTTTTCTAATACAAAGATATGAAACGTTTCAGTTCTATCCGTAGTGAAGGTATTTAACGAATGGTGTAAGGGCAATTCCGGTATTTTGTCTCATGAGCATTGTTAGAAGTAACTATTTTTTGAGAAATGCTGTGAAACTATCTTAAAGTGAGATTTAGTTTTTAATGAAAAACTCATTTCAATTATTTAAGAACGCAGAAATAGTTGAGTTTCGACAAATATTACTTTCATTCCTCATTTTTCGTAGATGGAAATTTAAATATTTCGCTAATTTTTTAGTAGAAAGAGATTAAAATCTTCACCACTCTCTGCACTGAAGATATCCAGCAAATGGTATGACAGCAATTTCAATATCTGGTTTCTGACTATTGTTGGAAGTAGAATTTTTGGGGGGAGGAGGGAGAATGAGTTGATTCTATCTAAAATGTGATATAGTTTTTAATGAAATACACATTTCAATAATTACATAAATTGTTGAATTACGAATGCTTTCATTATATATTCCTCGTAAGTAAAGTAATATATGCTATTGATCCTAAATAAGAAGAAAATATGACGAAACTGAAGATCTTAAGCCGATGTATAGATTTTAATTATATTTAAATATTTCATCTATTTTCTTGTAGAAAATTTATGAAATTT